>NC_042992.1:7217030-7221646 GCF_901001165.1 Salmo trutta | reverse complement strand
CTCTCTCTTCTTCTCTCTTTTCTCTACGTCTTCTCTCTCTCTTCTCTCTCTCTCTTCCTCCTCTCTCTCTTTATCTCCCTCATCAGTCTTATCTCTCATTCCTCTATCTGTGTCCCATCTGTCTCTCTCTCTCTCTCTCTCTCTCTCCCTATCTACTTTCTCTCCCTCTATCGGCTCTTCTCTCTCCTCCTATCTTTGTGTCCCATTCTATATCCTCCTCTCTCTCTCTCTCTCTATTCTCTCTCTCTCTCTCTCTCTCTCTTTTCTCGCCCTCTATCGGTCTCTCTCTCTCCTTCCTATCTCGATGTCCATTCGTCTCTCTCTCTATCTCTCTCTCTCTCTATATCCTTTTATCACTCTATCGGTCTCCTCTCTACTTTCTCTCTTCTGTGTACCATTCTGTCTCTCTCTCTCTCTCTATCTTCTCTCTATCATCTCTCTCTCTATCTTTCTCTCCCTCTATCGGTCTCTCTCTCTCCTTCCTCTCTTTGTGTCCCATTCTGTCTCTCTCTCTCTCTCTCTCTCTCTCTCTCTTTCTCTCCCTCTATCGGTCTCTCTCTCTCCTTCCTCTCTCTGTGTCCCATTCAGGCCTGGTGAGAATTTGATATATGTCTATGGAGAGGAAGAGAGAACGAGTGATGTTAAGAATTCATTTAACTTCTGAAGGCATGTTTTTTTTTTTGTCCACAGAAGAGTGATGTGACTTTAAAACATTACATGCCTGTCTATACGTCAGTCTGTCCGAGCCATCTGTATATCTGTCCACAGGAGCAGACATAGGATGACACTCCAGTCTCTCCTGTAATCTGTCAGAGCAGTTATGGAAGGGACAGGAAAAGGAGGGAAAAAGTGAAAGAGAGAGAGAGAGAGAGAGAGAGAGAGAGAGAGAGAGAGAGAGAGAGAGAGAGAGAGAGAGAGAGAGAGAGAGAGAAAAGAGGAAGGTTTTTTTTTACACATTTTTCGTAATATCCAATTGGTAGTCACAGTCTTGTCACATCACTGCAATTCCCATACGGACTCGGTCGAGAACCGTGTGTCCTCCGAAACACGACCCCGCCAAGCCGCACTGCTTCTTGACACAATGTCCGCTTAACCCGGAAGCCAGCCGCACCAATGTGTAAGAGGAAACACCGTCCACCTGGCGCCCCGGCCCGTCACAGGAGTCGCTAGAGCGCGATGGGACAAGGACATACCCAGCCAGCCAAACCCTCCCCTAACCCGGACGATGCTGGGACAATTGTGAAACAGCCTGGGATTGAACCCGGGTTTTGAAGTCACAGTTAGCCAGTGATTCCTTTCAAACCACTCATTGTTGAATTTGTGATTTTTTCCAACATGTTGTGTAATGATTATGTCCAATGGCCGATGAGCACCGATACGTTTTTATCTATAATTTCTCTAATTATGACAAGGATTGAATAGGATTTGTCAGTAGAATGCCGACTTGATGCATGGTAATGACTGCTATTCTTGCTTGCTAGCTAAGATTTTGAAAGCATGATGTTGACACGGGATGTCCTTGTCTCATTGTGCTCTAGCGACTCCTTGTGGCGTGCCGGGTGCCTTTGGTCGTCAGTTCGACAGTGTTTCATCCCACACTAGGTTAAGCGAGTAGTGTGTCAAGAAGAAGAAGTGTGGCTTGGCTCTCGACGAGGGGGAGTTGCAGCAATGAGACAAGATCTTAACTACCAATTGCATATCACGAAAAAGAGGGTCAGAAAAGTTTCAATACAATGGCTATGCTGTCAATCAATACATGACTTCTGCCGCGTTCGAAACAACTGTCGACTGGGAAATCTCAGTGACTTGAAGACAACTGGGAACTCGGATAAAACTAGCTCAGACTGGGAAAATATAGAAAATCACTTCGAAAGGGTCATCCAAATAGGAATTCCAAGTCGGAATGTCAGGCCTCTTTCTAGAGCCCACAGGGACCTCCGCGCCACCTTCCTGTTCAAGTGATCACAGCACAACAAAGTGAGTCCAAAAATGTACTGTGCATTCCGAAAGTATTCAGACCCTCTCCGTAGTCGACGTGAGAAAGACCTTTAAACAGGTCAACATACACAAGGCTGCGGGGCCAGACGGATTACCAGTACGTGTGCTCCGGGCATGTGCTGACCAACAGGCAGGTGTCTTCACTGACATTTTCAACATGTCCCTGATTGAGTCTGTAATACCAACATGTTTCAAGCAGACCACCATAGTCCCTGTGCCCAAGAACACAAAGGCAACCTGCCTAAATGACTACAGACCCGTAGCACTCACGTCCATAGCCATGAAGTGCTTTGAAAGGTAGGTATTGGCTCACATCAACACCATTATCCCAGAAACCCTAAACCCACCCCAATTTGCATACCGCACCAATAGATCCACAGATGATGCAATCTCTATTGCACTCCACACTGACCTTTCCCACCTGGACAAAAGGAACACTTATGTGAGAATGCTACTCATTGACTACAGCTCAGCGTTCAACACCATAGTACCCTCAAAGCTTATCACTAAGCTAAGGATCCTGAGACTAAACACCTCCCTCTGCAACTGGATCCTGGACTTCCTGACGGGCCGCCCCCAGGTGGTGAGGGTAGGTAGCAACACATCTGCCACGCTGATCCTCAACACCGGAGCTCCCCAGGGGTGCGTGCTCAGTCCCCTCCTGTACTCCCTGTTCACCCACGACTGCATGGCCAGGCACGACTCCAACACCATCATTAAGTTTGCAGATGACACAACAGTGGTAGGCCTGATCACCGACAACGACGAGACAGCCTATAGGGAGGAAGTCAGAGACCTGGCTGGGTGGTGCCAGAATAACAACCTATCCCTCAACGTAACCAAGACTAAGGAGATGATTGTGGACTACAGGAAAAGGAGAACTGAGTACGCCCCCATTCTCATCGACGGGGCTGTAGTGGAGCGGGCTGAGAGCTTCAAGTTCTAGATCTAGAATAGTCCAAACACACCAAGACAGTCGTGAAGAGGGCATGACAAAGCCTATTCCCCCTCAGGAAACTGAAAAGATTTGGTATGGGTCCTGAGATCCTCAAAAGGTTCTACAGCTGCAATATCGAGAGCATCCTGACTGGTTGCATCACTTCCTGATAGGGCAATTGCTCGGCCTCCGACTGCAAGGCACTGCAGAGGGTAATGCGTACGGCCCAGTACATCACTGGGGCTAAGCTGCCTGCCATCCAGGACCTCTACACCAGGCAATGTCAGAGGAAGGCCCTAAAAATTGTCAAAGACCCCAGCCACCCCAGTCATAGACTGTTCTCTCTACAATCGCATGGCAAGCGTTACCGGAGTGCCAAATTTAGGAGAAAAAGGCTTCTCAACAGTTTTTACCCCCAAGCCATAAGACTCCTGAACAGGTCATCTATTGGCGACCCAGACTATTGGCATTGTGTGCCCCCCCCCCAACCCCTCTTTTACGCTGATGCTACTCTCTGTTTATCATATATGCATAGTCACTTTAACTATACATTCATGTACATACTACCTCAATTGGGCCGATTAACCAGTGCTCCCGCACATTGGCCAACCAGGCTATCTGCATTGTGTCCCACCACCCACCACCCGCCAACCCCTCTTTTACGCTACTGCTACTCTCTGTTCATCATATATGCATAGTCACTTTAACCATATCTACGTGTACATACTACCTCAATCAGCCTGACTAACCGGTGTCTGTATGTAGCCAAGCTACTGTTATTTTTCACTGTCTTTTTACTGTTGTTTTATTTCTTTACAAACCTATTGTTCACCTAATACCTTTTATGCACTGATGTAAGTCAGGATTTCACTGTAAGTTCTACACCTGTTGTTGTATTTATTTTCTAACAAATAAACTTTGATTTGATTTGATTTGACCCCTTGACTTTTTACTCATTTGGTTACGTTATTTTAAAGTATTAAAATTAATTAAAACACGTTTTTTCTCTTCAATCTACACACAATACCCCATCATGACAAAGCAAAAATAGGTTTTTATAAATGTTTGCAAATGTATTAAAAATAAAAAACAGAAATATCACACTTACATAAGTATTAAGACCCTTTACACAGTACTTTGTTGATGCACCTTTGGGACAGATTACAGCCTTGAGTCTTCTTGGGTTTGATGCTACAAGCTTGGCACACCTGTATTTGGGGAGTTTCTCCCATTCTTCTCCGCATATCCTTTCAAGCTCTGTCAGGTTGGATATGGACCGTCACTGCACAGCTATTTTCAGGTCTCTCCAGAGATGTTCGATCGAGTTCAAATCTGGGCCCTGGCTGGGCCACTCAAGGACATTCAGAGACTTGTCCCAAAGCCATTCCTGCATTGTTTGTCTTGGCTGTGTGCTTAGGGTCATTGTTCTGTTGGAAGGTGAACCTTCGCCCCAGTCTGAGGTCCTGAGCGCTCTGGAGCAGGTTTTCAACAAGGATCTCTCTGTACTTTGCTCTGTTCATCTTACCCTCGATCCTGACTAGTCTCACAGTCCCTGCCGCTGAAAAACATCCCTACAGCATAATGCTGCTACCACAATGCTTAACCATGGTGCCAGTTTTCCTCCACACATGACGCTAGGCATTCAGGCCAAAGATTTCAATCTTGGTTTCATCAGATCAGA
>NC_042992.1:7187030-7212030 GCF_901001165.1 Salmo trutta | reverse complement strand
AGGAGGGTTATTATTATATATAGGAGGGTTATTATTATATATGGGAGGGTTATTATTACATATAGAAGGGTTATTATTACATATAGGAGGGTTATTATTACACATAGGAGGGTTATTATTATATATAGGAGGGTTATTATTATATATAGGAGGGTTATTATTATATATAGGAGGGTTATTATTATATATAGGAGGGTTATTATTATATATGGGAGGGTTATTATTATATATAGAAGGGTTATTATTACATATAGGAGGGTTATTATTATATATAGGAGGGTTATTATTATATATAGGAGGGTTATTATTATATATAGGAGGTTTATTATTATATATGGGAGGGTTATTATTATATATAGAAGGGTTATTATTACATATAGGAGGGTTATTATTATATATAGGAGGGTTATTATTATATATAGGAGGGTTATTATTACATATAGGAGGGTTATTATTATATATAGGAGGGTTATTATTACCTATACAGTGGGGGAAAAAAGTATTTGATCCCCTGCTGATTTTGTACGTTTGCCCACTGATAAAGAAAGGATCAGTCTATAATTTTAGTGGTAGGTTTATTTGAACAGTGAGAGACAGAATAACAACAAAAATATCCAGAAAAACGCATGTCAAAAATGTTATAAATTGATTTGCATTTTAATGAGGGAAATAAGTATTTGACCCCTTCTCAATCAGAAAGATTTCTGGCTCCCAGGTGTCTTTTATACAGGTAACGAGCTGAGATTAGGAGCACCCTCTTAAAGGGAGTGCTCCTAATCTCAGTTTGTTACCTGTATAAAAGACACCTGTCCACAGAAGCAATCAATCAATCAGATTCCAAACTCTCCACCATGGCCAAGACCAAAGAGCTCCCCAAGGATGTCAGGGACAAGATTGTAGACCTACACAAGGCTTGGAATGGGCTACAAGACCATCACCAAGCAGCTTGGTGAGAAGGTGACAACATTTGGTGCGATTATTATCAAATGGAAGAAATACAAAAGAACTGTCAATATCCCTCGGCCTGGGGCTCCATGCAAGATCTCACCTCTTGGGGTTGCAATGATCATGAGAACGGTGAGGAATCAGCCCAGAACTACATGGGAGGATCTTGTCAATGATCTCAAGGCAGCTGGGACCATAGTCACCAAGAAAACAATTGGTAACACACTACGCCGTGAAGGACTGAAATCCTGCAGCGCCCGCAAGGTCCCCCTGCTCAAGAATACATATACATGCCCGTCTGAAGTTTGCCAATGAACATCTGAATGATTCAGAGGACAACTGGGTGAAAGTGTTGTGGTCAGATGAGACCAAAATGGAGCTCTTTGGCATCAACTCAACTCGCCGTGTTTGGAGGAGGAGGAATGCTGTCTATGACCCCAAGAACACCATCTCCACCGTCAAACATGGAGGTGGAAAAAGTATGCTTTGGGGGTGTTTTTCTGCTAAGGGGACAGGACAACTTCACCGCATCAAAGGGACGATGGACGGGGCCATGTACCGTCAAATCTTGGGTGAGAACATCCTTCCCTCAGCCAGGGCATTGAAAATGGGTCGTGGATGGGTATTCCAGCATGACAGTGACCCAAAACACACGGCCAAGGCAACAAAGGAGTGGCTCAAGAAGAAGCACATTAAGGTCACATTAAGTGGCCTAGCCAGTCTCCAGACCTTAATCCCATAGAAAATCTGTGGAGGGAGCTGAAGGTTCGAGTTGCCAAACGTCAGCCTCGAAACCTTAATGACTTGGAGAAGATCTGCAAAGAGGAGTGGGACAAAATCCCTCCTGAGATGTGTGCAAACCTGGTGGCCAACTACAAGAAACCTCTGACCTCTGTGATTGCCAAGAAGGGTTTTGCCACCAAGTACTAAGTCATGTTTTGCAGAGGGGTCAAATACTTATTTCCCTCATTAAAATGCAAATCATTTTACAACATTTTTGACAATTGTTTTTCTGGATTTTTTTTGTTATTCTGTCTCTCACTGTTCAAATAAACCTACCATTAAAATTATAGACTGATAATTTCTTTGTAAGTGGGCAAACGTACAAAATCAGCAGGGGATCAAATACTTTTTTCTCCCACTGTAGGAGGGTTATTATTACATATAGGAGGGTTATTATTACATATAGGAGGGTTATTATTATATATGGGAGGGTTATTATTACATATAGGAGGGTTATTATTATATATAAGAGGGTTATTATTACATATAGGAGGGTTATTACTATATATAGGAAGGTTATTATTATATATAGGAGGGTTATTATTATATATAGGAGGGTTATTATTACATATAGGAGGGTTATTATTATATATGGGAGGGTTATTATTACATATAGGAGGGTTATTATTATATATAAGAGGGTTATTATTGTATATAGGAGGGTTATTACTATATATAGGGGGGATATTATTATATATAGGAGGGTTATTATTCTATATATGGGGGTTATTTTTATATGTAGGGGGTTATTATATATAGGAGAGTTAAAGTTATATATAGGGGGTTATAATTATATATAGGGGGTTATAATTATATATAGGAGGGTTATTATTATGTATATATATAGGGGGGCTGTCACGGTTGTCATAGGAAGGAGCGGACCAAAGTGCAGCGTGTGTGTCGTTCCACATTTTATTTTCACTGTGAAACTATGCAACAAAAACAACAAACCGTGACACAGAGTTGAAACATACACTAACTCAAAGACAATCTCCCACAAACCCAGGTGAGAAAAACACCTACTTAAGTATGATCTCCAATTAGAGACAACGATGACCAGCTGCCTCTAATTGGAGATCATCCCAAACAAAACCCAACATACAAAACTAGAATATAACAACATAGAAAAACTAAGCTAGAAAACCCCCGTCACGCCCTGACCTACTCTACCATAGAAAATAACAGCTTTCTATGGTCAGGACGTGACAAGGGCAAGGGATATATAGGAGGGATATAATTATATATATATGAGGGCTATAATTATATTCAGGAAGGCTAGGGTTATTATTATATAAAGGAGGGCTATAATTATATATAGGCGGGATTGGGTTATTATTATATATAGGAGGGCTATAATTATATATAGGAGGGATTGGGTTATTATATATAGGAGGGCGAGGGTTATAATTATATATATAACAGTTAGGGTTATTGTTATATATAGGAGGGCTGGGGTTATAATTATTATATATAAGGGTTATTATTATATATAGGAGGCTAGAGTTGTTATAATATATAGGAGGGTAATAATTATATATAGGAGGTCTTGGGTTATACTTACATATAGGAGGGTTATAATTATATATAGGAGGGCTATAATTATATTCAGGAAGGCTAGGGTTATTATTATTGTAACGGCTATCGTAGAGAGGGGACCAAAGCGCAGCGTGTTGATTGCTCATCATGATTATTTATTATAACTCAAAACACTAGAGGAAAAATAACGGTGGCTCCGGACTGGCGGGCGACTCTGGCGGCTCCGGACTGGTAGCAGACTCACCCAGTTCCGGACAGTGGGCCGTCTCCCCTGGTTCCGGACAGTGGGCCGTCTCCCCTGGTTCCGGACAGTGGGCCGTCTCCCCTGGTTCCGGACAGTGGGCCGTCTCACCTGGTTCCGGACACTCTGGACGAGGCACTGTTGCCGGATACTCTGGACGAGGCACTGTTGCCGGATACTCTGGACGAGGCACTGTTGCCGGATACTCTGGACGAGGCACTGTTGCCGGATACTCTGGACGAGGCACTGTTGCTGGACACTCTGGACTGCACACTGTTGCCGGATACTCTGGACTGGACACTGTTGTCGGATCCTCTGGACGGGGCACTATCTCCGAACTCTCGAGGCTGGACTGACGCACTGGAAGCCTGATGCGTGGGGCTGGTAGAGGAGATACCAGGCTGGAGACACGCACCCTAGGGCTAGTGCGGGAAGCAGGAACCGGCCGAGAGGAACTAATATTACGCACTGGAAGCCTGATGCGTGGTGCTGGTACTGGAACTGCCAGTTTGGGGACACGCACCTCAGGGCTAGTGCGTGGAGCGGGAAACACTGGACCGTAGAGGCGTACTGGCGGTCTCGAGCGCAGAACTGGCATCGCCCTTACTGGCTGGATGCCCACTTCCCCCTGGCAAATGCGGGGCGCTGGTACTGCGCGTACCGGCCTGAAAATACCCGGCCTCATCACAGCACCCATCACCCCGAAGCACGGGACCTGTCCAGTCACTGATTGTTTGGGAAAGGTACGGGGATTTGGCCTGGGACTTAATCCTCGCCCAGCCAAATTACCCGTGTGCCCCCCCCAAAAAAAATATTGGGGCTGCCTCTCAGGCTCCCTTAACTCCTCCATAGCCCTGGAAATTCTTATCCTCATCTCTGCCCATGTCTCCCGATATTCCACCTGTTGCCGCTCCTTCCTCCGCTGCTTGGTCCATGTTTGGTGGGAGATTCTGTCACGGTTGTCGTAAGGAGAGGACCAAAATGCAGCAGGGACATGTATACTCATCTTCTTTATTGACGGGAAAAGTAGGAAAAACCAAACAAACACGTATACAAAAATAACAAAACGATGAACGACAAAATAACAGTCTTGAAGGCAACACAGCAATCCAAGAACAATCTCCCACAAACACTCAACCAAACACATACCCATATATCGGACTCTCAATCAGAGGCAACTAGAAAACACCTGCCTCCAATTGAGAGTCCAATCCCAATAAACTAGACATAGAAATACAAAAGACTAGAGACCACATAGAAATACAAACATAGAACATAACCCCCAAAACCCGGAACTAACTAAACCAACACCCTACTAAATAAATCACCACCCCGAACCACATAAACAAAATACCCTCTGCCACGTCCTGACCAAACTACAATAACAAATAACCCTTATACTGGTCAGGACGTGACAATAATGTTGAACAATCTTTGTTTTCAGATCATTTGAGAGTTGTTTTGAGGCCCCCATGCTGCCACTCTTCAGAGGAGAGTCAAAAAGAACAACAACTTGCAATTGGCCACCTTAAATACCTTTTCTCATGATTGGATGCACTTGTCTATGAAGTTCAAGGCTTAATGAAATCACCAAACCAATTGTGTGTTCCAATTAATCAGTGCTAAGTAGTTACAGGTATTCAAATCAACAGAATGACAAGGGTGCCCAAATTTTTGCATAGCCTATTTTTCACATCTGATTTAATTTCATACAACTTAATATTGCTACACTAAAAATCTTTGTCTGGACAATACCCCAGTACTCAGCTTTTATTAGAAAATGAATGGCATGCCACTGTGATCATTTTCTGTGACGACAGAGTAAATTATTATGCAGCCTCAGAGGGGTGTCCAAACTTTTTCATACGAATGTACATAGGAGGGTTATAATTATATATAGGAGGGCTCTGGTTATTATTACATATAGGAGGGCTGTGATTATATATAGGATGGCTAGGGTTATTATTATATGTAGTGGGCTAGAGTTATTATTATATAAAGGAGGGCAATGGTTGTTATTGTATATAAAAGTGCTTGTCAAGTGTGTGTACGGGAGGAGAAGTCAGGTGCAGGAGAGCAGAGTGTAGTGAACAGTCGCACTTTAATTCCCTTCCACAAAATGACAGCACATAAAAACGATAACGTGCAAAAAACACGGAACATAGCAAAAGTAAAGCGCCCGACAATAATCCACATCACAAACAAACAATTACACACAATGACATGGAGGGGAAACAGAGGACTAAATACACGCAGTAATTATGGAATGAAAACCAGGTGTGTAATGGAACAAGACAAAACCAATGGAACATGAGAAATGGAGCGGCGATGGCTAGAAAGCCGGTGAACAAGGAGAGGAGCCGACTTCGATGGAAGTCGTGACAGGGCTAAGGTTATTATTATATATCGGAGGGCTATGGTTACAATTATTTAATGGAGGGCTATGGTTACAATTATTTAATGGAGGGCTAGGGTTATAATTATATATATAAGGGCTAGGGCTATTATTATATATATAAGGGCTAGGGTTATTATTATATATATAAGGGCTAAGGTTATTATTAGATATATAAGGGTTATTATTATATATAGGGGGGCTAGGGTTATTATATATAGGAGGGCTAGGGTTATTATTATTTATATAAGGGTTATTATTATATACAGGAGGGCTAGGGTTATTATTATGTATAGGGTTATTATTATTTATATAAGGGTTATCATTATATATAGGAGGGCTAGGGTTATTATTATATATAGACGGGCTAGGGTTATTATTATATATAGGGGGGCTAGGGTTAGTATTATATATGGGGGGCTAGGGTTATTATTATATATGGGGGGCTAGGGTTATTATTATATATAGGGGGGCTAGGGTTATTATTATATATAGGGGGGCTAGGGTTATTATTATATATAGGGGGGCTAGGGTTATAATTATATATAGGGGGGCTAGGGTTATAATTATATATAGGGGGGCTAGGGTTATAATTATATATAGGGGGGCTAGGGTTATAATTATATATAGGGGGGCTAGGGTTATTATTATATATATAAGGGCTAGGGTTATTATGAGATATATAAGGGCTAGGGTTATTATGAGATATATAAGGGCTAGGGTTATTATTATATATAGGGGGCTAGGGTTATTATTATATATAAGGGGGCTAGGGTTATTATTATATATGGGGCTATGGTGATTATATATAGGAGGGCTAGGGTTATTATTAAATATAGGAGGGCTAGGGTTATTATTATATATAGGGGGCTAGGGTTATTATTATATATGGGGGCTAGGGTTATTATTATATATAGGGGGCTAGGGTTATTATTATATATAGGGGGGCTAGGGTTATTATTATATATGGGGGCTATGGTGATTATATATAGGAGGGCTAGGGTTATTATTAAATATAGGAGGGCTAGGGTTATTATTATATATAGGGGGGCTATGGTTATTATTATATATAGGGGGGCTAGGGTTATAATTATATATAGGGGGGCTAGGGTTATTATTATATATAGGGGGCTAGGGTTATTATTATATATAGGGGAGCTATGGTTATTATTATATATAGGGGGGCTATGGTTATTATTATATATAGGGGGGCTAGGGTTATTATTATATATAGGGGGCTAGGGTTATTATTATATATAGGGGGGCTAGGGTTATTATTATATATAGACTGGCTAGGGTTATTATTATATATAGGGGGCTAGGGTTATTATTATATATAGGGGGGCTGGGGTTATTATTATATATAGGGGGGCTGGGGTTATTATTATATATAGACGGGCTAGGGTTAGTATTATATATAGGGGGCTAGGGTTATTATTATATATAGGGGGGCTAGGGTTATTATTATATATAGGGGGCTAGGGTTATTATTATATATGGGGGCTATGGTGATTATATATAGGAGGGCTAGGGTTATTATTATATATAGGGGGGCTGGGGATATTATTATATATAGGAGGGCTAGGGTTATTATTATATATAGGGGGCTAGGGTTATTATTATATATAGGGGGGCTAGGGTTATTATCATATATGGGGGCTATGGTGATTATATATAGGAGGGCTAGGGTTATTATTATATATAGGGGGCTAGGGTTATTATTATATATAGGGGGCTAGGGTTATTATTATATATGGGGGCTATGGTGATTATATATAGGAGGGCTAGGGTTATTATTAAATATAGGAGGGCTAGGGTTATTATTATATATAGGGGGGCTAGGGTTATTATTATATATAGGGGGGCTAGGGTTATTATTAAATATAGGAGGGCTATGGTTATTATTATATATAGGAGGGCTAGGGTTATAATTATATATAGGGGGGCTGGGGTTGTTATTATATATGGGGGGCTAGGGTTATTATTATATATAGGGGGGCTAGGGTTATTATTATATATAGGGGGCTAGGGTTATTATTATATATAGGGGGCTAGGGTTATTATTATATATAGGGGGGCTAGGGTTATTATTATATATAGGGGGCTAGGGTTATTATTATATATAGGGGGGCTGGGGTTATTATTATATATAGGGGGGCTGGGGATATTATTATATATAGGGGGGCTGGGGTTATTATTATATATATAGGGGGCTGGGGTTATTATTATATATAGGGGGCTATGGTTATTATTATATATAGACTGGCTAGGGTTATTATTATATATAGACTGGCTAGGGTTATTATTATATATGGGGCTATGGTTATTATTATATATAGGGGGGCTGGGGTTATTATTATATATAGACGGGCTAGGGTTATTATTATATATAGGGGGCTAGGGTTATTAATATAGGGGGCTAGGGTTATTATTATATATAGGGGGGCTGGGGTTATTATTATATATAGACGGGCTAGGGTTATTATTATATATAGGGGGCTAGGGTTATTAATATATATAGGGGGGCTAGGGTTATTATTATATATAGACGGGCTAGGGTTATTCAACATGATAGGCAACAGGGAGGGCTACGGTTCTCTCAGTGTGTGTCTGATCTTTGTCAGGTCAGTGTAAGAGATTATTGAGTGTTGCTTCGTCTCTCCACCTCCCTATACCCTCTCATATCCTCTTTCTTCCCTCCCTCTATCCTCTACTCTCTCCTCTCTTCTCTTCTCCCTCTTTCCTCTCTCCTTTGCTTCTCTTCTCTCTCTCCTCTCTCCCTCTCTCCTCTCCTCTCCCTCTATCTTCTCCTCTCTCCTCTCTCCCTGTCATCTCTTCTCCTATCCTCTCTCCTCTCCTCTCTTCTCTCCTCTCTTTTCTCCTCTCCCTCTACCCTCTCCTCCCTCCCTCTATCCTCTCTCCCTGTTATCTCTTCTCCTATCCTCTCTCTGTCTCTCTTCTCTTCTCCTCTTCTCCCTCTACTCTCTCCTCTCTCTCTATCCTCTCTCATCTTCTCTGTCCTCACTCCCTTTTTCCTATCCTCCCTCTCGCCTCCCTCTCTCCTCCTCTGTATGTCCTTATCAAGAGAACATCCCTGCTCATCCTTACAGCCTCTGATCTGGCGGACTCACTAAACACACATGCTTGGTTTGTAAATTATGTGTATGAGTGTTGGATTGTGCCCCTGGCTTTCTGTACATTTAAAACAAACAATAATATAATGCCATCTGGATTGCTTGATATAAGGAATTTGAAATTATTTGTACTTTTACTTTACTTAATAATTATACATAGGGGGGCTAGGGTTGTACTTTTACTTTCTAGCTTCTTAAGTATATTTAAAACCAAATACTTTTAGACTTTTACTCAAGTAATATTTTTACTTGTACTTGAGTCATTAAGGTATCTTTACTTTTACTCAAGTCTGACAACTTGGTACTTTTTCCACCACTGATGATAACTCTAACAGAGAATGTCTGCTGAATGTTATAATGTTATAATGTCAATATTATCTAAGTGGACACAATTACTGTGTCTTCTGAAAACATGTAGCCGCGTTCTGCTAACTGTGAACTGGGAACATTATGGGTCTGTTTCCTGGACACAGATGAATGTTAGTCTTGGACTAAAAAGCTATTTCATTCAATGGATATGGGCTCAATCTGTGTCCAGGAAACCAAGATACAGTTCCTTCAGAAGGTATTCACACCCCTTGACTTAATCCACATTTTGTTGTGTTAGAACCTGAATTCCTAATGGATTAAATTGATATTTTTTTCACACCCATCTACACACAATACCCCATAATGACAAACTGAAAACATGATTTTAGACATTTTTTGCAAATTAAATACCAGAATATACCATTTAAATTGTATAACTGCTTAATTTTGGCAGACCCCAGGAAGAGTAGCCTTGGCAGCAGCTAATGGGGATCCATAATACATACAAATATACATTTACATAAGTATTCACACCCCTGAATTAATACTTTGTAGAAGCACCTTTGGCAGTGATTACAGCTGTGAGTCTTTCTGGGTAAGTCTCTAAGAGTGATTACAGCTGTGAGTCTTTCTGGGTAAGTCTCTAAGAGTGATTACAGCTGTGAGTCTTTCTGGGTAAGCCTCTAAGAGTGATTACAGCTGTGAGTGTTTCTGGGTAAGTCTCTAAGAGTGATTACAGCTGTGAGTCTTTCTGGGTAAGTCTCTAAGAGTGATTACAGCTGTGAGTCTTTCTGGGTAAGTCTCTAAGAGTGATTACAGCTGTGAGTCTTTCTGGGTAAGCCTCTAAGAGTGATTACAGCTGTGAGTGTTTCTGGGTAAGTCTCTAAGAGTGATTACAGCTGTGAGTCTTTCTGGGTAAGTCTCTAAGAGTGATTACAGCTGTGAGTCTTTCTGGGTAAGTCTCTAAGAGTGATTACAGCTGTGAGTCTTTCTGGGTAAGTCTCTAAGAGTGATTACAGCTGTGAGTCTTTCTGGGTAAGCCTCTAAGAGTGATTACAGCTGTGAGTCTTTCTGGGTAAGTCTCTAAGAGTGATTACAGCTGTGAGTCTTTCTGGGTATCTAATAGTTTTACACACCTGGATTGTGCAACGTTTTGCCCATTTATTATTTTCAAAAATTCTTCAAGCTCTGTCAAATTGGTTGTTGATCATCACTAGACAACCATTTTCAGGTCTTGCCGTAGATTTTCATGTAGATTTAAGTCAAAACTGTAACTCGGCCACTCAGGAACATTCACTGTCTTCTTGGTAAGCAACTCCAGTTTAGATTTGGCCTTGTGTTTTAGGTTATTATCCTGCTGAAAGGTGAATTAATCTCCCAGTGTCTGAATCAGGTTTTCCTCTAAGATTTTGCCTGTGCTCAATTCTGTCTCTTTTTATCCTGGACATAATCTTTGTTTTGGAATATTTTTATTCTGTACAGGCATCCTTCATTTCACTCTGTAAATTAGGTTAGTATTGTGGAGTAACTACAACGTTGTTGACCCATCTCCAGTTTTCTCCAATCACAGCCATTCAACTCTGTAACTGTTTTAAAGTCACCATTGGCCTCATGGTGAAATCATTGAGCGGTTTCCTTCCTCTCCGGCAACTGAGTTAGCAACTGGGTGTATTGATACACCATCCAAAGTGTAATTAATAACTTCACCATGCTGAAAGGGATATTCATGTCTACTTTTTATTTTATTTTACCCATCTACATTCTTTGCAAGACATTGGAAAACCTCTCTGCTCTTTGTGGTTGAATCTGTGTTTGAAATTCAATGTTCGACTGAGGGAGCTTAGAGATAATTGTATGTGTGGGGTACAGAGATGAGGTAGTCATTCAAAAATCATGTTAAACAATATTATTGCACACAGAGTGAGTCCATGCAACTTATTATGTGACTTGTTAAGCATTTTTTTTTAATCCCTGAACTTATTTAGGGTTTCCATAACAAATGGGTTGAATACTTATTGACTCAAGACATTTTAGTTTTTACATTTTCTATTAATTTGTAAACATTTCTAAAAACATATTTCCACTTTGACATTATGGGGTATTGTGATGTCATTATGTGGTATTGTGATGTCATTATGGGGTATTGTGATGTCATTATGGGGTATTGTGATGTCATTATGGGGTATTGTGATGTCATTATGGGGTATTGTGATGTCATTATGGGGTATTGTGATGTCATTATGGGGTATTGTGCGTAGTCCAAACCTCCAGACAGTTAAGAACTCATCAGATCAGTAAAATAAATCCTATGAAATAAAAGTTAATCCTCTTAGTAATGGAATATATAATAATAATCCAGTTTGTCTTGTATTTATATAGTTTATGCATTTAGTCATTACCAGACTAGACCTATACTATACAGTGTGTGTGTGTGTGTGTGTGTGTGTGTGTGTGTGTGTGTGTGTGTGTGTGTGTGTGTGTGTGTTCTACTAACCCAATACTAATTCATATTCCTGTCTAAGCAGCACAGTGATTTAGCAGAACAGAATAAACAGGGGACTGCTAAACCCAGATAACAAAAATAGGGGGAAAAAAAGCCCACCGCTTAAAATCATCAAACTACTGAAATGAACCAAATAAAGGCCATGACCTTGCTCTGACCCCTTGCTAAATAAATAATGAAAGACTTGGAATGTCTTGGTGAGAAGTGATTGAATGTTATCTAAAGGGAGAAAAACCTGGCTGGACTCTATCCAGATTCCTTATGCCCAGATAAGAAGACGTTGAAGAAGCAATTTTGTGTGATGTTCGTCCAAATCCCATTACGATAAAGCTCTTAAGCTGGTGCTGATGTCTTGCAGGAGTAGGTAGTTTTACAGTAGACTAGTGTTCCGGAGTTAGTTAGTTGTTTTACAGTAGACTAGTGTTCCGGAGTTAGTTAGTTAGTTGTTTTACAGTAGACTAGTGTTCCGGAGTTAGTTAGTTGTTTTACAGTAGACTAGTGTTCCGGAGTTAGTTAGTTAGTTGTTTTACAGTAGACTAGTGTTCCGGAGTTAGTTAGTTGTTTTACAGTAGACTAGTGTTCAGGAGTTAGTTAGATGTTTTACAGTAGACTAGTGTTCAGGAGTTAGTTAGTTGTTTTACAGTAGTCTAGTGTTCAGGAGTTAGTTAGTTGTTTTACAGTAGACTAGTATTCAGGAGTTAGTTAGTTAGTTGTTTTACAGTAGACTAGTGTTCAGGAGTTAGTTAGTTGTTTTACAGTAGACTAGTGTTCAGGAGTTAGTTAGTTGTTTTACAGTAGTCTAGTGTTCCGGAGTTAGTTAGTTGTTTTACATTAGACTTGTAGATGTGTGTTCAGGAGTTTGTCGTTTTACATTAGGTGTGTCAATGTTTGTTCATGACCTTCTCTCCTTTCCTCATTTCCTCTGTTCCAAAAATCCTCTCATGGAATTCAGGTCCTGGCAGGGCTAAGTGTGAGTGATTACATCTTCTGGCAGTTTTCAGAAAAATCAAACAAGTCCTCTCCCCTCCCCTCCCCTCTCCTCTCCTCTCCTCTCCTCTCCTCTCCTCTCCTCTCCTCTCCTCTCCTCTCCTCTCCTCTCCTCTCCTCTCCTCTCCTCTCCCCTCCTCTCCCCTCTCCTCTCCTCTCCTCTCCTCTCCTCTCCTCTCCTCTCTCCTCCCCTCTCCTCTCCTCTCCTCTTTAGTGTATACATGCTGTATACTTGCCTAGTTAAACAAATAAATAAAACAAGAAAAAAATGCTGATACAGCACGTAACACACTGCTTTTTCTCAATCTCTGCTTATACTGGTGTTGATAGTTAAAACAATCCTACAGGCTATAGAGAGGGAGAGACAGAGAGAGAGACAGAGAGAGAGAGAGAGAGAGAGAGAGAGAGAGAGAGAGAGAGAGAGAGAGAGAGGGAGAGACAGAGAGAGAGAGAGAGAGAGAGAGGGAGAGACAGAGAGAGAGAGAGAGAGAGAGAGAGAGAGAGAGAGAGAGAGAGAGAGAGAGAGAGAGAGAGAGGGAGAGACAGAGAGAGAGAGAGAGAGAGAGAGGGAGAGACAGAGAGAGAGAGAGAGAGAGAGAGAGAGAGAGAGATAATAACCAACTCATCATCAAGCTTTCATTATTTGAATCAGCTGTGTAGTGCTATGGCAAAAACCAAAATGTGCAGGACCAAGTTTGGGCCCAGTTCCGGGTTTGGGAAACCCTGCTGTAAGATAACAACAAACCCTGTGAACTCCTCGACTATATTTGACCAAGGCACTATATAGGTAATAGGGCTCTGGTCAAAAGTAGCGTACTATATAAGGAATGCAAAGGCAGTGCACTACATAGTGTATTACAGGACACGCTACTGGGTCCTGGTCAAAAGTAGTGCACTATATCGGGAATAGGGAGCTATTTGGGAGGCAGACCTCATAATATCTCTTCCCCTCTAAAATATTGTCTAGCTACTGTGTATACATACAGTACTCTCTACCCAGCAAACCAAAATTATTTATGTGAAAAGTTCCCAAAACATTACATTACGGCAAATGTTCTCATAACACAAAAACTGTCCATTCATACTGATGGTTATGGAATGTTAGTATAAAACATTGGCCTTATACTGCGACAACGTTCCTAGAACACATTTACCGTAATTTCCGGACTATTAAGCGCACCTGAATATAAGCCGCACCCACTGAATTTACTTTTTTTTTTTTTTAACATAAATAAGCCACACATGTCTGTAAGCCGCAGGTGCCTACCGGTACATTGAAACAAATGAAATTTACACAGGCTTTAACGAAACACGGCTTGTAACAAAAATAAATAGGCTTTAACAAAACACGGCTTGTAACAAAACATTTAAAATTAGCAGTAAACAGTAGCCTACCAAGAAAGTCATTGCTCCAGACCAAGCTCCCGTGCAGCAGCTCTATTTCCTTTTCCAACAGCCAGATCAATCGCCTTCAACTTGAAAGCTGCATCATATGCATTTCTCCGTGTCTTTGCCATGATGAGGGTGACAAAATGACTACCGTAATCAGAATGATGGGAAGTTTGAACGCGCTCGATTTAATCTAAACAGTAAACAAAAAAGTTGTTTGACCTTAACCCGTTCGGCAATTTCATTGGTCTAATGAAAGCTTCATGCCGCCAAAAAACTGAGCACGTCACAGAATGTGTTTAAAAAATATATATATATATTTGAAAGCGGGAAAAATCCATATATTAGCCGCGTCATTGTTTAAGCTGCGAGGTTCAAAGCCTGGGAAAAAAGTAGCGGCTTATAGTCAGGAAATTACGGTAATATGTTCTTTAATGATTCTCAGAATGTTTCGTTTGGTTGTTGGAACAGCCTGGTAGGAAAATAGTGGCGACATCACAAAATATATTTTCCCAAAAGACGAAAACTGTATCAGTTGTTCGGATGATTTTACTATTATTTTAGGGTGCAAAAAACATTCACCTAATGTTACAAGAACATTCGCAGAACGCATTTTGTTTGTTCTTTAAATGTTCCCAGAATATTTCCTTAGGCTGTGGGAACATTTTTTGGGATATGACAAGAGATAGGTTCCAAAAACAATAAAACTGTTCAGTTCTACAGATATTCAGACATGTTTTTTTTTTTTGTATCAGGCTGCACAAAACATTCCTTTGACGTTGTAAGAACGGTGACAGAAAATATTTCTGGTACTTTGTGTTATTATATTAAACGAAAACCTAATGAGAACTTTTTGGGGAATGTTCTGTGGTTGTTGTTACAGATGTTGTGTTTAGTGAATGTTAGGATAACATTTCAAGGATATTTCATTTAAAACAATATATAAACATTAATTGAATGTTTTTTTGGAATGTCATCTCCCTAATGTTACATAAAGCCCTAATTAGAACTTAATGGGAATCTTAGATAATGTTCTGGGAATGTTCGCCGGTTAGCTGGGTACACAATGCTTTCAATTATACACATTCATCACAACATCAAACTACTGAATTTTTAAATGTGTGTGTGTGTGTGTGTGCGTGTGTGTGTGTGTGGTGTTTGTTAGTGTTTAAAGGAGAGGCAGTGGTGTGTGTGTGTGTCTCTATGGAAGCTATGGTGTGTGTGTGTGTGTGTGTGTGTGTGTGTGTGTGTGTGTGGTGTTTGTTAGTGTTTAAAGGAGAGGCAGTGGTGTGTGTGTGTGTCTCTATGGAAGCTATGGTGTGTGTGTGTGTGTGTGTGTGTGTGTGTGTGTGTGTGTGTGTGGTGTTTGTTAGTGTTTAAAGGAGAGGCAGTGGTGTGTGTGTGTGTCTCTATGGAAGCTATGGTGTGTGTGTGTGTGTGTGTGTGTGTGTGTGTGTGTGTGTGTGTGTGTGTGTGTGTGTGTGTGTGTTTGTATTGGTGCATTTTAATAAAACCACTGACCATGGGTAATGGTTCTAACATGTGTCGGTCTAACCTTTCTATACAATTTAGCCTGGGGCAAACACACACACACACACACACACACACACACACACACACACACACACACACACACACACACACACACACACACACACACACACACACACACACAGAGAGAGACACACACACACACACACACACAGAGACACACACTCACACACACACACACACAGACACAGAGACACACACACACACACACACAGAGACACACACACACACACACACACACACACACACACTCACAAACACACCCCCTAGCTCGCTGCACCCTCCTCTCTACTGCAGTGCAAACATGAGCTCTTTCATTTCAGGGTCAATAAGCTCAGGCTATAGAAAAGCTTTGTGGTCATACGCACATCCTTAAAAACATAGTTCTTCTACAGTACCAGTCAAAAGTTTTACAACACCTACTCATTCAATGGTTTTTCTTTATTTTTACTATTTTCTACATTGTAGAATAATAGTGAAGACATCCAAACGATGAAATAACACACATGGAATCATGTAGTAACCAAAAAATATTTTATATTTTATATTCTTCAAAGTATGTTTATATTCTTCAAAGCTGCCTTGATGACAGCTTTGCACACTCTTGGCATTCTCTGTTGATAATAATCAGCACATTTTTTTCACGTCATTACATTAAGATATAAGGGGAAATCACAGCTTTATTCAATACAATTCACAAGCTTAACATGGTTGGTGTCTTGCCGGATTTGTCCAAAATCATGTGACATAACACATTACTTTTCTGTCCTTGCATTTATGGCAGAGTAAGTTGTTGTTATATCATTATTTAGCATTAATCAGTTAATGCTTGAACCCTGTAAGAATCCTTGACCATTTGTAGCTGTCAGACTGTTTTTTATTGTATAGAGATCTCAGAAATACAGTGTAACTACTTAACATTTTGTGTCTCCTTATGTTACAGGGGTGAAAACAGTTTTCATGGGCACACAAATACAAAATGATGTATTGCATTGCAAAATCAAATGTTAGTGGATTTGATATTGCAACCTTTTGGTTACTAGTCCAACACTCTAACCACTAGGCTACCTGCCCCCCCCCCCTACACTCTAACCACTAGGCTACCTGCCCCCCCCCCCCCCTACACTCTAACCACTAGGCTACCTGCCTCCTCTACACTCTAACCACTAGGCTACCTGCCCCCCCCTACACTCTAACCACTAGGCTACCTGCCCCCCCCCCTACACTCTAACCACTAGGCTACCTGCCTCCTCTACACTCTAACCACTAGGCTACCTGCCCCCCCCCCTACACTCTAACCACTAGGCTACCTGCCCACCCCTACACTCTATTTATTTTTTTATTTTTTTATTTTTTTATTTAACCTTTATTTAACCAGGAAGGGCTCATTGAGATTTAAAATCTCTTTTTCAAGAGCGTACTGGCCAAGATAGGCAGCGCCAAGTCATTACAAAAATTACAGACAAACAACATGAAAAACTACAAGTAATCTAGTAAAAACCATAGAATTAATAAAGAATATAACAAAATCAAAAACAGCAAATTAAAAACATTGACATGTCAGGGAATCAGTCTCCAGATCATTCATCCGTGATTTAAAAATACCAATCGGGACAAGTTCATCCAGTTTAACCACTAGGCTACCTGCCGCCTCTACACTCTAACCACTAGGCTACCTGCCGCCTCAACACTCTAACCACTAGGCTACCTGCCGCCTCTACACTCTAACCACTAGGCTACCTGCCGCCCCTACACTCTAACCACTAGGCTACCTGCCATCCCTACACTCTAACCACTAGGCTACCTGCCATCCCTACACTCTACCCACTAGGCTACCTGCCATCCCTACACTCTAACCACTAGGCTACCTGCCTCCTCTACACTCTAACCACTAGGCTACCTGCCATCCCTACACTCTAACCACTAGGCTACCTGCCATCCCTACACTCTAACCACTAGGCTACCTGCCATCCCTACGCTCTGACCACTAGGCTACTTGCCATCCCTACACTCTAACCACTAGGCTACCTGCCATCCCTACGCTCTGACCACTAGGCTATCTGCCGCCTCTACACTGTAACCACTAGGCTACCCTGCAGCCCCAAAAGTGAAGCATTGTTTGAATGCCACAGGATATCTGAATATTGCCAATCATGTGCATCTCTTCATGGCAGCAGTGTATCCATCTGTGAATGGATTTTTCTTCAGAGGGATTATGCCACAAGACTAATATTGTCCAGTCATAGTTCCACAAACATGACAGTGAATTCAACTTACTGCAGTGGCCTGCCCACTCACCAGATCTCAATCCAACTGAGCATCTGTGAGATGAGATAAAACAAGCTATTCGGAGTAGAGATCCACTACCAGCCAACTTGACACAACTGTGGGAAGCATTGGTGTCAACATGTACCAGCATCCCTGTGGACACCTTGTACAGTTCATACCCTGATAAAATGAGGCTTTTCTAAGAGAAAACATGGGGTGCAAATCAATATTATTGTTCCAAATCTTTTGTACACTCAGTGCCTTCAGAAAGTATTCATTTATTAATTAATTTTATTTTTATTTAACCTTTATTTAACTGCCCCTTCATTTCCCTTGACTTATTCCAAATTGTTTGTGTTACAGCCCGAATTCAAAATGGATAAAAAATATGTTTTTGTCACCTATCTACACACAATACCCCATAATGACATCACAATACCCCATAATGACATCACAATATCTCATAATGACATCACAATACCCCATAATGACATCACAATATCCCATAATGACAAACTGAAAACATGCTTTTAGAAACACTATTAAAAATGAAATACAGAAATATGTCATTTACAAAAATATTCACACCCTTGAGTCAATACAGGTTGCAGTCACCTTTGGCAGTGATTACAGCTGTGAGTCTTTCTGGGTAAGTCTCTAAGAGCTTTGCACATCTGGATTGTACAATATTTGCACATTATTATTTTTTTAATTCTTCAAGCTCTGTCAAGTTGGTTGTTGATCATTGTTAGACAGCCAGTTTTCAAGCCTTGCCTTAGATTTTAAAAACAGTTTTAAGTCAAAACATGGAAAGGGCTTGTATCCTTAATGTTTTATACACTCAGTGTACAGTGAGCTCCAAAAGTATTGGGACAGTGACACATTTTTTGTTGTTGTTTTGGCTCTGGACTCCAGCGCTTTGGATTTGAAATTATACAATGACTATGAGGTTAAAGTGAAGCATGTCAGCTTCAATTTGAGGGTATTTTTATATTGGGGGAACCATTAAGAAATTATAGAACTTTTTGTACATAGTCCCCCTATTTTGGGGGACCAAAAGTTTTAGGAAAAATTCACGTATACAATATGTGTATTAAAGTAGTCAAAGTTTTGTATTTACATTTACATTTACATTTAAGTCATTTAGCAGACGCTCTTATCCAGAGCGACTTACAAATTGGTGCATTCACCTTATGATATCCAGTGGAACAACCACTTTACAATAGTGCATCTAAATCTTTTAGGGGGGGGTTAGAAGGATTACTTTATCCTATCCCAGGTATTCCTTAAAGAGGTGGGGTTTCAGGTGTCTCCGGAAGGTGGTGATTGACTCCGCTGTCCTGGCGTCGTGAGGGAGCTTGTTCCACCATTGGGGTGCCAGAGCAGCGAACAGTTTTGACTGGGCTGAGCGGGAACTGTGCTTCCTCAGAGGTAGGGAGGCGAGCAGGCCAGAGGTGGATGAACGCAGTGCCCTTGTTTGGGTGTAGGGCCTGATCAGAGCCTGAAGGTACGGAGGTGCCGTTCCCCTCACAGCTCCGTAGGCAAGCACCATGGACTTGTAGCGGATGCGAGCTTCAACTGGAAGCCAGTGGAGAGAGCGGAGGAGCGGGGTGACATGAGAGAACTTGGGAAGGTTGAACACCAGACGGGCTGCGGCGTTCTGGATGAGTTGTAGGGGTTTAATAGCACAGGCAGGTAGCCCAGCCAACAGCGAGTTGCAGTAATCCAGACGGGAGATGACAAGTGCCTGGACTAGGACCTGCGCCGCTTCCTGTGTGAGGCAGGGTCGTACTCTGCGAACGTTGTAGAGCATGAACCTACAGGATCGGCTCACCGCCTTGATGTTAGTGGAGAACGACAGGGTGTTGTCCAGGGTCACGCCAAGGTTCTTAGCACTCTGGGAGGAGGACACAAGGGAGTTGTCAACCGTGATGGTGAGATCATGGAACGGGCAGTCCTTCCCTGGGAGGAAGAGCAGCTCCGTCTTGCCGAGGTTCAGCTTGAGGTGGTGATCCGTCATCCACAATGATATGTCTGCCAGACATGCAGAGATGCGATTTGCCACCTGGTTATCAGAAGGGGGAAAGGAAAAGATTAATTGTGTGTCGTCTGCATAGCAATGATAGGAGAGACCATGTGAGGATATGACAGAGCCAAGTGACTTGGTGTATAGTGAGAATAGGAGAGGGCCTAGAACAGAGCCCTGGGGGACACCAGTGGTGAGAGCACGTGGTGCGGAGACAGATTCTCGCCACGCCACCTGGTAGGAGCGACCTGTCAGGTAGGACGCAATCCAAGCGTGGGCCGCGCCGGAGATGCCCAGCTCGGAGAGGGTGGAGAGGAGGATCTGATGGTTCACCGTATCAAAGGCAGCAGATAGGTCTAGAAGGATGAGAGCAGAGGAGAGAGAGTTAGCTTTAGCAGTGCGGAGAGCCTCCGTGACACAGAGAAGAGCAGTCTCAGTTGAATGCCCAGTCTTGAAACCTGACTGATTAGGATCAAGAAGGTCATTCTGAGAGAGATAGCAGGAGAGCTGGCCAAAGACGGCACGTTCAAGAGTTTTGGAAAGAAAAGAAAGAAGGGATACTGGTCTGTAGTTGTTGACATCGGTTTTTTCAGAAGGGGTGCAATTCTCGCTCTTTTGAAGATGGAAGGGACGTAGCCAGCGGTCAAGGATGAGTTGATGAGCAAGGTGAGGTAGGGGAGAAGGTCTCCGGAAATGGTCTGGAGAAGAGAGGAGGGGATAGGGTCAAGTGGGCAGGTTGTTGGGCGGCTGGCCGTCACAAGACGCGAGATTTCATCTGGAGAGAGAGGGGAGAAAGAGGTCAAAGCACAGGGTAGGGCAGTATGAGCAGGACCAGCGGTGTCGTTTGACTTAGTAAACGAGGATCGGATGTCATCAACCTTCTTTTCAAAATGGTTGACGAAGTCATCCGCAGAGAGGGAGGAGGGGGTGAGGGGGAGGAGGATTAAGGAGGGAGGAGAAGGTAGCAAAGAGCTTCCTAGGGTTAGAGGCAGATGCTTGGAATTTAGAGTGGTAGAAAGTGGCTTTAGCAGCAGAGACAGAAGAGGTAAATGTAGAGAGGAGGGAGTGAAAGGATGCCAGGTCCGCAAGGAGGCGAGTTTTCCTCCATTTCCGCTCTGCTGCCCGGAGCCCTGTTCTGTGAGCTCGCAGTGAGTCGTCGAGCCACGGAGCAGGAGGGGAGGACCGAGCCGGCCTGGAGGATAGGGGACAGAGAAAATCAAAGGATGCAGAAAGGGAGGAGAGGAGGGTTGAGGAGGCAGAATCAGGAGATAGGTTGGAGAAGGTTTGAGCAGAGGGAAGAGATGAAAGGATGGAAGAGGAGAGAGTAGTGGGAGAGAGAGAGCGAAGGTTGGGACGGCGCAATACCATCCGAGTAGGGGCAGAGTGAGAAGTGTTGGATGAGAGCGAGAGGGAAAAGGATACAAGGTAGTGGTCGGAGACTTGGAGGGGAGTTGCAATGAGATTAGTGGAAGAACAGCATCTAGTAAAGATGAGGTCAAGCGTATTGCCTGCCTTGTGAGTAGGGGGGGAAGGTGAGAGGGTGAGGTCAAAAGAGGAGAGGAGTGGAAAGAAGGAGGCAGAGAGGAATGAGTCAAAGGTAGACGTGGGGAGGTTAAAGTCACCCAGAACTGTGAGAGGTGAGCCATCCTCAGGAAAGGAACTTATCAAGGCGTCAAGCTCATTGATGAACTCTCCAAGGGAACCTGGAGGGCGATAAATTATAAGGATGTTAAGCTTGAAAGGGCTGGTAACTGTGACAGCATGGAATTCAAATGAGGAGATAGACAGATGGGTCAGGGGAGAAAGAGAGAATGTCCACTTGGGAGAGATGAGGATTCCCGTGCCACCACCCCGCTGGCTCGATGCTCTAGGGGTATGCGAGAACACATGGGCAGACGAGGAGAGAGCAGTAGGAGTAGCAGTGTTATCTGTGGTAATCCACGTTTCCGTCAGCGCCAGGAAGTCTAGGGACTGGAGGGTAGCATAGGCTGAGATGAACTCAGCCTTGTTGGCCGCAGACCGGCAGTTCCACAGGCTGCCGGAGACCTGGAACTCCACGTGGGTCGTGCACGCTGGGACCACCAGGTTAGAGTGGCAGCGACCACGCGGTGTGAAGCGTTTGTATGGCCTGTGCAGAGGGGAGAGAACAGGGATAGACAGACACATAGTTGACAAGCTACAAAAGAGGCTACGCTAATGCAAAGGAGATTGGAATGACAAGTGGACTACACGTCTCGAATGTTCAGAAAGTTAAGTTTACGTTGCGAAAATCTTATTGACTAAAATGACGAAAATGCTAGCTAACTAACACAACACTACACTAATCAAGTCGTTCCGTTGTGATGTAATAGTTTCTACAGTGCTGGTAGTCGGTAGAGGTTGGCTATTATACAAAAGCAACTTAGTAGCTAGCTAACATAACACTAATCAAGACGTTCCTTTGTAATGTATTTAGTTTCTACAATGCTGCTCGTCGGTAATAGTTGGCTAGGTATGGAACAATGGCGTCGCGGGGGACGGAAATAGCTGGCTAGCTAACCTCGATAATTACTAAACTACACAATTATCAAGCTATGACAAAGACAACTATGTAGCTGGCAAGCTAACACTGCACTAGTCAAATCGTTCCGTTGTAATGTATTAGTATCTACAGCGGTGCTAGTTGGTAACGGTTGGCTAGCTAGCAAACCCACTAGCTAGCAGTGGGTTTGATGACTAGGTGTGTTGACTAAGTCTAAGTTGACTAAGTCTGGAGTCTGGACAAGGCGTCGCGTCGCGGCTGGCTAGCTAACCTCGATAATTACTCTAAACTACACAATTATCTTAGATACAAAGACAACTATGTAGCTAGCTAACTAACACTACACTAATCAAGTCGTTCCGTTGTAATGTAATAGTTTCTACAGTGCTGCTGGTCGGTAGAGGTTGGCTAGCTAGCAGTGTTGACTAGCTAGCAGCTAGCAGTGTTGACTACGTTAGGAGGACGAAAAAATAGCTAGCCTCGATAATTACTCTAATTACTCTAAACTACACAATTATCTTTGATAGCTAAGAAAAATTGCTCAGATCAAACAAACCAAACCGTTGTAATGTAAAGAAGTGTAATATTACCTGTGGAGCGAAGCGAAGTGTGACTGCTCGCTCCGGACCGGAAGTGCATATTTGGTCCTATATTCATCGCACACAATGATTACATCAAGTGTGTGACTGTACAAACTTGTTGGATGCATTTTCTGTTTGTTTTGGTTGTTTCAGATTATTTTGTGTCCAATAGAAATGAATGGTAAATAATATATTGCGTCATTTTGGAGTCACTTTTATTGTAAATAAGAGTAGAATATGTCTCTAAACATTTCTACGTTAATGTGGATGGTACCATTATTCACGATTAATTCAGGATTATCTGTAATGTTCCCCACTTCTGGTCCCCATAAGTAGTAAAATCCCCAAAAAGTTAAACACACACACACACACACACACACACACACACACACACACACACACACACACACACACACACACACACACACACACACACACACACACACACACACACACACACACACACACACAACCTGAACTCACCTTCCAGACAAACCAGCTCTGCTTTTCATTGATTTCTCAGAATCAATTTCCTTCTGTCTGAGTGAGTCTCCTTATCCACACAGCCACACTAATTAGACTTTCCCCCTATAACCTCTAAATGAACAAGCCTGTGGATAACTATGTGGATATTTTAATTTATATGAACCTGAGATGACTGTAGCTGGAGTTTCAAGGAGAGAGAGAGAGAGAGAGAGAGAAAGAGAGAGAGAGAGAGAGAGAGAGAGAGAAAGAGGGAGATGTTAAATTCCACAACCACCTAAAAGGAAGTGATTCCCAAACCTTCCATAACAAAGCCATCACCTACAGAGAGATGAACCTGGAGAAGAGTCCCCTAAGCAAGCTGGTCCTGGGGCTCTGTTCACAAACACAAACAGACCCCACAGAGCCCCAGGACAGCTACACAATCAGACCCAACCAAATCATGAGAAAACAAAAAGACAATTACTTGACACATTGGAAAGAATTTTTAAAAAACGGAGCAAACTACAATGCTATGTTGCACTAAAACAGAGAGTACACAGTGGCAGAATACCTGACCACTGTGACTGACCTAAAATTAAGGAAATCTTTGACTATGTACAGACTCAGTGAGTATAACCTTGCAATCACAGCAGCAAGATGTATGACCTGTTGCCACAAGAAAAGGGCAACCAGTGAAGAGTAAACACCATTGTAAATACAACCTATATGTCACACTTTGATCTGTTTCACCTGTCCTTGTGATTGTCTCAACCCCCTCCAGGTGTCGCTTATTTTCCCCAGTGTATTTATCCCTGTGTTTCCTGTCTCTCTGTACCAGTGTATTTATCCCTGTGTTTCCTGTCTCTCTGTACCAGTGTATTATCCCTGTGTTTCCTGTCTCTCTGTACCAGTGTATTTATCCCTGTGTTTCCTGTCTCTCTGTACCAGTGTATTTATCCCTGTGTTTCCTGTCTCTCTTTACCAGTGTGTTTATCCCTGTGTTTCCTGTCTCTCTGTACCAGTGTATTTATCCCTGTGTTTCCTGTCTCTCTGTGCCAGTGTATTTATCCCTGTGTTTCCTGTCTCTCTGTACCAGTGTATTTTATCCCTGTGTTTCCTGTCTCTCCTTTACCAGTGTGTTTATCCCTGTGGTTTCCTGTCTCTCTGTACCAGTGTATTTATCCCTGTGTTTCCTGTCTCTCTGTACCAGTGTATTATCCCTGTGTTTCCTGTCTCTCTGTACCAGTGTATTTATCCCTGTGTTTCCTGTCTCCTTCCAGTGTGTTTATCCCTGTGTTTCCTTCTGTCTCTGTACCAGTGTATTTATCCCTGTGTTTCCTGTCTCTCTGTGCCAGTGTATTTATCC
>NC_042992.1:7176821-7186530 GCF_901001165.1 Salmo trutta | reverse complement strand
GTACCTTTAAATAGCTTGGAAAATTCCAGAAAATTACATGTCATGGCTTTAGAAGCTTCTGATAGGCTAATTGACATAATTTGAGTCAATTGGAGGTGTCCCTGTGGATGTATTTCAAGGCCTACCTTCAAACTCAGTGCCTCTTTGCTTGACATCATGGGAAAATCTAAATAAATCAGCCAAGACCTCAGAAAAAAATTGTAGACATCCACATGTCTGGTTCATCCTTGGGAGCAATTTCCAAACGCCTGACGGTACCACGTCCATCTGTACTAACAAAAGTACGCAAGTATAAACACCATGGGACCACGCAGCCGTCATACCACTCAGGAAGGAGACGCGTTCTGTCTCCTAGAGATGAACGTACTTTCGTGTGAAATGTGCAAATCAATCCCAGAACAACAGCAAAGGACCTTGTGAAGATGCTGGAGGAAACAGATACAAAATGATCTATATCCACAGTAAAACAGGACCTATATCGACATAACCTGAAAGGCCGCTCAGCAAGGAAGAAGCCACTGCTCCAAAACCGCCATAAAAAAGCCAGACTACGGTTTGCAACTGCACATGGAGACAAAGATTGTACTTTTTGGAGAAATGTCCTCTGGTCTGATGAAACAAAAATAGAACTGTTTGGCCATAATGTCCATCGTTATGTTTGGAGGAAAAAGAGGCAGGCTAGCAAGCCGAAGAACACCATCCCAACCGTGAAGCACGGGGGTGGCAGCATCATGTTGTGGGGGTGCTTTGCTGCAGGAGGGATTGGTGCACTTTACAAAATAGATGGCAATATGAGGAAGGAAAATGATGTGGATATATTGAAGCAACATCTCAAGACATCAGTCAGGAAGTTAAAACTTGGTCGCAAATCGGGCTTCCAAATGGACAATGACCCCAAGCATACTTCCAAAGTTGTGGCAAAATGACTTAAGGACAACAAAGTCAAGGTATTGGAGTGGCCATCACAAGGCCCTGACCTCAACCCTATAGAAAATTTGTGGGCAGAACTGAAAAAGCGTTTGCGAGTAAGGAGGCATACAATCCTGACTCAGTTACACCAGCTCTGTCAGGAGGAATGGGCCAAAATTCACCCAACTTATTGTGGGAAGCTTGTGGAAGGCTACCCAAAACGTTTGACCCAAGATAAACAATTTACAGGCAATGCTACCAAATACTAATTCAGTGTATGTAAACGTCTGACCCACTGGGAATGTGAAATAAAAGCTGAAATAAATCTACTATTATTCTGACATTTCACGTTCTTAAAATAAAGTGGTGATCCTAACTGACCAAAGACAGGGAATTCTTACTAGGATTAAATGTCAGGAATTGTGAAAAACTGAGTTTAAATGTTTTTGGCTAAGGTGTATGTAAACTTCCCACTTCAACTGTATGTCATGAAAGCTATGGGGAAAACACATTTTCCCATAATTACCTTTTCCTGCTCAGAGGCATTGTTGGTAAATCTAATTTGCACCTCTAATTTGAAAATCTTCCAATCACATCGGAGTTCACATCTAGGTGTGGTTTTCTCTGCTTACATTGGGCTCCAAAAGTATTGAGAGAGTGACACATCTTTGTGCAGACTGTCAGCTTTAATTTGAGGGCATTTTCATCCGTATCGGGTGGACCGTTTAGAAATTGTAACAGTTTTTGTACATTTTTGGGGATCAAAAAATATTGGGCCAAATTCACTTATGTTTGTATTAAAGTAGTCAAAAGTTGAGTATTTTGGTCCCATATTTACATATGAATCGTGAATAATGATGAGTGGGAAAGTTACAGACACACAAATATCATACCCCCCTGACATGCTAACCTCTCACCATTACAATAACAGGGGAGGTTAGCATTTTATATCATACCCCCTTGACATGCTAACCTCTCATTATTACAATAACAGGAGAGGTTAGCATTTTATATCATACCCCCCTGACATGCTAACCTCTCACCATTACAATAACAGGGGAGGTTAGCATTTTATATCATACCCCCTTGACATGCTAACCTCTCATTATTACAATAACAGGGGAAGTGAGCATTTTATATCATACCCCCAAGACATGCTAACCTCTCATTATTACAATAACAGGAGAGGTTAGCATTTTATATCATACCCCCCTGACATGCTAACCTCTCATTATTACAATAACAGGGGAAGTTAGCATTTTATATCATACCCCCAAGAAATGCTAACCACTCACCATTACAATAACAGGGGAGGTTAGCATTTTATATCATACCCCCAAGACATGCTAACCTCTCACCATTACAATAACAAGGGAGGTTAACATTTTATATCATACCCCCAAGACATGCTAACCTCTCACCATAACAATAACAGGGGAGGTTAGCATTTTATATCATACCCCCAAGACATGCTAACCACTCACCATTACAATAACAGGGGAGGTTAGCATTTTATATCATACCCCCAAGACATGCTAACCTCTCACCATTACAATAACAGGGGAGGTTAGTATTTTATATCATACCCCCAAGACATGCTAACCTCTCACCATTACAATAACAGGGGAGGTTAGTATTTTATATCATACCCCCAAGACATGCTAACCTCTCACCATTACAATAACAAGGGAGTTATGTATGCATCTGTAACTTTCTCACTCATCATTATTCACGACTCATTCAGGATTAGCCGTAATCATGGTAGCATCCTCATTAATGTAGAAGCGTTTAGAATGTTATTTTCATATTTACAAAAAAAGTGACTCTAAAATGACAATAAATTATTTACCAATTAATTTCCATTGGGCACAAAATAATCTGAAACACAACCAAAACAAACAGCAAATACATCCAATAAGTTGGTAGAACCACAAGCTTGATGTAGTCACTGCATGCTGGGAATATGGGACCAAATACTACACTTATGATTACTTAATTATACATATAAGTGAATTGTCCCAAAACTTTTGGTCCCTTAAAAGGGGACCATGTACAAAAAGTGCTGCAATTTCTAAACAGTTTACCCGATACGGATGAAAATACCATCAAATTAAAGCTGACAGTCTGCACTTTAACCTTGTTGTATAATTTCAAATCCAATGTGCTGGAGTACAGAGCCAAAAACAACAAAACATTTGTCACTGACCTAAACCTTTTGGAGCTCACTGTATTTGAACACACATATCAATTTACAGTCTATTCTGGAAAAATAGTTTACTACTTCTAAATTGTGACCTTCTGACTTCATTCAAAACGCAAAGACACACAAAACGCAAAGACACACACACACGCACTCACACACACACACAGTGTGAGACAAGGCTGCAGTCTCTGGAGAGAGAGAATCTGTGGGAGGTAATAGCAATATCCTGAGGAGTGTCTGCCTTGTGTGTGTGTGTGTGTGTGTGTGTGTGTGTGTGTGTGTGTGTGTGTGTGTGTGTGTGTGTGTGTGTGTGTGTGTGTGTGTGTGTGTGTGTGTGTGTGTGTATTTGTGTGTGACTGAGTGTGTGTGTGTGTGTGGGTTTCTATGTCCTGCGCTGAACCCACTCTAATCGCTTTTGTAGTTTGATTGAGTGTGTGTAGGTGTGTGTTTTTGCTTCTTGCCTCGATGATCTAAGTCTTTTGAGGACTAGTCTCTCTGGGTCTCTCCTCTCCTCCCTTCTTTTCTCCTCCTTTCACAGTCCAGAGACGATGAGAGAGGAGCAATTGAATTTAAATGTATTACCACAACATAAACAGAAAATGAACGGAAGAGAAGAGAACAAAATAAAATGATCCGAAAAGAAGAGAACAGAACAGCTGTAGAACTGTTTGAGGATCCTATGTCAAATATTTTCAGTCTCCTGAGGAGGAAGAGGCATTGTCGTACACGACTGTGTTGGTGTGTTTGGACTATGATAGGTCCTTAGTGATCAGTCAAATGTATTTATAAAGCCCTTCTTACATCAGCTGATGTCTCAAAGTGCTGTACAGAAACCCAGCCTAAAATCTTAAGCAGCAAGCAATGCAGGTGTAGAAGCACGGTGGCTAGGAAAAACTCCCTAGAAAGGCCTGAACCTAGGAAGAAACCTAGAGAGGAACCAGGCTATGAGGGGTGGCCAGTCCTCTTCTGGCTGTGCCAGGTGGAGATTATAGAACATGGCCAAGATGTTCAAATGTTCATAGATGACCAGCAGGGTCAAATAATAATAATCACAGTGGTTGTCGAGGGTGGCCAGCACCTCAGGATTAAATGTCAGTTGGCTTTTCATAGCCGATCGTTCAGAGTATCTCTACCGCACCTGCTGTCTCTAGAGAGTAGAAAACAGCAGGTCTGGGACAAGGTAGCACGTCCGGTGAACAGGTCGGGGTTCCATAGCTGCAGGCAGAACAGTTGAAACTGGAGCAGCAGCATGACCAGGTGGACTGGGAACAGCAAGGAGTCATCAGGCTCCTTGGTAACCCTGAGGCATGGTCCTAGGGCTCAGGTCCTCCGAGACAAAGGGAGAGAGAGAGAGAATTAGAGAGAGCATACTTAAATTCACACAGGACACTGGATAAGACAGGAGAAATACTCCAGATTTTAACTTCTTTCGGAGGGGCATTAGCGTCGCACCTGGCCAACATCCAGTGAAATTGCAGATCGTGAAATTCAAATTAAATTAATATAAATATTAAACTTTCATGAAATCACAAGTGCAATACATAAAAATATATCTTAACTTGTTGTTAATCCAGCCAAGGTGTCAGATTTCAAAAAGGCTTGCCAGCGATTATCTGAGGACAGCGTCCAGCACACAAATGCATAACAAATCATTTTCAACCAGGGAGTTGCGATACGAAAGTCAGAAATAGCGATATAATATATGCCTTACCTTTGAAGATCTTCTTCTGTTGGCAATCCAAAATGTCCCAGTTACATTACAAATGGTCCTTTTGTTTGATAAAGTCCTTTTTTATATCCATAAAAACTCAGTTTAACTGGCGCGCTTCAGTCAATAATCCACTCAGTTTCCCTCTTTCAAAATGCATACAAAATGAATCCCAAACGTTACCAATAAACTTATCCAAATAAGTCAATCAACGTTTATAATCAATCCTTAGGTACCCTAATACGCAAATAAACAATAAAATGTAAGACGGAGAATCGTTATTGTCTTTACCGGAGATAAACAAAAAGAACGTGCTGTCTCGGCCATGCGCTTGGAAACTACCGCCAAAATGGGAGCCACTTAGAAAAACTACAACTTCTCCCTAATTTTTCTGAAAACCAGCCTTAAACTCTTTCTAAAGACTGTTGACATCTAGTGGAAGCCCTAGGAACTGCAATCGGGGACGAGTTCACCCTATTATAAAAGTGCCAGGCATAGAAATCAGTGGTATGCTGATTTTTTTTTTTTATCCTCGGGGTTTCGCCTGCCATTTCAGTTCTGTTATACTCACAAACATTATTTTAACAGTTTTAGAAACTTGTTTTCTATCAAAATCTACCAATTATATGCATATCCTAGCTTCTGGGCCTGAGTAGCAGGCAATTTGCTTTGGGCATGCTTTTCATCCAGACGTCAAAATACCGCCCCCTATCCCAAAGAAGTTTAACAGACTGACCCTAGCCCCCCAACACAAACTATTGCAGCATAAATACTGGAGGCTGAGACAGGAGGGACAGGACGGCACAAACCCAATAGGGGGGCGCCTACACAGACAGGAAGATCACGTCAGTGACTCAACCCACTCAAGTGACGTACCCCTCCTAGGGACGGCATGGAAGAGCGCCAGTAAGCCAGTGACTCAGCCCCTGTAATAGGGTTTGAGGCAGAGAATCCCAGTGGAGAGAGGGGAACCGGCCAGGCAGAGACAGAAAGGGCGGTTCGTTGCTCCAGTGTCTTTCCGTTCACCTTCACACTCCTGGGCCAGACTACACTCAATCATAGGAAGAGATGAGGCTTCAATAAAGACTTAAAGGTCGAGAGTCTACGTCTCTCACATGGATAGGCAGACCATTCCATAAAACCATTCCATAAAAACGGAGCTCTCCTTCGCCACCGACTCAGTGAAGTAGAAGTCCTGATCCAAATGGAGGTTAGTGATGATGTTCTGATGTCCAGGGACTCTTTTCGGTAATAGGAAATGATGGTGGAAACATGATGTTCCAAAAAAGTTCAGATCAGCTGAAAAAAAAAAAAAAAATGGTCACGAGGCCCGTAAAATGGCTGCTATTCCCTCCAACGTAATTCTCAAAAAAATGTACATACATTCATACATACTGGCACACTAGGGCTGTCCCGGACTAAAGAACATCTTGGTTGACTGAAAGCCATCTGTTCTTTGGACCAATCAATTGGTTGAAATGTTTAAATGTGTATTTTTTTCCCATTTAAATACACACCCTATGTGTTCATAAAATCAACTATATGCATTGAGCTTGTCTAAAGCATTAAGCACACAAATGACTCATGAGGGAGCCAGAGATCAAGATAACCAGAATATGAAACCTTAACCTGACCTGACCATCCTCCTCCTGCTGGCTTTTGCAGATTCTGTCCTTACTCTCCTGAAGTTGCCGCTAATAGGCTACACGAGGAGTCTGCAACCTTTCTCATGTGGAATGACCATTTATCTCACCATTTCTACCCAACTGTGTGTCAGTTATGGTTTTCATATGCACATTTTCGTGGAAAAGTTTCATTTAATTTATAATAACGTCTTCGTATCGCAAAATCATTGTCACGTGCTTAATCTAAATGAAAATGATACAAAACTAAAAATAACTTGTTTTGCCATTGGCTACGCATGGCCTGTCTGCAACGAACTTGAAACATTAAATTATTAACTTGGGTCAGGCCCAAAACTTGCACTAGCAAACTTGCAACATTGTATAAAATATTCTGGGCTTTAAGAGTTTCTCACCAGTGAGCTGGGGGAAGACACAGCTGTAGGCTATTTGTGCAAGGGATAAGAAGTAATCAGGTAGGCCTATTTTATGATCCGCTGGATCAGAGCATGACATTTTTCCCTTTAATTTTTCCCTTTTGTTATCGAAAGGGAGAAAGCTGGAAAGATTTTTCAAAGACATTGTCATTCTCAACGGATGTAAAAACAGACTTTGTTTGCTTGCTGTTTGAAATGAAGAAAACTTTACTTTGAGAAGCTCCACAGGTCATTAGTGGTGGCGCATTGAGCCAATCAGAAATACTATCAGATCCCCAAATGGGCATATTTACATGCCTACCTTTGCATGCAGACCAAGTAGCCTATAGGCCTACTTCTATGCATAATCAGGTGCTCGTCCTTACTCAACATTGACAGGAGAGCTCCAAACAAAAGACAATGACTACATTTACAAAACTAAAATGAAATAAATCGAAACTTCGTTCTCACCAAGTGTAACAAAGCTTATGCGCTCTGCAAACAAGGTGTCCACTTCAACAATGAGAATGGTAAACGACTGAAATAATAATCTATTGAAAGCATTATCAGACATTACCGTAACCAACCAAACTTTGTAGATGAGAAATGATAGGAATTAACTTTAAAATGTACTAGTGGTGACATTTGTACTGGGGAATTGATAGACACTAACAATCAAATGCAAACAAGTTATGAAACAATGAATGTGCATTACAGTTTTTTCCAACTGCTACCACACGTTTTCAAAACTGTCTCCTTTTTTTTTCAAAACTCTACACACAATTCCCTAAACTGCACACACAAAATGCAAAATGCCTCACATCTCCTTCAAAATGTAACACTGCATTCAAAATGCCATAAACACATGTCAGAATGATGCATTTGCATCAAATGGCAAACACTGCTTTCATAATAGTACATTTTTTGCATATACCATGTAAACACTGTTGCTCTAAATCTAAAGCTCTTTGGTCTTTCATAGGCTTATATCACCATTTCAATACAATGTTCTACAGTGTAAGTAATCTGCTGAGAGGGGTAACAAGTACACTGTAAACACCAACGCAATGTAGAAACAGAAAAGATTTATTAGGCTAAACATTACTGTTGTATACAGTAGCATACAACAAAACCATAAACATATGTAAACCAAAAGTATATTCTTTAGAATACAGCAAAGAACACAATTGTGTGTGTGTGGTCCCGAGGAGGGGGGGGGGGGGGCAGTCCAGGAATTGGTAGGGGGGGGGCAGTCACCAGTGCTAAGCTACGCTTCATCTCTTCTCCGGGCTGGGTCTGGCCACAATACTTCGTCCACATCACAAGATGCGTTTTCTCTTGCCAAACATCGAGGGAAGTATCTCCTAGCATGGCGTATCCAACCTTGGACAGAGGCAACCTCTATGTCCCCACATGCGTCCTCCATAACCTGGAGAAGCGGCATGCGGGCATAGGGTTGGCGATCATACACTTTCCAGCGCCAGGCTGAGAAGAATTCCTCTATGGGATTTAGAAAAGGTGAATATGGGGGTAGGTACAAAACTACAAATTGTGGATGGGTGGCAAACCAGTTTTGGACCAGAACAGCCCGGTGAAAACTAACATTGTCCCATAAAACCACAAATCAAGCAGGCTCCTGATCTGGATCAGGGAGAAGCATTGTGTAAATTGCATCCAGAAAAGTGAGCATATGGCCGGTGTTGTACGGACCCAGTGTGGCATTGGACCCTGTTTTGAGTGATGGCAGCACACATAGTTATATTACCCCCAATCTGTCCAGGGACATTGGTATTTGCCCTCTGTCCTATTGTGTGTGTGACCTGGTGAATACGTGTAGCATTTTGATTGGTTGTGTTTGGAAAAGGAAAGCAAGTCACTTCCTGTTAGATTTTTGTGTTTTAGGTAGAGAATTGTGGGTAGTGTTTTGAAAAAAAGTGTTTTATGTAATTGACAACTGAGTCAAAGGCTGAGAAATAGCTTCTGGTTTTGGATATTTGGTGTGTAGTTTTGCACTTTGAGTGAGAGGTTACAAAAATCGTGTGACATGAAAAGATTTTGTGTGTAAGCAGTTGGAAAAAAACTGTAGTTCACTGAGCTGCACGGGAATCAGACAGGTGTCTCGTGAAAACCAAAAACATTTAAAAAATGTTAAAATAATAATAATTAAATGCTACTGCTCGACTAACTGGGGTAAGCCCAATGACACACACACACACACACACACACACACACACACACACACACACACACACACACACACACACACACACACACACACACAAACACACACACACACACACACACACACACACACACACACACACACACACACACACACAAACACACACACACACACACACACACACACACACACACACACACAGAAGCAGGGACACACACACACACACACACACACACACAAGCAGGGACACGAACATGGACTCAGGCAGGAACGCATGCACGTGCGCTCGCAAACACACACACGCACACGCACACACACACAAGCAGGGACACACACGCACATATACACGGCCTGGCCCTGGCCCTCCTATAAATACATGGGGCATGTTATCTTTGGTAAAACAAACAATGATGTGAGCCAGGGTGATCAGAAAAAGAATGTGTAACTCTAAGAGAGTGGGTCTGTGTGTGTGTGTGTGTGTGTGTGTGTGTGTGTGTGTGTGTGTGTGTGTGTGTGTGTGTGTGTGTGTGTGTGTGTGTGTGTGTGTGTTTGTGTGTGTGTGTGTGTGTGTGTGTGTGTGTGTGTGTAAGAGGGAGGTGGGTGTTCTAGGATACGTCCCAAATGGCACCCTGTTCTGGTCAAAAGTAGTGTACTATATAGGGAACAGGG
>NC_042992.1:7164321-7171821 GCF_901001165.1 Salmo trutta | reverse complement strand
GGTATCTCATCAGAATAATTATGCCACCATGACAACAAACCAGAAATAATAATGTCACCGTGACAACAAACCAGAAATAATAATGTCACCATGACAACAAAGCAGAAATAATAATGTCACCATGACAACAAAGCAGAAATAATAATGTCACCATGACAACAAAGCAGAAACCTCAGTAAGATGCAGTGATTAGAATGTGTAACCTTGACACATCTGTACACTACTGTTGAAAAGTTTGGGGTCACTAAGAAATGTCCTTGTTTTTTTTTTTTTTTAAAGCAAATTGTTGCACCTTAAAATAACAACAAATTGATCAGAAATACAGTGTTGACATTGTTAATGTTGTAAATGACTATTGTAGCTGGAAAAGGCAGATTTTTGGTGGAATATCTACATAGGCGTACAGAGGCCCATTATCAGCAACCATCACTCCTGTGTTCCAATGGCACGTTGTGTTAGCTAATCCAAGATTATCATTTTAAAAGACTAATTGATCATTAGAAAACCCTTTTGCAATTATGTTAGCACAACTGAAAACTGTTGTCCTGATTAACGACTCCAGGATGCTGGCCTTCTAAGGCAGCGTTGCTAAGAAAAAGCCAAAAAGATTAAGATGGGCAAAAGAACACAGGACAGAGGAACTCTGCCTAGAAGGTCAGCATCCCGGTGCCGCCTTTTTACTGTTGACGTTGAGACTGGCGTTTTGCGTGTACTATTTAATGAAGCTGCCGGTTGAGGACTTCTGAGGCGTTTGTTTCTCAAACTAGACCTTGTCCTCTTGCTCAGTTGTGCACCGGGGCCTCCCACTCCTCTATCTATTCTGGTTAGAGCCAGTTTGCGCTGTTCTGTGAAGGGAGTAGTACACAGCTCTGTACGAGATCTTCAGTTTCTTGGCAATTTCTCGCATGCAATAGCCTTCATTTCTCAGAACAAGAAGACTGACGAGTTTCAGAAGAAAGTGCTTTGTTTCTGTCCATTTTGAGCCTGTAATCGAACCCACAAATGCTGATGCTCCAGGTACTCAACTAGTCTAAAGAAGGCCAGTTTTATTGCTTCTTTAATCAGGACCACAGTTTTCAACTGTGCTGACATAATTGCAAAACGGTTTTCTAGATATTCCATGAAAAATCTGCCATTTCCAGCTACAATAGTCATTTACAACATTAACAATGTCTACACTGTATTTCTGATTAATTTGATGTTATTTTAATGGACAAAAATGTTTGCTTTTCTTTAAAAAACAAGTGACCCCAAACTATTGAACGGTAGTGTTAATGGAAATGAGTTTGTGTCAATTACGAGACTGAATTGACCCTTATGATCCTGATTTGACAAGCGATTATCTACTGACTTAACAAGCTAGTATCCACTGACTTAATAAGCGATTATCTACTGACTTAACAAGCTAGTATCCACTGACTTAACAAGCTAGTTTCTACTGACGTAGCACATTATTATATACTGACTTGACAATCTGTTATCTACTGACTTAACAAGCTATTATCTACTGACTTAACAAGCTATTATCTACTGTATTAACAATCTGTTATCTACTGACTTGACAAGCGATTATCTACTGACTTAACAAGCTATTATCTACTGACTTAACAAGCTATTATCTACTGTATTAACAATCTGTTATCTACTGACTTGACAAGCGATTATCTACTGACTTGACAAGCTTTTATCAAAGTAATCAGTCAAATTCATTTTTTTACAGCCCATTTTACATCAGCATAAAACCCCAAAGAGCAAGCAGTGCGGAAGCAAAAACACAGAGACTATGAATTTAGTACAAAATTCAGCTCCAATGACTGTATTGAACCTCAGGTAGATAGCAGACATGTTATTCATGTTAGCACTGTTCTAGTCAGTCAGAGACATGTTATTCATGTTAGCACTGTTCTAGTCAGTCAGAGACATGTTATTCATGTTAGCACTGTTCTAGTCAGTCAGAGACATGTTATTCATGTTAGCACTGTTCTAGTCAGTCAGAGACATGTTATTCATGTTAGCACTGTTCTAGTCAACAGAGACATGTTATTCATGTTAGCACTGTTCTAGTCAGTCAGAGACATGTTATTCTTTACGTTAACACTGTTCTAGTCAGACAGAGACATGTTATTCATGTTAGCACTGTTCTAGTCAGTCAGAGACATGTTATTCATGTTAACACTGTTCTAGTCAGTCAGAGACATGTTATTCATGTTAGCACTGTTCTAGTCAGTCAGAGACATGTTATTCATGTTAGCACTGTTCTAGTCAGTCAGAGACATGTTATTCATGTTAACACTGTTCTAGTCAGTCAGAGACATGTTATTCATGTTAACACTGTTCTAGTCAGTCAGAGACATGTTATTCTTTACATTAGCACTGTTCTAGTCAACAGAGGACATGTTATTCATGTTAGCACTGTTCTAGTCAACAGAGGACATGTTATTCATGTTAACACTGTTCTAGTCAGTCAGAGGACATGTTATTCATGTTAACACTGTTCTAGTCAGTCAGAGACATGTTATTCATGTCAGCACTGTTCTAGTCAGACAGAGACATGTTATTCATGTTAACACTGTTCTAGTCAGTCAGAGACATGTTATTCATGTTAGCACTGTTCTAGTCAGTCAGAGACATGTTATTCATGTTAACACTGTTCTAGTCAGTCAGAGACATGTTATTCATGTTAGCACTGTTCTAGTCAACAGAGGACATGTTATTCATGTTAACACTGTTCTAGTCAGTCAGAGACATGTTATTCATGTTAACACTGTTCTAGTCAACAGAGGACATGTTATTCATGTTAACACTGTTCTAGTCAACAGAGGACATGTTATTCATGTCAGCACTGTTCTAGTCAACAGAGGACATGTTATTCATGTTAGCACTGTTCTAGTCAGTCAGAGACATGTTATTCATGTTAGCACTGTTCTAGTCAGACAGAGACATGTTATTCATGTTAACACTGTTCTAGTCAACAGAGGACATGTTATTCATGTTAACACTGTTCTAGTCAGTCAGAGACATGTTATTCATGTTAGCACTGTTCTAGTCAGTCAGAGACATATTATTCATGTTAACACTGTTCTAGTCAGTCAGAGACATGTTATTCATGTTAGCACTGTTCTAGTCAACAGAGGACATGTTATTCATGTTAACACTGTTCTAGTCAGTCAGAGACATGTTATTCATGTTAACACTGTTCTAGTCAGTCAGACATGTTATTCATGTTAACACTGTTCTAGTCAGTCAAATCAAAAGGAGAATCATTCTTATCGCTCTTATTTAGTGCAGTGTGTGTGTGTGTGTGTGTGTGTGTGTGTGTGTGTGTGTGTGTGTGTGTGTGTGTGTGTGTGTGTGTTTGTGTGTGTGTGTGTTTACGGTGTCTGTGTGTGCAGTGTGGTTGTTTACATTAAACTGTATTTATCCGGCTTGTTGTGTTCATTTGTAAGGGCTCAGGGGCTGGAGGAGAAGAGGACAGGAAAGAGAGGGAGGCGAGGGAGGAGAAGAGGACAGGAAAGAGAGGGAGGAAAGGAGGACAGGAAAGAGAGGGAGGAGAAGAGAGGAAGGAGAGGAAGTCTGGAGGAATACAAAGGGGGGATAAATCATGTGGATGAGGAGTGTGTGTGTGTGTGTGTGTGTGTGTGTGTGTGTGTGTGTGTGTGTGTGTGTGTGTGTGTGTGTGCCTGTGTGTGTTAATCCCAATAAGGACTTCCTCTGTGTGGGAGCTGCTGCTGCTTGGGAGTTCAGAAGGAGGAAGACAAGGAGAGAAAAAGGAGGAGAGCTTTGGAAAGAGGCAAGGAGAGAGAGAGAGAGAGAGAGAGAGAGAGAGAGAGACAGAGAGAGAGAGAGAGAGAGAGAGAGGAGAGAGAGAGAGAGAGAGAGAGGAGAGAGAGAGAGAGAGAGAGAGAGAGAGAAAGAAAGAAAAGGGAGTCTGGCCAGTGGCACCAGGAAGAAGGCTTTATTGCTTAAAGCAATAAACCATGCACACACACGACTAAGTCACCTACAATGAGGGGCAACAGTTTAAACAGCCATAGTGAAGCGGAGCCATCATAAAGATTTAGAGCCCATGGACCAACCACAGAGGGGGAACACACTCACTGTTAGCTGTGTGTGTCTGTATGTACTGTATATGTGTGTGTGTGAGAGAGAGAGGGGGGGGGGGGACACAGTCGCTGTTAGCTGTGTGTGTCTGTATGTACTGTATATGTGTGTGTGTGAGAGAGGGAGAGAGAGAGGGGGGGACACAGTTGCTGTTAGCTGTGTGTGTCTGTATGTATATGTGTGTGTGTGTGTGTGAGAGAGACAGCGAGAAAGAGAGAGAAAGAGAGAAGGGGGGGACACACAGTCGCTGTTAGCTACAGGAAACAAACCCTAAACCTTCCTTCCCTCCTCAACAGCCACAACAGATGTCCCAGATGACACCCTATTCCCTATATAGTGCACTACTTTTGACCAGCGCCCCATAGGGTAGCGCATTCTAAAGTGAATAGGGGGCCATTTGGGGTGTAGCCAAGGAAACAGCAGGTTGATTTTAGCATCGCTGGTACAAAATGTGGCTCACACAGTGCTTTCAGAAAGTATTCAGACTTTTTCCACATTTTGTTACGTTACAGCCTTAACTCTAAAATGGATGAAAGACATTTTGTTCCTCATTAATTTACACAGAACACCCCATAATGACAAATCGAAAACAGGTTTTTATAAATGTTTGCAAATGTATAAAATAAAATGTACAAAAAAAAATGAAATACCTTATTTACAAAATGATTCTGACCTTTTGCTATGAGACTCAAAATTGAGCTCAGGTACATCCTGTTTCCATTGATCATCCTTGAGATGTTTCTACAACTTGATTGGAGTCCACCTGGGGTATATTCAATTGATTGGACATGATTTGGAAAGACACACACCTGTCTGTATGAGGTCCCACAGTTGACAGTGCATGTCAGAGCAAAAAACAAGGCCCTTCTCCCCCGATTTAAACAAAATGTGGAAAAAGTCAACGGTCTGAATACTATGCAGATGCTCTGTACATAATGCAGGTAGAGATGATGTACAATAGTAACTTAAGTAATGTCGTCTGTTGACCCAAAATTCACATTCCCTCCGCACTTGGGTGGCTCAGTTAGTAAAGAATAGGGCTTATAACATCAGGATTTTTGTCACGCCCTGACCTTAGAGAGTCTGTTTTATTCTCTATTTGGTTAGGTCAGGGTGTGACGTGGATGGGCAAATCTATGTTTATATTTCTTTGTTGGCCTAGTATGGTTCCCAATCAGAGGCAGCTGTTTATCGTTGTCTCTGATTGGGGATCATACTTAGGCAGCCCTTTTTCCCACCTGAGATTGTGGGATCTTGAATTTGTATAGCCTGCAGAACTTTACGTTCGTTTTGTATTTTGTTGTTTTGTCGGTGTTCATTTTCTTAAAAAGTAAAATATTCGCCTACCACGCTGCACCTTGGTCCAATCTTTACGACGAGCGTAACGATTGTAGGTTTGAATCCCACTGTGTCCAAACATAGAGCATTATGAGTCCATTTTTTGATAAATTTGTTTGCTAAATGGCATATAGTATTATATTGTACTGAAAAAAAAATTTACTCAACGTGTAAATGGTTGGTCCCATGTTTCATGAGCTGAAATAAAAGATCCCAGAAGTGTTGCATACGCACTAAAAGCTTATTTCTCTCAAAGTTTTTGCACAAATTTGGTTACATCCCTGTTAGTGAGCATTTCTCCTTTGCCAAGATAACCCATTCACCTCACAGGTGTGGCATATCAAGAAGCTGATTAAACAACATGATCATTACACAGGTGCACCTTGTGCTGGGGGACAATAAAAATACACTCTAAAATGGGCAGTTTTGTCACACAACACAATGCTACAGATGTCTCAGGTTTTGAGGGAGCGTTAAATTGGAATGCTGACTGCAGGAATGTCCACAAGAGCTGTTGCCATAGAATGTATTGTTAATTTCTCTACCATAAGCCGCCTCCAATGTTATTTTAGAGAATTTGGCAGTACGTGCAACCTGCCTCACACCCGTTGATCGCATGTAACCACGGCTTCTTCACCTGCGGAACTGTCTGAGACCAGCCACCCAGACAGCTTAGAAAACTGAGGAGTATTTTTGTATGCAATAAACACATTTTGTCGGGAAAAATTCATTCTGATTGGCTGGTTCTGGCTCCCCAGTGGGTGGACCTATGAGCTGTTCTTGCAATAATATGGACTTGGTCTTTTACCAAATAGGGCTGTCTTCTGTATACAACCCTTACCTTGACACAACACAACTGATTGGCTCAAATGCATTAAGAAGGAAAGAAATTCCACAAATTAACTTTTATCAAGGCACAACTGTTAATTGAAATGCATTCCAGGTGACTATCTCATGAAGTTGGTTGAGAGAATGTCAAGAGTGTACAAAGCTATCATCAAGGCAAAGGGTGGCTACTTTGAAGAATCAAAAATATATTTAGATGTTTTTGTAATACTTTTTTGGTTACTACATGATTCCATATGTGTTATTTCATAGTCTTGACGTGTTCACTTTTATTCTACAATGTATAAATTAGTACAAAATAATGAAAATCCCTTCAATGAACAGGGGTGTCCACATTTTTGATTGGTACTGTAAATAAATTTGCTTGTATTTTTTTTTGGGGGGGGGGGAACTAACTCAATATATTTTTAAATGACTAAAACTAAATCAAAATAGTGTTTAAATGATCATGAACCAACATACAGTTTCATCACTGAAATGAAAGCTAGACAGTCAGGGAGCATAGAATAAAAAATAAAAAAAACGATGGATAGAGGACAATTTCTTTGCACATTTTGACAGTGAGGAAATATAACACATTTTCAGTGTGGCCCTCCAGATCTGGTTGTTCAGATGGAATGTGGCTCCCGGGGTTTAAATGGTGACACCTACAGAGTTCTCAGTGTGACACAAACTGTTTTCGTGTATTTCCCGTTTCCTGTGTACACAGCGCTGTGTCAGACGGATCGTGTGATGTGTGCTACTGCGTAGGACTCTCTCAAACAAATTCACACACACACACACACACACACACACACACACACACACACACACACACACACACACTGCACATATTGCCTCACATCTGCCTAACCACAATGGCGAAACCACCGGGAAACGCACACACACGTACGCACACACACACACACACACACACACACACACACACACACACACACACACACACACACACACACCACACACACACACACACACACACACACACACAACACACACACACACAATGTGTCTATCAACTGTGGCTAACCAACAGCAAAGAGCCCCCTCTGTGCCTTGATCCTACACCAACCTTCTGCCCTCTCTCACAATCCTCCCTCAGTCACTGAGTCATCTGCGCTGGAAATTAAACAGCTGTAAGTATCTCATCTAACTAGGAAGTATCCACAGTAGAATAGACAAGATACACACTAGATAGAGTACAGTCCAATGGGGAGG
>NC_042992.1:7105670-7164121 GCF_901001165.1 Salmo trutta | reverse complement strand
ATTTGGCAAATCTGACCATAATTCTGTCCTCCGCTTTTTTTGCCCACATTTATGGAGACCAGCCATATTCAACGGGTGTTGAGCATTAGTAAATTTGTCACTTATTCTGCGCTCTGGCACAGTCAGATGAGAATGCTCTGAAATTGGAGTAGATAGCCAGAGCGAATTTACCACTTATGTCTATCGACAGCTGTCAAGTGACATCATAAACATTCTATTGAAATAGTTACTTGCATAGTGGAGTCTTTTGTTTAGACATGTAGCTAGCTAGCTAAACAATTAACTTTAATCCCAACTCATGACGTTAATACCCTGCATGAATCTGCAGGTAACTAACCAACCAGGTTGAATGTTAGCTAGCTAACATTAGCAAATGCAAATTGCTCTGAGATACAAATAATATTACTACACAGATCATACACTTAACATTAGCTAGCTAGCCAACCAGTTAAAGTTCGCTAGCTAGCTAGCTAACAGTACACTTTAACTTGAAATGAAAAATGATTTTCTGACAAAATTTGAAACGTGTAATATCTGAAAATGTAGCTAGCTAGAGTCTCTTACCCATATACATGGATGGACGCTTCTCCCTGTAATCCGGGGACAGGTGTTTTATACAACAGCCTTCTGTGTGTTCTCTTTTCGACTCCGTCTGCATATTTGCAATCAAACGCCAGATTTTTCTCCATCTTCTTTGCTATCATATTCCAATGATTTCAAAACTCGGCGGAGTGCAACACTTATGCAGTTCTACTACGTGATAACGTTCAAAAAAGTTGCATTGGAAAGGAACTCGTCTCTCGGCATGTCCAGCCCACTCATGATCTCAGCCAATCATGCTAGTGGGAAGGTTGCTCACTTTTTCCATGACTAAACCACCTAGGCTCGTAATTTAACAATTGCATTCATATTTACAGATGGCATACAAGTTTGTTATTAAGGCACATCAAAGTTCACATGTTCCAGAATGCATTTCAGCCAAAAACGCATTTTGAAAAATAAATATTAAGTTCAAATGGCTCTCCTGTGAAGTAGTGATGTCCGAAAAACGCCTAGATTATTGAAACGTTTAGGTTTAAAATGATTGTACACGAACACTGTTAGAGGGCTTCCATGTGAGGAAAAACAATAATTGCCTTGCTTTTGGAGAATTTGCCATGTTGCCTCAACTGACAATTTGACATTTATATTTTAGTCATTTAGCAGACACTCTTATCCAGAGCGACTTACAGTAGTAAATGCATACATTCACTACGCCTTCCCTGTAGCTCAGTTGGTAGAGCATGGTGTTTGCAACGCCAGGGTTGTGGGTTCGATTCCCACGGGGGACCAGCACAGCAAAAAAAATAAATGTATGAAATGTATGCATTCACTACTGTAAGTCGCTCTGGATAAGAGCGCCTGCTAAATTTTTTTATCTATTTTTTATTTCACCTTTATTTAACTAGGTAGGCAAGTTGAGAACAAGTTCTCATTTACAATTGCGACCTGGCCAAGATAAAGCAAAGCAGTTCGACAACATACAACAACACAGAGTTACACATGGAGTAAACAACATATAGTCAATAATACAGTAGAAAAAAAAATAAAAAAATAAGACTATATACAATGTGAGCAAATGATGTGAGATAAGGGAGGTAAAAGCAAAAAAATGCCATGGTGGCAAAGTAAATAAAGTATAGCAAGAAAAACACTGGAATGGTAGATTTGTAGTTTGAAGAAAGTTCAAAGTTCAAATATAAATAATATGGTGCAAATGAGCAAAATAAATAAAATAAATAAATACAGTAGGGGAAGAGGTAGTAGTTTGGGCTAAATTATAGATGGGCTATGTACAGGTGCAGTGATCTGTGAGCTGCTCTGACAGCTGGTGCTTAAAGCTAGTGAGGGAGATAAGTGTTTCCAATTTCAGAGATTTTTGTAGTTCGTTCCAGTCGTTGGCAGCAGAGAACTGGAAGGAGAGACGACCAAAGGAGGAGTTGGCTTTAGGGGTGACCAGAGAGATATACCTGCTGGAGCGCGTGCTACAGGTGGGTGCTGCTATGGTGACCAGTGAGCGGAGATAAGGGGGGACTTTACCTAGCAGGGTCTTGTAGATGGCCTGGAGCCAATGTGTTTGGCGACGATTATGAAGTGAAGGCCAGCCAACGAGAGCATACAGATCGCAGTGGTGGGTTGTATATGGGGCTTTGGTGACAAAACGGATGGCACTGTGATTGACTGCATCCAGCTTGTTGAGTAGGGTATTGGAGGCTATTTTGTAAATGACATCGCCGAAGTCGAGGATTGGTAGGATGGTCAGTTTTACGAGGGTATGTTTGGCAGCATGAGTGAAGGATGCTTTGTTGCGAAATAGGAAGCCAATTCTAGATTTCACTTTGGATTGGAGATGATTGATGTGAGTCTGGAAGGAGAGTTTACAGTCTAACCAGACACCTAGGTATTTGTAGTTGTCCACAAATTCTAAGTTAGAACCGTCCAGAGAAGTTATGCTGGATGGGCGGGCAGGTGCAGGCAGCGATCGGTTGAAGAGCATGCATTTAGTTTTACTTGTGTTTAGGAGCAGTTGGAGGCCACGGAAGGAGAGTTGAATGGCATTGAAGCTCGTCTGGAGGGTTGTTAACACAGTGTCCAAAGAAGGGCCAGAAGTATACAGAATGGTGTCGTCTGCATAGAGGTGGATCAGAGATTCACCAGCAGCAAGAGCAACATCATTTATGTATACAGAGAAAAGAGTTGGCCCAAGAATTGAACCCTGTGGTACCCCCATAGAGACTGCCAGAGGTCCAGACAGTAGGCCCTCCGATTTGACACACTGAACTCTGTCAGAGAAGTAGTTGGTGAACCAGGCGACGCAATCGTTTGAGAAACCAAGGCTACTAAGTCTGCCGATGAGGATGTGGTGATTAACAGAGTCAAAAGCTTTGGCCAGGTCAATGAATACGGCAGCACAGTATTGTTTCTTATCGATGGCGGTTACGATGTCGTTTAGGACCTTGAGCGTGGCTGAGGTGCACCCATGACCAGCTCTGAAACCAGATTGCATAGCGGAGAGGGTGCGGTGGGATTCGAAATAGTCGGTAATCTGTTTGTTGACTTGACTTTCAAAGACCTTAGAAAGGCAGGGTAGGATGGATATAGGTCTGTAGCAATTTGGGTCAAGAGTGTCACCTCCTTTGAAGAGGGGGATGACAGCAGCTGCTTTCCAATCTATGGGAATCTCAGACGACACGAAAGAGAGGTTGAACAGGCTAGTAATAGGGGTTGCAATAATTTCGGCAGATAATTTTAGAAAGAAAGGGTCCAGATTGTCAAGCCCAGCTGATTTGTAGGGGTCCAGATTTTGCAGCTCTTTCAGAACATCAACTGAATGGATTTGGGAGAAGGAGAAATGGGGGAGGTTTGGGCGAGTAGCTGTGGGGGGTGCAGTGCTGTTGAATGCAGTAGGGGTAGTTAGGTGGAAAGCATGGCCAGCCGTAGAAAAATGCTTATTGAAATTCTCAATTATAGTGGGCTTATCGGTGGTGACAGAGTTTCCTATCCTCAGTGCAGTGGGCAGTTGGGAGGAGGTGTTCTTATTCTCCATGGACTTTACAATGTCCCAGAACTTTTTAGAGTTGGAGTTGCACGAAGCAAATTTTTGTTTGAAAAAGCTAGCCTTGGCGTTTCTAACTGCCTGTGTGTATTGGTTTCTAACTTCCCTAAAAAGTTGCATATCGCGGGGGCAGTTCGATGCTAATACAGAACGCCACAGGATATTTTTGTGTTGGTTAAGGGCAGTCAGGTCTGGGGAGAACCAAGGGCTATATCTGTTCCTGGTTCTAAATTTCTTGAAAGGGGCATGCTTATTTAAGATGGAGAGGAAGGCATTTTAAAAATATAACCAGGCATCCTCTACTGACGGGATGAGGTCAATATCCTTCCAGGATACCAGGGCCAGGTCGATTAGAAAGGCTTGCTCGTTGAAATGTTTCAGGGAGCGTTTGACAGTGATGAGTGGAGGTCGTTTGACCGCTGACCCATTACGGGTGCAGGCAATGAGGCAGTGATCGCTGAGATCTTGGTTGAAAACAGCAGAGGTGTAATTAGAGGGCACATTGGTTAGGATGATATCTATGAGGGTGCCAGAGTTTGCGGCTTTGGGGTTGTACCTGGTGGGTTCATTAATAATTTGTGTGAGATTGAGGGCATCAAGCTTGGATTGTAGAATGGCTGGGGTGTTAAGCATGTCCCAGTTTAGGTCGCCTAGTAGCACGAGCTCTGAAGATAGATGGGGGGCAATCAGTTCACATATGGTGTCCAGAGCACAGCTAGGGGCCGAGGGGGGTCTATAGCAGGCGGCAACGGTGAGAGACTTGTTTTTGGAGAGATGGATTTTTAGAAGTAGAAGTTCAAATTGTTTGGGTACAGACCTGGATAGCAGGACAGAACTCTGCAGGCTATCTCTGCAGTAGATTGCAACACCGCCCCCTTTGGTCGTTCTATCTTGTCTGAAAACGTTGTAGTTAGGGATGATGAATTCACAGTTTTTGGTGGACTTCCTAAGCCAAGATTCAGACACAGCTAGGACATCCGGGTTGGCAGAGTGTGCTAAAGCAGTGAATAAAACAAACTTAGGGAGGAGGCTTCTAATGTTAACATGCATGAAACCAAGGCTATTACGGTTACAGAAGTCATCAAAAGAGAGCGCCTGGGGAGTAGGAGTGGAGCCAGGCACTGCAGGGCCTGGATTCACCTCTACATCCCCAGAGGAGCAGAGAAGAATAAGTATGAGGGTACGGCTAAAAGCTATAAGAATTGGACGTCTGTGACGTCCAGAATAGAGAGAAAAAGGAGCAGGTTTCTGGGGGCGATAAAATAGCTTCAAGGTATAATGTACAGACAAAGGTATAGTGGGATGTGAGTACAGAGGAGGTAAACCTAGGCATTTAGTGATTATGAGAGAGATATTGTCTCTAGAAACATCATTGAAACCAGAAGATGTCATAGCATGTGTGGGTGGAGGAACTGAGAGGTTGGATAAGGTATAATGAGCAGGGCTAGAGGCTCTACAGTGAAATAAGCCAATAAACACTAACCAGAACAGCAATGGACAAGGCATATTGACATTAAGGAGAGGCATGCTTAGCCGAGTGATCAGAGGGTCCAGTGAGATTCAGACAGCTAGCCGGGCCATAGGTAGCAAGCTGGTGGAAGATGGGAGGGAGGTCTGTTTTTAGCCACCTCGTGCGTTTCCGTCTGTGGGTTAGTGGGGTTCCGTGTGGAAGGGGGGACCTGTCCAAGTTGGCAAAATAGTTAGTTATAGTGGCCCAAGAAAAGTGTCCGATAGACCTATTCAGATCGCAGCCGAAAAGACAGCTAACGATTAGCCGGCCGCAGATGGGCGATCAGGTTACGTCGCGACGGAGGGCCCAGTTGGATAACTCCCTCGGGCAGATAACGTCGGTGGTCCAGTCGTGAAGACCCGATGGGGCTCCGCATCGGCAGTAAAACGGGTCAGGATAGGTGAGTTGTAGCCCAGGAGACACTTCAGCTGGCTAGCTCAGGAACAGCCCACGAGTGGCTGACGGAACTCCTCAGCTGGCTAGCTGGCCAGCTCCGCAATAATGTGTGTTAATTCCGTTACCGACGTTGCCAATAGGCACTCAGGTAGCAGCTAGTTAGCTGCAAGATCCAGGTGTAAATGTCCAGAGCCTGCGGTAGAAATCGGGGAAAGGAGAGAGAATAGGTCCGATATGCTCTGGTCTGATGTAAATGTACGCAGGGGTTGTGGGAATCGAACCCACAACCCCTGCATTGCAAACACCATGCTCTAACAACTGAGCCACACAGGATGTTATATTGGGTGGGAAAGGTCTATATGGGTGGGAAAGGTCTATATGGGGACTGTAAAAGGTAACATGGTAATTGTATTGATACGTTATTATTATGATGGATTGGATCTTTTTTTTAAAGCTAAGTAGTGCTACTATGAACTAACTGAAGCCCTCCAGGACTGTGAACTGTTCTGTTATAATCTCCACCCGGCACAGCCAGAAGAGGACTGGCCACCCCTCATAGCCTGGTTCCTCTCTAGGTTTCTTCCTAGGTTCTGGCCTTTCTAGGGAGTTTTTCTTAGCCACCTCTACACCTGCATTGCTTGCTGTTTGGGGTTTTACGCTGGGTTTCTGTACAGCACTTTGAGATATCAGCTGATGTAAGAAGGGCTATATAAATATATTTGATTTGAACTAGCTAGTGTACTTACTCAGTGTAAAGTAAGGGGGGGTTAGAACATAGACATAGAATGAATAGAACAAACCTTGGAACCTCTAACCCTGACCATTTGACTGGAAAACCAATGGGTAATTTGCAATGGCTGCCTGGTATTGTGATGCATAATCATTTCCATGTCAATGTAAAATGTTCATTCAAATGACGTTAATTGATGTGGCTCAAGCAATGGAATTCATTTTCTTGTAATGTCTATTGAGTTGAATCAACAAATCACAGCACATATCTTAGCACATATTTTACTTCCTGCTTTGTTCCTATGGGTGTACTTGCAATGGCCGCCAGCCCACCCATTATGCCATCATTGACTTGAATGTGGATGCCCGTTCTACCAATTCCGTTTCTATGAGTTAGACAGCTGGAGATGTCATCAGAGAGTCTAGAACCCCTGCAGTAGACACAAACACACACACACACACGCTCGCACACACACACACACACACACACACACACACACACACACACACACACACACACACACACACACACACACACACACACACACACACACACACACACACACACACACACACACACACACCATATTCAATGCTTCCTGTGTTTTACAGCCCATTGTTATACTTAGCAACACGAAATAGACCGTTTGCTTCACTTTTGTGTACTTGGGAAAACACATACACACGCACGTACACACACGGCACGTACACACACAATTCCATGAGAGTGAGGGGGTCTATGAGTCCACTCAGCTTTGGAATGCAGGACAGACAGGGACTTTCCCCAGATCTGAGAGAGAGAGAGAGAGAGAGAGAGAGAGAGAGAGAGAGAGAGAGAGAGAGAGAGAGAGAGAGACAGAGAGAGAGACAGAGAGAGAGACAGAGAGAGAGAGAGAGAGCGAGAGAGAGAGAGAGAGAGAGCGAGAGAGAGAGAGAGAGAGAGAGAGAGAGAGAGAGAGAGAGAGAGAGAATTTTTTTTTTAAAGAACAGATAGAGGAAGTAGAGGATGAAAGGATGAGAGACAGAAAACTACAGGAAGCAGCTGAAACCCTCACTGAAGTGTTTGATAAAACTACAGGAAGCAGCTGAAACCCTCACTGAAGTGTTTGATAAAACTACAGGAAGCAGCTGAAACCCTCACTGAAGTGTTTGATAAAACTACAGGAAGCAGCTGAAACCCTCACTGAAGTGTTTGATAAAACTACAGGAAGCAGCTGAAACCCTCACTGAAGTGTTTGATAAAACTACAGGAAGCAGCTGAAACCCTTATGGAAGTGATTGATAAAACTACAGGAAGCAGCTGAAACCCTCACTGAAGTGTTTGATAAAACTACAGGAAGCAGCTGAAACCCTCACTGAAGTGTTTGATAAAACTACAGGAAGCAGCTGAAACCCTCACTGAAGTGTTTGATAAAACTACAGGAAGCAGCTGAACCCTCACTGAAGTGTTTGATAAAACTACAGGAAGCAGCTGAAACCCTCATGGAAGTGTTTGATAAAACTACAGGAAGCAGCTGAAACCCTCACTGAAGTGTTTGATAAAACTACAGGAAGCAGCTGAAACCCTCACTGAAGTGTTTGATAAAACTACAGGAAGCAGCTGAAACCCTCACTGAAGTGTTTGATAAAACTACAGGAAGCAGCTGAAACCCTCACTGAAGTGTTTGATAAAACTACAGGAAGCAGCTGAAACCCTCACTGAAGTGTTTTATAAAACTACAGGAAGCAGCTGAAACCCTCACTGAAGTGTTTGATAAAACTACAGGAGGCAGCTGAAACCCTCACTGAAGTGTTTGATAAAACTACAGGAAGCAGCTGAAACCCTCACTGAAGTGTTTGATAAAACTACAGGAAGCAGCTGAAACCCTCACTGAAGTGTTTGATAAAACTACAGGAAGCAGCTGAAACCCTCACTGAAGTGTTTAATAAAACTACAGGAAGCAGCTGAAACCCTCACTGAAGTGTTTGATAAAACTACAGGAAGCAGCTGAAACCCTCACGGAAGTGATTGATAAAACTACAGGAAGCAGCTGAAACCCTCACGGAAGTGATTGATAAAACTACAGGAAACAGCTGAAACCCTCACTGAAGTGTTTGATAAAACTACAGGAAGCAGCTGAAACCCTCACTGAAGTGTTTGATAAAACTACAGGAAGCAGCTGAAACCCTCACTGAAGTGTTTGATAAAACTACAGGAAGCAGCTGAAACCCTCACTGAAGTGTTTGATAAAACTACAGGAAGCAGCTGAAACCCTCACTGAAGTGTTTGATAAAACTACAGGAGGCAGCTGAAACCCTCACTGAAGTGTTTGATAAAACTACAGGAAGCAGCTGAAACCCTCACTGAAGTGTTTGATAAAACTACAGGAAGCAGCTGAAACCCTCACTGAAGTGTTTGATAAAACTACAGGAAGCAGCTGAAACCCTCACTGAAGTGTTTGATAAAACTACAGGAAGCAGCTGAAACCCTCACTGAAGTGTTTGATAAAACTACAGGAAGCAGCTGAAACCCTCACTGAAGTGTTTGATAAAACTACAGGAAGCAGCTGAAACCCTCACTGAAGTGTTTGATAAAACTACAGGAGGCAGCTGAAACCCTCACTGAAGTGTTTGATAAAACTACAGGAAGCAGCTGAAACCCTCACTGAAGTGTTTGATAAAACTACAGGAAGCTGCTGAAACCCTCACTGAAGTGTTTGATAAAACTACAGGAAGCAGCTGAAACCCTCACTGAAGTGTTTGATAGAACTACAGGAAGCAGCTGAAACCCTCACTGAAGTGTTTGATAAAACTACAGGAAGCAGCTGAAACCCTCACTGAAGTGTTTGATAAAACTACAGGAAGCAGCTGAAACCCTCACTGAAGTGTTTGATAAAACTACAGGAGGCAGCTGAAACCCTCACTGAAGTGTTTGATAAAACTACAGGAAGCAGCTGAAACCCTCACTGAAGTGTTTGATAAAACTACAGGAAGCAGCTGAAACCCTCACTGAAGTGTTTGATAAAACTACAGGAAGCAGCTGAAACCCTCACTGAAGTGTTTGATAAAACTACAGGAAGCAGCTGAAACCCTCACTGAAGTGATTGATAAAACTACAGGAAGCAGCTGAAACCCTCACTGAAGTGTTTGATAAAACTACAGGAAGCAGCTGAAACCCTCACTGAAGTGTTTGATAAAACTACAGGAGGCAGCTGAAACCCTCACTGAAGTGTTTGATAAAACTACAGGAAGCAGCTGAAACCCTCACTGAAGTGTTTGATAAAACTACAGGAAGCAGCTGAAACCCTCACTGAAGTGTTTGATAAAACTACAGGAAGCAGCTGAAACCCTCATGGAAGTGATTGATAAAACTACAGGAAGCAGCTGAAACCCTCATGGAAGTGATTTATAAAACTACAGGAAGCAGCTGAAACCCTCACTGAAGTGTTTGATAAAACTACAGGAAGCAGCTGAAACCCTCATGGAAGTGATTGATAAAACTACAGGAGGCAGCTGAAACCCTCACTGAAGTGTTTGATAAAACTACAGGAAGCAGCTGAAACCCTCACTGAAGTGTTTGATAAAACTACAGGAAGCAGCTGAAACCCTCATGGAAGGGATTGATAAAACTACAGGAAGCAGCTGAAACCCTCATGGAAGTTATTGATAAAACTACAGGAAGCAGCTGAAACCCTCACTGAAGTGTTTGATAAAACTACAGGAAGCAGCTGAAACCCTCGTGGAAGTGTTTGATAAAACTACAGGAAGCAGCTGAAACCCTCATGGAAGTGATTGATAAAACTACAGGAAGCAGCTGAAACCCTCGTGGAAGTGATTGATAAAACTACAGGAAGCAGCTGAAACCCTCGTGGAAGTGATTGATAAAACTACAGGAAGCAGCTGAAACCCTGGTGGAAGTGATTGATAAAACTACAGGAAGCAGCTGAAACCCTCGTGGAAGTGATTGATAAAACTACAGGAAGCAGCTGAAACCCTCGTGGAAGTGATTTATAAAACTACAGGAAGCTGCTGAAACCCTCGCTGAAGTGATTGATAAAGGATCTCACAGGGGGAGTCAGTTTTCAAGATCAAGAAAAAATATATATCAATTTATAATATAATACATAATATAATAAAATGTATAATATAATTTTATAATATAATTTATAATATATAATATAATATATAATATAATTTCAGTCCGTAAGGCAACAACGTTTGGAAGGAATGTGGTAGGAATATCTAGGATTCTGTGTTAGGAATGTCTAGGATTCTGTGTTAGGAATGTCTAGGATTCTGTGTTAGAAATGTCAAGGATTGTGTGTTAGGAATGTCTAGGATTCTGTGTTAGGAATGTCTAGGATTCTGTGTTAGGAATATCTAGGATTGTGTGTTAGGAATGTCTAGGATTGTGTGTTAGGAATGTCTAGGATTCTGTGTTAGGAATGTCTAGGATTCTGTGTTAGGAATATCTAGGATTGTGTGTTAGGAATATCTAGGATTCTGTGTTAGGAATGTTTAGGATTCTGTGTTAGGAATGTCTAGGATTCTGTGTTAGGAATGTCTAGGATTCTGTGTTAGGAATGTCTAGGATTGTGTGTTAGGAATGTCTAGGATTCTGTGTTAAGAATATCTAGGATTCTGTGTTAAGAATATCTAGGATTGTGTGTGTTAGACAGACAGCAGTTAGCCGGGCCGGGCCGGGCCAGGTGTGTTTCTGCCAAAGAATGCCACTGTATTTGTGTGTGTGTGTGTGCGTCCGTTCGTGTCACTGTTCAGTCTGCCAAGAAATCCATTCTGCCTGTAGCTGGTTCACCTTAGATCACCCTCTCTCTCATGCCAGACCAATACATTTCAATACCTCCCACTGTTAAAGCTAAGGCTGTGTGTGTGTGTGTGTGTGTGTGTGTGTGTGTGTGTGTATGTATGTATGTATGTATGTATGTATGTATGTGTGTGTGTTTCTGTGTCAAATCAAATGTTATTTGTCACATGCGGCGAATAAAGCAGGTGTAGACTTTACCCCAAAAAGATTAGTTAAGAGCCCTTAACCAACAATGCAGAGTTAAAAAGGAAGAACGTAAAAGAAATAGAAAATAGTAACACAATAGAAAACAATAACGAGGCTTTATACAGTAGAGTACCGGTACAGAGTCAATGTGCAGGGGTACCGGTACTGAGTCAATGTGCAGGGGTACCGGTACTGAGTCAATGTGCAGGGGTACCGGTACTGAGTCAATGTGCAGGGGTACCGGTACTGAGTCAATGTGCAGGGGTACCGGTACAGAGTCATTGTGCAGGGGTACCAGTACTGAGTCAATGTGCAGGGGTACCGGTACAGAGTCAATGTGCAGGGGTACCGGTACTGTGTCAATGTGCAGGGGTACCGGTACTGAGTCAATGTGCAGGGGTACCGGTACTGAGTCATTGTGCAGGGGTACGAGGTGGTGGAGGTTATATGTACATGTAGGTAGGGGTAAAAGTGATCTATCATGAGGAGGAATCATAAACAGAGTAGCAGCAGCATTACATTTAGATTTTAGTCATTTTGCAGACGCTCTTATCCAGAGCGACTTACAGTAGTGAATGCATACATTTCATGCATTTTTTTTGTAGTGGCCCCCCCTGGGAATCGAACCCACGGGGGGCCACACACACACACAACCCTGGCGTTGCACACACCATGCTGGCGTTGCAAACACCCTGCTCTACCAACTGAGCCACATATGTGAGGAATGGAAAAGCTTTCCAACCTTTTCTACTATGAGAGCTCCTGTAAACCAAAAACATGTAACATAATTCTCCGTTACTTGGTCATCAAGTGTGCCATCTAACGTGCCGGTTTAGTTTTGTACTGCTGCTGCTAATTTCATAGCAAAGTTTGCAAATAACCAATAATATAATGAACAAAAATTTCAAGTAAATTCAATTGAAATAAATTCATTAGGCCCTAATCTATGGATTTCACAGATATGCGTCTGTTGGGCACAGATATCTTAAAAAAAAGGTAGAGTCATGGATCAGAAAACCAGTCAGTATCTGGTGTGACCACCATTTGCCTCGTGCAGCACCACACATCTCCTTCACATAGAGTTGATCAGGCTGTCGATTTTGGCCTGTAGAATGTTGTCCTACTCTTCTTCCCAAACATGCTCAGTGCGTGACCTGTCTGGTGAGTGTGCAGGCCATGGAAGAAAAATTTGATTTTCAGCTTCTAGGAATTGTGTACAGATCCTTGCGACATGGGGCCATGTATTATCAGGCTGAAACATGAGGTGATGGCGGCGGATGAATGGCACGACAATGGGCCTCAGGATCTCGTCACGGTAGCTCTGTGCATTCAAATTGCCATCAATAAAATGCAATTGTGTTCGTTGTCCGTAGCTTAAGCCTGCTCATACCATAACCCCACCGCCACCATGACATCAGCAAACAGTTGAAACCTGGATTCAACCTTCTCCAGCGGGCCAGTAGCCATCGAAGATGAGAATTTGCCCACTGAAGTCAGTTACAACGCTGAACTGCTGTCAGGTCAAGACCCTGGCGAGGACGATGAGCATGTAGATGACCTTCCCTATACGGTTTCTGACAGTTTGTGTAGAAATTCTTTGGATGTGCAAGCCCACAGTCTCATCAGCTGTCCGGTGGCTGGTCTCAGACGATCCCACAGGTGAAGTAGCCGGATGTGCAGGTCCTGGGCTGACGTGGTTCCTTCCATGTGGTATGTGGTTGTGAGGCCGGTTGGACATACTGCCAAATTCTTTAAAACAACATTGGAGGCGGCTTATGGTAGAGAAATTAACATTAAATGGCGGACATTTCTAATGTCAGCATGTCAATTGCATTCTCCCTCAAAACTCGAGACATCTGTGGCATTGTGTTGTTTGACAAAACTGCTCATTTTAGAGTGTCATTTTTTCTCCCAGCATAAGGTGCACCTTTGTAATGATCATGTTGTTTAATCAACTTTTTGATTTGCCACACCTGTCAGGTGAATGGATTTTCTTGGCAAAGGAGAAATGCTCACTAACAAGGATGTAAACAAATTTGTGCATAAAAATTGAGAGAAATTTGATGTTTGTGCAACATTTTCTGGGATCTTTTATTTCAGCTCATGAAACATGGGACCAACAATTTACATGTTGCGTTTATATTTTTACTCAGTTTATAAACACAAATGATATACTTACTCATGATATCCTTCTGCCAGGTAAGCCGACTTTGGACATTTAATTGAGAAGGTTTTTTGGGAAAGTATTTGTCAACCCACATCAACTGCTTGTCACGCCTGCTCCCACTCTCCCCCTGGCACTCGAGGGGGCCAGGTTACCCAGCATTACGCACTAATGCCACCATCATTACGCACACCTGCCTTCCCCCGTCACGCGCTTCAGCAATTATTGTACTCACCTGGACTCAATCACCTCTGTCATTACCTCTCCTATATTTGTCAGTTCCCCAGCTCTGTTCCCCGCTGTGGCATTGTTTGTCGTCTGTCCTTATGTTACCTGTTGCTGACGCTGTTGCTTGTTTGTTCCATGTCTGTTCCAATTAAACGTTGACTCCACGTACCTGCTTGTCACGTCCTGACCAGTAAAAGGGTTTGTTTGTTATTGTAGTTTGGTCAGGGAGTGGCAGGGGGTGTTTGTTTAGTGTGTTTCGGTTTTTCGGGGGCAATGTTCTATGTTAGTATACTTCTATGTCTGTGTCTATTTAGTCTATTTCTATGTTCAGGGTTTTTTGGTTTGGCCTTCAATTAGAAGCAGCTGTTCTTCGTTGCGTTTAATTGGAGGCCATATTTAAGTAAGGGGTTTTTGTCACTGTGTTTGTGGGTAGTAGTTCCGTGTATAGCATGTTGCCTTACAGGACTGTTTTCGGCAGTGTTTGTTATTTTGTTCAGTGTTCACGTTCCTTCTCAATAAAAGAAGATGAGTATACACATTCCCGCTGCGTTTTGGTCTACTCCATACGACGAACGTGACAGAACTACCCACCAACAACGGACCAAGCAGCGGAGGAAGAAGCAGCAGAGGGTTTTGGAGTCATGGACATGGGAGGACATTTTGGACGGGCAAGGACCATGGCACCAGGCTGGGGAATACCGACGCCCTAAGGAGAAGCTGGAGGTAGCCAAGGCGGAGCGACGCCGTTGCGAGGCATTATACGCGCCGATTGGCAAGTGCGAGAGGCAGCCCAAAAATATTTTTTGGGGTGGGCACACGGGAAGTGTGGCTAGGTCAGGCAATAGACCTGAGCCAACTCCCCGTGCTTATTATGGGTTTTATGGCGTTTGACGGGGAGAAGAGCGCCGGTCTATGTGGAAGTGGAAGTACTTTCAGAATTGTTCGGCAAGCTACTCATAGGTGGTCTGGATAGATAATAAACAGAGTAGCAACAGTTTATGTGAAAAGTGTGTGGATAATCAGATTAATATAATAGTTTGATTAAAATGTTTACATGTTTTGCGAAAATAACGATTTCCCTAATAATCCTGTTTACATGGACACATCTGACTGATATCCAGCTACCTGATGGATCTTTTGATAAATGCAGAAAATCAGTCGTCATAATAAACATCCTACCACACTGACCATGTTATTTTTGCAAAGACTTTTTGATTCTGAGTTCGGACATATAAAGTTTGTATTTGAAAATTATTTTAAGACGCACATTTTCAGTTTTTTCCAGAACTTCACTCGCACTACCAGTGCTGGCATACCCGCAGATCAAATACCCCGCTGGAATGCCGAGTAAACTGTTTACATGTCCTACTAATTCAACAGAATGCTCAGAAAACCAGGTGTTTTAACCAGCGTATGCTCACTTCGATTATGACCGTACGCCGATTAAGATAAGCAGATTAAGGTGTTTACATGACTAATGCCGTACTCGGCCTGCTGCCATAATCAGTTTAATATCAAATTCTTAGTGTGCATGTAAACGTACACAGTGTGAGTGTGTGGGTAGAGTCCAGTCAGTGTGAGTGTGTGGGTAGAGTCCAGTCAGTGTGAGTGTTTGGGTAGAGTCCAGTCAGTGTGAGTGTGTGGGTAGAGTCCAGTCAGTGTGAGTGTGTGGGTAGAGTCTAGTGAGTGTGGGGGTAGAGTCCAGTCAGTGTGGGGGTAGAGTCCAGTCAGTGTGAGTGTGTGGGTAGAGTCCAGTCAGTGTGTGGGTAGAGACCAGTCAGTGTGAGTGTGTGGGTAGAGTCCAGTCAGTGTGTGGGTAGAGTCCAGTCAGTGTGTGGGTAGAGTCCAGTCAGTGTGTGGGTAGAGTCCAGTCAGTGTGTGGGTAGAGTCCAGTCAGTGTCATTGTGTGGGTAGAGTCCAGTCAGTGTGAGTGTGTGGGTAGAGTCCAGTCAGTGTGAGTGTGGGGGTAGAGTCCAGTCAGTGTGGGGGTAGAGTCCAGTCAGTGTGCATAGAGCAGTGTTTCCCAAAGTTGGTCTTGGGGACCCCAAAGTGTGCACGTTTTGGTTTTTGATGTTTCTATATCAAACAGGCCCCCAGCCTGGGCTCCCGAGTGGCGCAGTGGTCTAAGGCACTACATCTCAGTGCAAGAGGCTTCACTACAGTCCTTGGTTTGAATCCAGGCTGTCCAGCGTTGGCCGGGTTTGGCCGGGGTAGGTCGTCAATGTATATAAGAACTTGTTCTTAACTGACTTACCTAGATAAATAAAGGTTAAATAAATAAATAAATAAATAAATATATATATATATATATATATATATATATATATATATATATACTGCTCAAAAAAATTAAGGGAACACTTAAACAACACATCCTAGATCTGAATGAAAGAAATAATCTTATTAAATACTTTTTTCTTCACATAGTTGAATGTGCTGACAACAAAATCACACAAAAATAATCAATGGAAATCCAATTTATCAACCCATGGAGGTCTGGATTTGGAGTCACACTCAAAATTAAAGTGGAAAACCACACTACAGGCTGATCCAACTTAGATGTAATGTCCTTAAAATAAGTCAAAATGAGGCTCAGTAGTGTGTGTGGCCTCCACGTGCCTGTATGACCTCCCTACAACGCCTGGGCATGCTCCTGATGAGGTGGTGGATGGTCTCCTGAGGGATCTCCTCCCAGACCTGGACTAAAGCATCCGCCAACTCCTGGACAGTTTGTGGTGCAACGTGGCGTTGGTGGATGGAGCGAGACATGATGTCCCAGATGTGCTCAATTGGATTCAGGTCTGGGGAACGGGCGGGCCAGTCCATAGCATCAATGCCTTCGTCTTGCAGGAACTGCTGACACACTCCAGCCACATGAGGTCTTGCATTGTCTTGCATTAGGAGGAACCCAGGGCCAACCGCACCAGCATATGGTCTCACAAGGGGTCTGAGGATCTCATCTCGGTACCTAATGGCAGTCAGGCTACCTCTGGCAAGCACATGGAGGGCTGTGCGGCCCCCCAAAGAAATGCCACCCCACACCATGACTGACCCACCGCCAAACCGGTCATGCTGGAGGATATTGCAGGCAGCAGAACGTTCTCCACGGCGTCTCCAGACTCTGTCACGTCTGTCACGTGCTCAGTGTGAACCTGCTTTCATCTGTGAAGAGCACAGGGCGCCAGTGGCGAATTTGCCAATCTTGGTGTTCTCTGGCAAATGCCAAACGTCCTGCACGGTGTTGGGCTGTAAGCACAACCCCCACCTGTGGACGTCGGGCCCTCATACCACCCTCATGGAGTCTGTTTCTGACCGTTTGAGCAGACACATGCACATTTGTGGCCTGCTGGAGGTCATTTTGCAGGGCTCTGGCAGTGCTTCTCCTGCTCCTCCTTGCACAAAGGCGGAGGTAGCGGTCCTGCTGCTGGGTTGTTGCCCTCCTATGGCCTCCTCCACGTCTCCTGATGTACTGGCCTGTCTCCTGGTAGCGCCTCCATGCTCTGGACACTACGCTGACAGACACAGCAAACCTTGCCACAGCTCACATTGATGTGCCATCCTGGATGAGCTGCACTACCTGAGCCACTTGTGTGGGTTGTAGACTCCGTCTCATGCTACCACTAGAGTGAAAGCACCGCCAGCATTCAAAAGTGACCAAAACATCAGCCAAGAAGCATAGGAACTGAGAAGTGGTCTGTGGTCCCCACCTGCAGAACCACTCCTTTATTGGGGGTGTCTTGCTAATTGCCTATAATTTCCACCTGTTGTCTATTCCATTTGCACAACAGCATGTGAAATTTATTGTCAATCAGTGTTGCTTCCTAAGTGGACAGTTTGATTTCACAGAAGTGTGATTGACTTGGAGTTACATTGTGTTGTTTAAGTGTTCCCTTTATTTTTTTGAGCAGTGTGTGTGTATATATATATATATTAAAAAGACATTCAAATCCCCAGTTGAGATCTTTATTAGCTTGTCTCCAACACAAGGCCATAAATTACCAGCTGTCAACAGTGTTTATAGACAAACCATTCGGATTCTACCGACAATTATGTGAGAAGACCGATTATCAGGGTGTCTAATGGTGTAACACTGCTCTAGTTCTGTCAACTTTCTCCGCAGATGCGGAAGTGCGACATCGGCGGACGAGGTGGATTGAGAAGCTTAAAGTGACTGATTATGTGGGGATTTTTGTATTATGCTAATTTGACTTCCGCAGGGCAGCGGACATCAACTCTAGGGGGTTAAAGAGATGGGTGGAGCTTAAGGCTTAAGAGGATGTGAACAATGCTGAATGGGTGTAGACAAAGAAAATCTCTCCAGTAGGTGTACCAAAACATTCACAGTCCATTTTCTCAAAAGTGGGGTTACAAGTTTATCAGCTTTCAAAGCAGAATTACTTTCACATTGTTCCTCAACTGTAGTTGTATGGTACACCATTTTGTAGCTCTGAGACTCTACTTTTATCCAATGTAAAAAAACACATTTACATTCGGTAGCTCCTACCTATATATGTATAACTTTATGAGCTGGAATGCCTCCTTTATGAGCTGGAATGCCTCTTTGAAGTATTTGTTTTCCATTTGCACTCATTAGCAAATTTAGCTAGCAGTCTCCATGGAAATGTGTTATTACTTCTGTTAATTTTATTAGCATTCTGGTAATAGACGCACAATGGGCTTTTTGCATTTCTGTGACGCCCCCTTGTGTACTAAGCCGGTAATACCGTAAATCACGGGATGAGAGAAGGACGGTATGAACATCTGGATACCGCTTGACCCTAATATGAACCCAGATTACATGTATTCCCTTTTCCGCTCTTTTGTTCTGTATATGTTTCTGTCTGAGTAAAGATGGAACAAATTGGCTATGGGCTTGTTTTCTGAACCGCTACCAGCAGGGTCTTTGTTAGGGGAGAATAGATTTGCCTGACCTGGACATTGACACCTCTCCACTAGATGGAGTGATGAACTTGTTGTTGGTAAAATAGGTTGATGTGTTCAAGGGATCACAGAGTGTACTGCCTGCCAAGCCTCCTCACTGCTGATTGGTCAGTTTAGTGGAGCCAGATTCTTGTCTCTGCTTCTGGCTGTTGGAGAGGGGGAGGGGTAGTTGAGCGAGCTGGGGCCTTTTATGGCCCTGCCTCTGGGAGCCAATCAGCCTTCTGTCTATCAGCTTGTGACATGATGAGAGGGATTGAGAGAGGGACTACCTGTAAGATATTTTATGAATAGTGCTATAAACGTATTCGAAGAGCTTTTTGACCATTCAGTGACCTAATCTCAAACACACAAAAATATAGTATATATATTTTTTGTCGTCCACTAAAGAATGTGATTTTGGTCATTTAAAATGCTCTTTGATCAGTAATGTGCATGAAAATAAAGACTTCAACATGGGATTTCTGGACAGTAGGGGACACCTAGGCCTTGTTATGACTAAACGTCTATAAATATAGATTGGGATATCTGCTCCATGACAGGGAATCATAATGACCTTGCAGAAAAGGATATCTGACCAATTCTGCTAATATGTGTTTGTTTTTTTATGCTGATCAACTTTGTTTGTACATAATATTTTCACCATCATTTCCATAAAAACAACTTCTGCACATCAGAAAAGAGATCACAGAAGAAAAAAAATCAATAGTGTGGTTTGAGAATCTATACGGCAAGGTAAGCCCAGATAAAATGTCCAAACTTGTTAAGAGGGTAAGACATAGGAAGACTAACAGTACCAAACTTTCAATAATTTTTTCCAGACACTAGCATTTCATCCCATCCTAGATTGGTTTAGACATGATTATTCATCCCCCTGGCTGAGTATAGAGAGAAATATGGTGTCTCCTATTGCCCTGGAAGAGGTGGTCTCCACTGATATATCCCTTAAACAATGTAATATGGTCTCTCCTATTGCCCTGGAAGAGGTGATCTCCACTGATATAGCCCTTAAACAATGTAATATGGTGTTTCCTATTGTCCTGGAAGAGGTGGTCTCCACTGATATAGCCCTTAAACAATGTAAACTACGCTCTGGTCCTATTATTGCTGACACAATTTATATTTGCCGCAAAATTGAAAAACAATGTAACTGAGAATCAAAATGGCATGCCCGCACTCAAATATTTCACAATAATTCCTTGAGATCTGAAGGGCAGCCTTTTGCATCCCTCCAATGGTCCAAATGTGGAATCTGTAACCTTGACAATATCATGAACAGTAATCGTTTCCAATATTTAAAAGATACATACACATTACCAGGCAACCCCTTTTTTCTATATTATCAACTTAGGTCAGCTATGCTGGCCTCTGGAGTCCCTTGAAAAACCCAACTACCGAACCATCCAATGACAGGATTTATAAAATCATTATCTGGGCTCCCCGAAAGGACTGATCTGTGTAATATATATAAACAACTTTTGGAAAGCTCATATTCTCATACTAAAAAAGTATGGTCCACAGTGAATCTGAACAACCCTTAAACTCAAACAGAATATGGGAAAATATGACCTTGGTATCCTGTAATACGAACCATCAATTTATACATTTAAGTTTGTTTACAGGCAGTATTTAACACCACTTTTACTATGAAATTGGTCTCAACTTCCAATTGTTCACTGTGTCCCTTAATCAGGGACGCACATTCCTTAATGTGATGTGGGAGTGCCCTGCAGTTAAATACTTCTGGGACAAAGTAAAAAAATATATTTTCAAAGTGCTTGAATGTAAATCTTCAATGCATTGCATCTACTATGTTATTTAACGATGATAGCTCCTTGAATCTCTCAATCAATCTGAGACGATTGGTACTGGCAGGCAGCACTACAAAAATGTTACAAAAATGTGTTGGCTCTTAGATGGCAATCACCCCACTCTATCCCAATTCACCAGTAGATACAATTACTATTAGATGTTATACCATTATAATTATCAACAGTGAGAATGAATGGTGCTTGTCAAGGAGCAGTTAAGGCCTGGATACATGTGCAGTGCCTTCAGAAAGTTTTCATACCCCTTGACTTATTCCACATTTTGTTTTGTTACAGCCTTAATTCAAACTGCATTCAATATTTTTTTCTGCACTTATCTACACGCAATACCCCATAATGACAGAGTGAAAACATGTTTTTAGAAATCTTTGCATATTTATTGAAAATCAAATACAGAAATATCTCATTGACATACTGTAAGTATTCACACCCCTTTGCTGTGACACTCCAAATTGAGCTCAGGTGCATCCAATTTCCTTCGATCATCCTTACAACTTGATTGGAGTCCACCTGTGGTCAATTCAGTTGTTTGGACATGATTTAGAAAGAAACACATCTGTCTATTTAAGGTTCCACAGTTGACAGTGCATGTCAGAGCAGAAACTACACCATGAAGTCCAAGGAACTGTCCGTAGATCTCAGAGATAGAATTGTAATGAGTCTTATACCCTTCCCCCAGATATATAACTAGTTCTAGAGTGTAGAAAGTTTCCAGGAGTCCGGTGGTCTCCATCATTGGGAAATGGAAAAAGAATGAAACTCAGATTCTGCCTGAGCTGGCTGGCCGTCCGTCCAAACTGAGGAACCGGATAAGAACGACCTTGGTCAGGGAGGTGACCAATAACCCACTGACCACTCTGACAGAACTACAGAGTTCCTTGGCTGAGATGGGATAATCTGCTGGAAGGACAACAGTCTCTACAACACTTCACCATTCTGGGCTTTATGGGAGAGTGACCAGACGGAAGCCACTCCTGAGAATAAAAGGCACATGACAGCACGCCTGGAGTTTGTATAATAGGCAATATATTTTGTGGTCTGACGAGACGGAAATTATACTCTTTGAAGATATGGGGGCTGACAACTGATCTGTGCTGCTAGGCAGGGTGGAAAATATGGTTTCCGGGAAAGGGGGGCGGGATGCGGGAGGTTGGACGGAGACATGTTGGTCTGGGGGGAAATGAGATGGGGGGGGGGTTTAGGCCCACCTCATTTTGTTTCTCTTCTACAATTGTATTATTGCAAAATTCTGTTTGATCAATATGATATTTGTTTGAGTGGCAGCCTTTAAACGGTTTAAATTGACATGAATATTGTACCTGTAAACCCCCCCCCCAACAAAAAAAATAAAAAATAAAAAATGTTTCTCGGAGTCGTGGCTGAAAAAGGACATGGATAATATACATCTAGCTGTTTTGCCCATGCATCGTCAAGACCGAACGGAAGCTTAGTGTAAGGTTAAGGGTTAAGGGTTAAAGGTTAAGGGAGAGGTGTGTGTCTATTTGTTAAAACAACCTTTGGTGTGCAATCTTGGAAGTCTTGTGGTTTTGGTCACCTGAGTTAGAATGATCCTCAGACCATACTATTTACAAAGAGAGTTTCCATCTATATTTTTCGTAGCTGTCTATTTACCACTACAAATCAATGTTGGCACTAAGACCACACTCAACGAGCTGTATAAGGCCATAAGCAAACAAGAAAATGAGGCCAACCTATATACTGAGCCTCCCTGTGGCTCAGTTGGTAGAGCATGGTGTTTGCAACGCCAGGGTTGTGGGTTCAATTCCCACGGGGGGCCAGTACTAAAAAAAAAAAAGAAAAAAACGTATGAAATGTATGCATTCACTACTGTAAGTTGCTCTGGATATAGCCTAGTTATCATTACTCAGTACTGGTACCCCTGTATATAGCCTAGTTATCATTACTCAGTACTGGTACCCCTGTATATAGCCTAGTTATCATTACTCAGTACTGGTACCCCTGTATATAGCCTAGTTATCATTACTCAGTACTGGTATCCCTGTATATAACCTAGTTATCATTACTCAGTACTGGTACCCCTGTATATAGCCTAGTTATCATTACTCAGTACTGGTACCCCTGTATATAGCCTAGTTATCATTACTCAGTACTGGTACCCCTGTATATAGCCTAGTTATCATTACTCAGCACTGGTACCCCTGTATATAACCTAGTTATCATTACTCAGTACTGGTACCCCTGTATATAGCCTAGTTATCATTACTCAGTACTGGTACCCCTGTATATAGCCTAGTTATCATTACTCAGTACTGGTACCCCTGTATATAACCTAGTTATCATTACTCAGTACTGGTACCCCTGTATATAGCCTAGTTATCATTACTCAGTACTGGTACCCCTGTATATAGCCTAGTTATCATTACTCAGTACTGGTACCCCTGTATATAGCCTAGTTATCATTACTCATTACTGGTACCCCTGTATATAGCCTAGTTATCATTACTCAGTACTGGTACCCCTGTATATAACCTAGTTATCATTACTCATTACTGGTACCCCTGTATATAACCTAGTTATCATTACTCATTACTGGTACCCCTGTATATAGCCTAGTTATCATTACTCATTACTGGTACCCCTGTATATAGCCTAGTTATCATTACTCAGTACTGGTACCCCTGTATATAGCCTAGTAATCATTACTCAGTACTGGTACCCCTGTATATAACCTAGTTATCATTACTCAGTACTGGTACCCCTGTATATAGCCATGTTATTGTTACTCACTGTGTATTTATTCCTTGTGTTATTATTTTTCAATTATTTCTCTCTTTTTTTCCTCTCTGCATTGTTTGGAGGGGCCTGTAAGTAAGCATTTCACTGTTAGTCTACACCTGTTGTTCACAAAGCATGTGACAAATAAAATGTGATTTGATTTGACACCAGTAAACATCTGAATAGTCATGTCAGTTCAGCTCAATAAACACACTAGACCTTTTGTTGTAGTCTTCTGTGATGCATATAAAGTGTAATATTAGGATGCAAACTCTAAATGTAATATATTTTAACTCTATATCTGACATGGTACAGGTGTCTTCTTTTTTTAAAGCCCATAACTAAGTATGTGAGGTGTATACTTTTTGTTTCAAAGTAGATTTGTTTAGGACTACCAAGAAACACTCTGTGTGTAAACCTGATATAGCCAACTGCAGTAAAAGTTTAACAGCAGACATACACTGTTATGATTCAATGATATGTGAAACTTTCAGACAATGTTGTTTGTAGAAAACACTCCAGACTACAAAGCCCCGGGGTTATTGGCTATTTATGTTAAAGAGAGCGGATGTGAGACACATAGAAATATAATCACTCTAATTCTCTTTATACGGTGAGATGTTTGTCTTTATACGGTGACATGTTTGTCTTACTGCACGTATGGTTTCAATCTTGTGTCTTGAGTTTCTTTTTTTTAAGGAAATGTATTTGCCAAAATACACACAAAAGGGGAGAAAATAAAGTTACTTCAGTTGAACTAAGTAGAATTAAATAGAATTTAGGCTTGTAGAAATGAGAAAAATGTATAGAATTTAGAAAGTACAGAGAGTTCCTGCAGCTCAAGGAAGCCTCCCCTCTACTAGATAAGTTAAACATGAAAACTGGAGACTGTCTCTCACGGCACCCTATTCCCTATATAGTGCACTAATTTTGACCAGGGACCATAGGGAAGTAGTACACTATATAGGGAATAGGGTGCCATTTGGGATGCAACAAGCATGCAGGTTCGAAGTGTGTGTGTGTGTGTGTGTGTGTGTGTGTGTGTGTGTGTGTGTGTGTGTGTGTGTGTGTGTGTGTGTGTGTGTGTGATTGTAGTGGCCTGAACCAGAGTGTGACCTTATGAACAGAGACAGTATTTATTTTGTTCCGTTCCACTGTACCTACCAGCAAAATAAAGCTTGGAACCAGTTTGAACACACCCAAATAAAATCATTATATCATTATATGATATCATTTATATTATATTGTTCCTAAACTGTCCCTTTTTTAAACCTTAAATTAACATTAAATTACCTCACCTTTCAGTGAAGATGGAGCAGGCAAGCTACAGTTGTTCATGTGTGATGGACAGACAAGTGTAGGGCATGAGATGCTACTGACATTTAGCGGGTGGGGAGAGAGAGAGCGAGAGAGAGCGGAGGAGGAGACTGGGATAGAAGCGCTGGGCATCTTGTTATGATATGTATTCTCTGAATTAGACACACAGAATTATAGCTACAGGCGAGTGGCTTCTATGGGGGAATTTGAATGTCTTTGTCAGGAATCCCGCTTCCTGAGTCTGTTTCTGCCTGAGCTGACTGCTTTTTTGTTTGTTTGGAGTGTTGTCTAAGGTTCCTGAACGCACCCTGTCTGGTTGCCAGGCAACGAGGTTAGGCGGGAGATCTATTGATTTACCCTACACCTGCATCTCATCAACCTTCTGCACACCTGGTCCTGATCATCACCTCTTCTTAAGCCCTGAGCTGACATCCATTCCCTGCCGGATCGTTAGCAACGAACAGTATGAGGCCAGCGTATCAGCCTCATGTTTCCTGAGATAGTTTTGTTGTTTTGTGCTTGTTACTGGTTACTCACTCCCGTTTACTCTGTCTACAGTCATTCTCCCGGAACATTCAACTCCCTTGCCTGGCCGTCGGTGGATTCAGTGACTTCATTGGATCCACCCATTTACTCTCATCAACTCACCTCCGCTGCCGCTCCGTCTCCTGGATCACTCAAATTACACATCAAGACTACCAATAAATACTCACTTTCATTTTACTCACCTTGTCCTGGTCTGCTTCTGGCTTCTGTCTTAGAGAATCGTGACAGTCTTTGAACTTCCCGAGAGTTGGCTTATTAATGTTGGACCAAAACTAGCTAGCTAGCTAGCCAACGAGCTTGTGTGTGCAGAGCGACACCAGCAATAAAAACACGTCTTACCTTTTTGTAGTTAATAAATCCAATGTGAATAGAGTCATGTAACTGAAGGTTATGGATATAATAACTGTCAAAACTGTTTAAATAGGCCTACGTTAATTTATATAAACTCTATCTAATAGCATGACTGTTTACTAATGACTCGACGTAATTGTTTTGCTAACTAACTCTGTCTATATCTCCACTTTCCAACTGTCGTCTGACAGCTGACAGCAGCTGAACCGCGAGGGTGTACCAGGGCTAGCCTACAGTATATAGTATAGGCCACTTCGGTAAAACAATCATTTGATGTGTGGACTTTTTTTTTTAGACAATGTACGTTTTCATTGCTTGTTAGTAAATCAATAAATCAGTCTTGTTTTAAAACAGATTGAATGTGTTTGACTATTCGTTCATTATACCACAGCAGTCGACAAGGTTGTTCTGGTACTTAGGCTATAGTGGTCTAATGTTGTGTCAAACGGACGATGGGCCAATCCTATCCAACCTGGCATGGTATAATTTGATCTGGAATCTTATCTTAATTTATAGACTGACACTGATAAATAGGTTATGGTCAAGTTGCGTATATTTCTTTCTATTTTAATTGATTGTTAATTTCTTCTTCATACTAGCAGTCTCTCTTTCCTTCATACTTTCCTTATCAAGTCATTACCTTATAGCCTACTTTCAGGCAATCCTAAAGTAGGCCTAAGTTTTTATATGTTTTAAGGAAAGGAGAAATATTTGCTCTTGTGTCTGACATGAACTGTTGGCTTTGATTGACGGGTCCTTTTACCGGGTTTTGCCTGTGTGAGTAGCAGATTCTCTCTATAGGCCTATATGTCCATTCAGAAAGTTTCCTAAAGTAGCCTGTCTGGACTCTCTCTTTTAATAAGAATCAAACGCACCTGTCATGATTTAATCTGGTAAAAGGCCTGTTTTCAGAAAAAGTCCATTATTTTGTTCCGAATAATTAGGAAGAAAAAAAAATGTAATGTTTATGACGCTGTTCACACCAATTGCGAAATATCGTCCTGCCACAATATGTCAATGACTTATTTGGAACAGGTTACATTTTTTAGGGGCTTTTCCACATGTGCAAATAAGCTGTTGACTAATATAAACTGTTATCTGGGACACTTCCACTAACAAGTCTGTGGATTCGTGGTGTGAATGAATGAATGAATTGTCTATGGCTATGATTTTTACGTTTGTAATGCATCAGTGCAGCAAGGTGTCAATTTAGCAAATGTGATCACATCACAACAGAGCTAGGCTACACGTTGCTCTCTCCATTCTAACTTCCCCGCCAGTTCATTACCAACGCTGTAGCCTATTTTATAGCAAGCAAGAGAATCAATCTGTGCGTCTCTCCTCGAAAAGGCCTATGCCTATTCTTTAAAATAAATTAGCTCAAAATAAGTTTCAAACTACGCTGAGTGTACAAAACATTAAGAACATCTTCCTAATATTGAGTTGCCCTAAGTACAGCCTCAATTCATATAAGGTTATGGACTCTACAAGGCGTCGAAAGCGTTCCACGGGGATGCTGGCCCATGTTGACTCCAATGCTTCCCACAGTTGTGTTAAGTTGGCTGGATGTCCTTTGAGTGGTGGACCATTCTTGATACACACGGGAAACTGCTGAGCATAAAGAGTTGCAGAGAGAAGGATATTGGAGAGAGAGAGAGAGAGAGAGAGAGAGAGAGAGAGAGAGAGAGAGAGAGAGAGAGAGAGAGAGAGAGAGAGAGAGAGAGAGAGACAGAGAGAGAGAAAGAGAGAGACAGATAGGGAGAGAGAGAGAGATGGGGATTAAGAGAGAGATGAAAAATGTGAGATTGAGAGAGTACAGTGAACATCTGTAAAAGCCATTCCTGTATAGTATGTAGCTGTAAGGTTATGGAAAGAAGGGAATAAAGATCAATGTCCTGTGACAGTTAGCAGGTTGGTTCTGGTCCAAACCAGTCTGCTGTCTTTAACCTGATCCACATGTTCTGTGTTAGACCTGAACTGTACCCCAGAGAGGGGAGGGGGGAGCGTGAGAGACATAGAGAGTGGGAGACATAGAGAGGGGGAGGAGGGAGAGCGAGAGGAGAGGGAGTAGGGAGAGTGAGACAGAGGCAGGGAGAGGGGGAGAGAGAAAGAAAAAGACGGAGGGGGACAAAGGGAGGAGAGATTAGAATTAGAGCGATGGATAGGGAGAAGGGAGAGAGAGTAGAGCGATGAGAAAGGAGAAAGAGAGGAGAGAGATGGATAAGGAGAAGGGAGAGAGAGAGTAGAGAGATGAGAGAGGAGAGTGATGGATAGGGAGAAGGGAGAGAGAGAGTAGAGAGATGAGAGAGGAGAGTGATGGATAAGGAGAAGGGAGAGAGAGATAGAGAGATGAGAGAGGAGAGTGATGGATAGGGAGAAGGGAGAGAGAGAGTAGAGAGATGAGAGAGGAGAGTGATGGATAGGGAGAAGGGAGAGAGAGAGTAGAGAGATGAGAGAGGAGAGTGATGGATAGGGAGAAGGGAGAGAGAGAGTAGAGAGATGAGAGAGGAGAGTGATGGATAGGGAGAAGGGAGAGAGAGTAGAGAGATGAGAGAGGAGAGTGATGGATAGGGAGAAGGGAGAGAGAGAGTAGAGAGATGAGAGAGGAGAGTGATGGATAGGGAGAAGGGAGAGAGAGAGTAGAGAGATGAGAGAGGAGAGTGATGGATAGGGAGAAGGGAGAGAGAGAGTAGAGAGATGAGAGAGGAGAGTGATGGATAGGGAGAAGGGAGAGAGAGATAGAGTCGAAGTAGAGAGATGAAGAAGTTGGAATAGAGAGGTAGGTTGGAAAGTGTTGGAAACAGTTCAGGGAACAGAACCGAAAACAGGAAAATACCTACATGTTTCTAGGAACAGAATCAGAACCGGGAACAAAAGTGATCTATACTATTTGGGAAAATAACACTCTTATTTTTAAATGGAAGGGAACTGGTTAATAATGTTCTTTTACATTCCGGGTATTTTTTTCCAGTCCCCCCCCCAAAAAAAACAACGCGTAGGTAAAGCTCACTCAGAAACTTCTTCCAGCGTCTGTTTGTCAGTGTGTAGCCGACCTGCTCCTCCCCTCCGGAGCCTCGGTCTGTTATCACGGCTCGGGATGAGACCCAGATGCAGAACCAGGAGGCGGAGTGTTCAAATGTCAGATATTTATTATAACACAGAGGGCAGGTTCAGGGTCAGGACAGGCTCAGGGTCAGGACAGGCTCAGGGTCAGGGTCAGGACAGGCTCAGGGTCAGGGTCAGGACAGGCTCAGGGTCAGGACAGGCTCAGGGTCAGGACAGGCAGGGTCAGGACAGGTAGGTTCAGGGTCAGGGTCAGGACAGGTTCAGGGTCGGGACAGGCTCAGGGTCAGGACAGGCTCAGGGTCAGGACAGGTAGGCTCAGGGTCAGGACAGGCTCAGGGTCAGGACAGGCTCAGGGTCAGGGTCAGGACAGGCAGGCTCAGGGTCAGGACAGGCAGGCTCAGGGTCAGGACAGACAGGCTCAGGGTCAGGACAGGCAGGCTCAGGACAGGCTCAGGCTCAGGGTCAGGACAGGCTCAGCGTCAGGGTCAGGGTCAGGACAGGCTCAGGGTCAGGAGAGGCAGGCTCAGGGTCAGGACAGGTAGGCTCAGGGTCAGGACAGGTAGGCTCAGGGTCAGGACAGGAAGGCTCAGGGTCAGGACAGGCTCAGGGTCAGGACAGGTAGGCTCAGGGTCAGCGTCAGGACAGACAGGCTCAGGGTCAGGACAGACAGGCTCAGGGTCAGGACAGGCAGGCTCAGGGTCAGGACAGGCAGGCTCAGGGTCAGGACAGGCTCAGGGTCAGGACAGGCAGGCTCAGGGTCAGGACAGGCTCAGGGTCAGGACAGGCAGGCTCAGGGTCAGGACAGGGTCAGGACAGGATCAGGGTCAGGACAGGGTCAGGACAGGATCAGGGTCAGGACAGGGTCAGGACAGGATCAGGGTCAGGATAGGGTCAGGACAGGCAGAAAGGTCAGAAACAGGAAGACTAGAAACAAAACTTGAGAACAGGAAAACGGGAAACATCCTGGTACGACCTGACAAGACAAGACAAACTGGCAACAGACAAACAGAAAACGCAGGTATTAAGGGGTGTGACATTACCTCCCCCTCTAGGGGCACCACCTGGCGTCCTACCTGGGCGCATACCTGGTTGACCGGAGTGCCGGCGGCTGAACTCTGCGATGAGGGCTGGGTCCAGGATATTCCTAGCGGGGACCCATCACCTCTCCTCCAGGACATAACCCTCCCTGCCCCGAGGTCGAACACTCAGGATGCGCTTCACTGTGTACGCCGGACGGCCGTCGATGAGACGGGGGTGAGAGGTGTGAGACAGTGGTTTAATCCTAGACACGTGAAAAGGTGGATGTATACGGAGTGTGCGGGGCAACAGAAGACAAAAAGTAGAGGGGCTAAGGATTATAGACATAGGAAAATGGCCGATAAAACAGAGGGAAAGTTTACGGGACTCCACCCAGGGGGCAGATCTTGCACAAGGAAGAGCAGGGGCTGATATCCCAAGGAACACTCGAAGGGTGAGAGACCAGTGGCTGAGCGGGGAAGGGTGTTGCGGGCATATTCCACCCACACGAGTTTCTGGCTTCAAGTGGTGGGATTGGCGAAGATGAGGCAACGAAGAGTCGCCTCCAGGTCCTGATTGGCTTGCTCCAACTGGCTGTTAGACTGGAAATGAAAACCAGAGGACAGGCTGGATAACATGCTGCACCATGAGCTGGGCCATCTCCTTGGCTGAGGGTAACTTAGGAGGGGGAATAAAATGGGTGGCTTTGGAAAACCTATCCACTACAGTTAGGATGGTGGTGTTGCCATCTGACGGAGGGAGACCAGTGACGAAGTCCAGGGATATATGGGACCAGGAGCGGTGAGGAACAGGCAGTGGTTGAGTCTTATTCTTCGCACACACAGTGCAGACGGCGATGAACACGGAGGCAACAGGAACCATGGCAGGCCACCAAAAATGTTGTCGGACGAAATCCAGGGTTCGACGGGAGCCAGGATGGCAGGTAATTCTAGAGGGACGTTCCCATTCCAGGACCAGGCTCTCTATAACCCAGATGACTGCAGCCGCTAGACAGGAGGTACGGAGGATGGTCTCGGGGTCAGACGGTGTAGCAGCAGGGCTATACAGGCGTGAGAGCGCATCAGGTCTTCAGATTCTTGGACCCAGGGCAGTAGGAGATAGTCAAATTAAAATGAGTGAATAACAGGGCCCATCGAGCCTGCCTTGAGTTGAGGTGCTTGGCGGTGTGGAGATTTTCCAGGTTCTTATGGTCAGTCCACACTAAGAATGGATGTTACACCCCCCCTCTAACCAGTGCCTCCATCTCCTCCAACGCCATCTTAACAGCGAAAAGTTCTCGACTTCCCACATCATAGTTCCTCTCAGCGGGGTTAAGACCATGGTAAAGGAAAGCACAGGGATGCAGTTTTTGGTCCTGGGCAGAACGTGGGACAGGACGGCCCCCACTCCGACGTGCGAAGCGTCGACCTCCACACTGAACTGACGGGACGGGTCCAGATGGAATAAGATGGGAGCTGTAGTGAATCAATGCTTGAGGTCTGAGAATGCCCGGTCATCTACTGGAGACCATGTGAACAGAACCTTGGGAGAGGTGATCGCTGAGAGAGGGGAAGCTGGGGTGCTGTAACCCCAGAATTAGCAAACCCCAGGAAACATTGCAGCTGCACTCTGGATGTGGGTTGAGACCAATCTACCAACGCTCGCACCTTGTCAGAATCCATCGGAACATTTCCTGCAACAATGACGTATCCTAGGAAGGAGATGATGGAGCGATGGAATTCACATTCCTCTACTTTAACAAAAAGCTGGTTCTCTAGGAGACGCTGGAGGAACTGTCGGTCGTGGAGAACGTACTCTTGTGCTCAATGGGAAAAAACAAGGATGTTGTCGAGGTAGACAAACACGTGACGTCATCTGAGCGCGACGTATGTTGTTTATTGTTGAATGCTTAAAGTTGAACAAGAGACCTTGGTTTATTGATTTTATAAAGCTGACAGTGTTTTTATATACTTTTATTTTATTCCTGCGGCTCTGTTGGGTTTAGTTGTTGTGAGCGCTCCTGTCTGTCCCGGGATCCTGACAGATTCCGTATAAAGGGAGAGACACGGAAGCCCAGCTAGCCTAGCTGGCTCGGCGGTCTCAAATAAGGTCTTTATTGAACGTTTCCAGTACTGCAGATGCTGTGTTTACTTTGCTTTGTTCCGGGACAATGTGGACCGGGCTGAATTTCAATGTAGCAACTGTAGCAAACCTACACAATCCACGCCTCTAATTGCCCTGAATACCTCTGTTGAACCTACTGCTATTGTAAGCAGTAATCATGAGCCTATGAACCAGATTTATACTGTTAGCACTGAGGCGGTGTGCTCTAGGAGGAAGACCACCGTGTGCAGCTCACCCTGCACTATCAGCTCCAATATAAATTACATGAGCAAGTCAACTTCTGATAAGCTTTCCAGTAAATAATTAAAACGAACCAAGCAACCCAGAAAAGTGCTAAAAATAGCCCATATTAACATATGCAGCCTGAGAAACAAGGTCCACGAAGTCAATAACTTGCTTGTAACAGATGACATTCATATTCTGACTGAAACTCACTTAGATAACACCTTTGATGATACAGTGGTAGCAATACATGGTTATAACATCTACCGAAAAGACAGAAATGCCAACGGGGGCAGTGTTGCGGTCTATATTTACAACTATATTCCTGTAAAGCTTACAGACGATCTCATGTTAAATACTGTTGAAGTAATATGAAGTAATATGGCTACAGGTTAATATGCCTCACTTAAAGCCCATTCTTGTGGAAAGCTGCTATAGACCACCAAGTGCTAACAGTCAGTTTCTGGATAATATGTGTGAAATGCTTGATAATCTATGTGATATCAACAGAGAAGTATATTTTTGGGGGGTGATTGGCTCTCATCAAGCTTCCCACTCAAGAAAAAAACTTACAAACTGTAAGCAGTGCCTGCACCGTGGTTCCGGTTATCAGTCAACCTACCAGGGCACCGTGGTTCCGGTTATCAGTCAACCTACCAGGGCACCGTGGTTCCGGTTGTCAGAATTAAATCATAGACATGAACTAATCGCGTCTTTACTAATGCTGCAAAAAAAATTTAGCTTTAAAGCAGAATCCAAATCCATAGGATGTAGTGATCACAATATAGTAGCCATACCAAATTTGGCCAAAACTATACTATGAATCTATACTATGAAACTATACTATGAACCATACCAAAACTATACTATGAATCTATACTATGAAACTATACTATGAACCATACCAAAACTATACTATGAATCAAAAATAAATGATATACAGAATGATAGTATAAAGCTTAATAGCACTATAAATGGCATTTTGGGAAAAAGGCAAACTCAAAAAAAGAAAAAAATATATTGTGTAAAACGGAGTTTAAAACCTCTCTGGGCTAGGTGGGACGTTTGCATCCCACCCTAGTCAACAGCCAGTGGAATCCCGTGGCGCGATATTCAAATACCTTAGAAATGCTATTACTTCAATTTCTCAAACATATGACTATTTTACACCATTTTAAAGACAAGACTCTCGTTAATCTAACCACACTGTCCGATTTCAAAAAGGCTTTACAACGAAAGCAAAACATTAGATTATGTCAGCAGAGTACCCAGCCAGAAATAATCAGACACCCATTTTTCAAGCTAGCATATAATGTCACAAAAACCAAAACCACAGCTAAATGCAGCACTAACCTTTGATGATCTTCATCAGATGACACTCCTAGGACATTATGTTATACAATACATGCATGTTTTGTTCAATCAAGTTCATATTTATATCAAAAACCAGCTTTTTACATTAGCATGTGACTAGCATGTGACTAGCATTCCCACCGAACACTTCCGGTAAATTTACTAAATTACTCACGATAAACGTTCACAAAAAACATAACAATTATTTTAAGAATTATAGATACAGAACTCCTTTATGCAATCGCGGTGTCCGATTTTAAAATAGCTTTTCAGTGAAAGCACATTTTGCAATATTCTGAGTAGATAGCCCGGCCATCACAGGCTAGCTATTTTGACTCCCACCAAGTTTGGTACTCACCAAACTCAGATTTACTATAAGAAAAATTGGATTACCTTTGCTGTTCTTCGTCAGAATGCACTCCCAGGACTTCTACTTAAACAACAAATGTTGATTTAGTTCCAAATAATCCATAGTTATATCCAAATAGCGGCGTTTTGTTCGTGCATTCAAGACACTATCCGAAGGGTAACGAAGGGTGATGCGCCCGGCGCGTTTCGTGATAAAAAAATTCAAAATATTCCATTACCGTACTTCGAAGCATGTCAAACGCTGTTTAAAATCAATTTTTATGCGATTTTTCTCGTAAAATAGCGATAATATTCCAACCGGGAGTCGTTGTTTTTGTTCAAAGACTGAGAAAGTAAAATGGACTCTTCACGTCCACGCACACACCAGTCTCATTGTTCTCTGATCGACCACTTACCAAATGCGCTACTGTTTTTCAGCCAGTAACTGCAGAGTCATCATTCAACGTTCTGGCGCCTTCTGAGAGCCTATGGGGAGCCTTAGAAAATGTCACGTTACAGCAGAGATCCTTTGTTTTGGATAGAGATGAAAAAGAAGGCCAAGAAATGGTCTGAGAGGGCGCTTCCTGTTTGGAATCTTCTCAGGTTTTGGCCTGCCATATGAGTTCTGTTATAGTCACAGACACCATTCAAACAGTTTTAGAAACTTTAGGGTGTTTTCTATCCAAATCAAACAATTATATGCATATTCTAGTTACTGGGCAGGAGTAGTAACCAGATTAAATCGGGTACGTTTTTTATCCGGCCGTGCAAATACTGCCCCCTATCCCCAACAGGTTAAATGTATTTGGCTAAGGTGTATGTAAACTTCCGACTTCAACTGTATATACTGTATTCTATACTATATTCTCTACTGTATCTTAGTCCGTTCTGCTCTGACATCGCTCGTCCATATGTACATAGTCTTAATTAATTCCTACTTAGATTTGTGTTATTGGGTATATGTTTTGTGTATTGTTCGATATTACTTGTTAGATAATACTGCACTGTTGGAGGTAGAAACACAAGCATTTCGCTACACTCGCAATAACATCTGCTAATCACATGTACGTGACCATTACAATTTGATTTGATTTGATGTAGGCTATGTGTCCTGTAGGATGAATCATGAAAGGAGCTTGGCTATGTTTCATTCAGTTAAATTCAGTTGAATTAATTCAGTTCATTCAGTTGAATTCAGTTAAATTCAGTTGAATTAATTCTGTTCGTTCAGTTGAATTCAGTTAAATTCAGTTGAATTAATTATGTTTATTCAGTTGAATTCAGTTCATTCAGTTGAATATATTCAGTTCAATTCAGTTAAATTCAGTTAAATTCAGTTGAATTAATTCTGTTCATTCAGTTGAATTAATTCAGTTCATTCAGTTGAATTAATTCAGTTTGTTCATTTAATAAGAGAGGAAATGCAAAACCTGCACCTGTCGTCATTCTTCTCACTGCTGACCCTGCAAAACACCGTTGTTTCTATCTGATTGAAGAGATGAGGGCAAGACAGGTTTATTTTAGGAAACTTTCTGAATGGACAGAGAATTTGGTGAACTCAAACACGCACACCAACCCACCTAAAATGACCCATAAATCAAAGCCACCTGCACCGCATCTCCCTCAGACACATAAGCAAATCACATTTGTCCTTCCCTAAAAAACATATTAAAAACCTTTCCTTAGCTTCAAATCCTTTCTGTAGGATATAAATATAAGAAGTCTGTATTATTGGATAATTGTAAGGGGTGTGTACTGGCGGCAGAAAAGTCAGGCGCAGGAGAGCGAACACTGTGTTTACAAACGGCACAGTTTAATAATAAAAACCACCGGAAAACAGAAGAATATATCAATGGGTACAAAACCCATCGCACACCAGACATAACGTGCACAAGCACTTACAATAAACAATTCCTGACAAGGACATGGGGGGGAACAGAGGGTTAAATACACAACATGTAATTGATGGGATTGAAACCAGGTGTGTGGGAAGACAAGACAAAACAAATGGAAAATGGAAAGTGGATCGATGATGGCTAGAAGACCGGCGACGCCGAACGCCGAACGAACAAGGAGAAGAACCAACTTCGGCGGAAGTCGTGACAATAATGCTAAATCAATGTAGCCTATCATATAAAATGACGAGGAACGTTTTAAGGGGGAAATACACTGAGTTGACCAACATTAAATAATAATACACTAATATTGAGTTTGACCTAAGTTTGACCTTTTGCCCTAAGAACAGCCAGAGGTCATCGGGCATGGACTCTGACTGCACAAAACATTAAGGACATATTCTCTTTCAATGACATAGACTGACTAGGTGACATAGACCGACTAGATGACATAGACTGACTAGGTGACGTAGACCGACTAGGTGACATAGACCAACTAGGTGACATAGACTGACTAGGTGACATAGACCGACTAGATGACATAGACTGACTAGGTGACATAGACCAACTAGGTGACATAGACCGACTAGGTGACATAGACCGACTAGGTGACATAGACCGACTAGACGACATAGACCGACTAGGTGACGTAGACCGACTAGATGACATAGACTGACTAGGTGACGTAGACCGACTAGGTGACGTAGACCGACTAGGTGACATAGACCGACTAGGTGACATAGACCGACTAGATGACATAGACCGACTAGGTGACATAGACTGACTAGGTGACATAGACCGACTAGGTGACATAGACTGACTAGGTGACGTAGACCGACTAGGTGACATAGACCGACTAGGTGACATAGACTGACTAGGTGACATAGACCGACTAGATGACATAGACCGACTAGGTACCGTAGACCGACTAGGTGACATAGACCGACTAGGTGACGTAGACCGACTAGGTGACGTAGACCGACTAGGTGTTGTAGACCGACTAGGTGACATAGACCGACTAGATGACATAGACCGACTAGGTGACATAGACTGACTAGATGAAAAGCTATGATCCCTTATTGATGTCGCTTGTTAAATCCACTACAAAATCAGTGTAGATGAAAAGGAGGAGACAGGTTAAAGAAGGAGGTTTAAACCTTGAGACATTTGTGACATGGATTGTGTCTGTGTGCCATTCAGAGGGTGAATGGACAAGACAAAAGGTTTAAGTGCCTTTGAACGGGGTATGGTGGTAGGTGCCAGGAGCACCGGTTTGAATGTGTCAAGAACTGTAAAGGTGCTGAGTTTTTCACACTCAATAGTTTCCCGTGTGTATCAAGAATGGTCCAGCATTGGAGTCAAAATGGGCCAGAATCCCTGTGGAATGCTTTCAACACCTTGCAGAGTCCATTCCCCGACCCATTGAGGCTGTTCTGAGGGCAAAAGGGGGGGGGGGGGGGGGTGGAAGGTGTTCCTAATGTTTTTTACAGTCAGTGTACATAAGGTTAGGTCTGTAGGTGCAGAATGTGTTCACACATTCAAACAGGAGTGTTAGGAGTGGTAGCAGAGAAGAGTTGTCCTTGACTTCAAGGACTTCTGTTAGGCTGCTGAGTTACAGCACTGTCAGCACTTTTACTTTGACTAACCTCCCTTGCCACGCTGCGTGTGTGTGTGTGTGTGTGTGTGTGTGTGTGTGTGTGTGTGTGTGTGTGTGTGTGTGTGTGTGTGTGTGTGTGTGTGTGTGTGTGTGTGTGTGTGTGTGTGTAAAGACACTGCAGGGGAAACTGTACGGGGAATAACTCTGTCTGAACTTTAGGGCACTTAGCAGGGCTGAGGACATATACTCCAGAACTGAATACTCCAGAACTCCAGAACATATACTCCAGAACTGAATACTCCAGAACTCCAGAACTTTCTGCAACACGTCTGTAACGTGCAGGAAATGCAAATTGTAGTGTATAAAAAACTTTAAAAGGATTCTAAAGTTCCCAAATTCCACTTGAACATTTCAGACTTGATTTTCCCTAATATTTTTTTGTTTATCAAACCCTATAAAAATGTCCATTAATTATATTTTACATAATAATTCATATTTCCGTTTGCTGCAGGATTTTTTTCCTACTGTGAGAAGCATGGTCAGATCAAGATAGTGAATCTGTAGGCCAACCAAACAAAGCAAGGCATTTATTGGTCCAATGCAACAATACTACAAACAAAGCAAGACATTTATTGGTCCAATTCCACATCACTCTATGATGCTAATGTATCTACTCTATAATCTCCTTCCTCCTTCTCCCCAACTGCCAGACAGAGTTAAGCCATACAGGTCAATGCATGCCGACTCTGTGTAACTGTCTATAACAGGATGTTGACATTGGAAACACAAAAGTAGACAGTATCTGTCCAGGCCTGGTGCTGGAAACATCCATTCAGTCTGAGACGGGCTGTGTTTTCAAATGGCACACTATTCCCTAAGTAGAGTTTAGAGCCACAGTCAAAAGAAAGTAGTGCATTAAATAGGGAACAGAGTGCCATTTGGGACACAGCCTCAAAACATAATGTAGGATTTATAATTAGTGTGGATGACATCATATCCTAGCCTAGTGCATCCAACAGTGTGTGTGTGTGTGTGTGTGTGTGTGCGTGTGTGTGTGGGTGTGCATGTGTGCGTGTGTGCGTGTGTGCGTGTGTGCGTGTGTGTGTGTGTGTGTGTGTGTGTGTGTGTGTGTGTGTGTGTGTGTGTGTGTGTGTGTGTGTGTGTTAGTGTTGAGCGATTAACCGGGCATTTTTTTTTTTTAAATCTGGATATTAAACAAGTAATTGACCTTCAGTACCAGTCAGAAGTTTGGACACACCTACTCATTCAAGGTTTTATTTTTATTTTTACTATTTTCTACAATGTAGAATAATAGTGAAGACATCAAAACTATGAAATAACACATATGGAATCATGTAGTAAGCAAAAATGTTTAAACAAATCAAAATATATTTTCTATTTAAGATTTTTCAAAGTAGCCATCCTTTGCCTTGATGACAGCATTGCACACTCTTGGCATTCTCTCAACCAGCTTCAGATGGAATGCTTTTCCAACAGTTTTGAAGGAATTCCCACATATGCTGAGTACTTGTTGGCTGTTTTTCCTTCATTCTGCAGTCCAAGTGGGCTCCCGAGTGGCGCAGCAGTGTAAGGCACTGCATCTCAGTGCAATAGGAGTCACTACAGTCCCTGGTTCGAATCCAGGCTGTATCACATCCAGCCATGTTTGGGAGTCCCATGGGGCGGTGCACAATTGGCCCAGCATCGTCCGGGTTTGGCCGGGGTAGGCCGTCATTGTAAAAAATAATTTGTTCTTAACTGACTTGCCTAGTTAAATAAAGGTTAAATAAATAAAATAAACATCTCAATTGGGTTGAGATCGGGTGATTGTGGAGGCCAGGTCATCTGATGCATCACTCTCCTTCTTGGTCGAATAGCCCTTACACAGCCTGGAGGAGTGTTGGGTCATTGTCCAGTAGAAAAACAAATTATAGTCCAACTGAGCGCAAACCAGATGGGATGGCGTATTGCTGCAGAATGCTGTGGCAGACATGCTGGTTAAGTGTGACTTGAATTCTAAATAAATCACTGACAGTGTCACCAGCAAAGCACCCACACATCATAACACCTCCTCCTCCATGCTTCACGGTGGGAACCACACATGCAGAGATCATCTGTTCACCTATTTCTAAAACTAAAAGCATTGTATTTGGTACAAAACATTCACTAAACCTTAAATCTTGTAATAAATAGTGTGTAAATTGAGCAAGTTGAGATGACTAAACTGCTTGGAGTAACCCTAGACTGTAAACTGTCATGGTCAAAACATATTGATGTAGTAGTAGCTAAGAGAGAAGTCTGTCCATAACAAAGCGTTGCTCTGCCGTCTTAACGACACTATCAACAAGGCAGGTCCTAGAGGCTCTAGTTTTGTCGCACCTGGACTACTGTTCAGTTGTGTGGTCAGGTGCCACAAAAAAGGACTTTGCAATTGGTTCAGAACAGGGCAGCATGGCCACCCCTTGGATGTACACAGAGAGCTAATATTAATAATATGCATGTCAATGTCTCCTGGCTGAAAGTGGAAGAGAGATTGACTTCATCACTACTTGTATTTATGAGAGGTATTGACATCAAATCAAATCAAATCAAATGTATTTATAAAGCCCTTCTTACATCAGCTGATATCTCAAAGTGCTGTACAGAAACCCAGCCTAAACTCCAAACAGCAAGCAATGCAGGTGTAGAGGCGTGGTGGCTAGGAAAAACTCCCTAGAAAGGCCAGAACCTAGGAAGAAGCCTAGAGTGGAACCAGGCTATGAGGGGTGGCCAGTCCTCTTCTGGCTGTGCCGGGTGGAGATTATAACAGAACATGGCCAAGATGTTCAAATGTTCATAGATGACCAGCAGGGTCAAATAATAATAATCACAGTGGTTGTCGAGGGTGCAACAAGTCAGCACCTCAAGAGTAAATGTCAGTTGGCTTTTCATAGCCGATCATTCAGAGTATCTCTACCGCTCCTGCTGTCTCTAGAGAGTTGAAAACAGCAGGTCTGGGAAATGTAGCACGTCCAGTGAACAGGTCAGGGTTTCATAGCCGCAGGCAGAACAGTTGAAACTGGAGCAGCAGCACAGCCAGGTGGACTGGGGACAGCAAGGAGTCATCATGCCAGGTAGTCCTGAGGCATGGTCCTAGGGCTCAAGTCCTCCGAGAGAAAGAAAGAGAGAGAGAGAATTAGAGAGAGCATACTTAAATTCACACAGGACACCGGATAAGACAAGAGAAATACTCCAGATATAACAGACTGACCCTAGCCCGACACATAAACTACCGCAGCATAAATACTGGAGACTGAGACAGGAGGGGTCAAGAGACACTGTTGCCCCATCCGATGATACCCCCGGACAGGGCCAAACAGGCAGGATATAACCACATCCACTTTGCCAAAGCACAGCCCCCACACCACTAGAGGGATATCTCCAACCACCAACTTACCATCCTGAGACAAGGCCGAGTATAGCCCACAAAGATCTCTGCCATGGCACAACCCAAGGGGTGCGCCAACCAAGACATGTTGAATGCACCGAGCTGTCTGTCTAAACTACTGGCACACAGCTCGGACACCCAGGCATACCCCACAAGACATGCCACAAGAGATCTCTTCACAGTCCCCAAGTCCAGAATAAACTATGGGAGGCAAACAGTGCTAAATAGAGCCATGGCTACATGGAACTCTATTCCACATCAAATAACTGATGCAAGCAGTAGAATTAGATAAAAAAAAAACAGATAAAAAACACCTTATAGAACAGCAGGGAAGCATCACAAACATAGACACAGACACATGCATAAACACACACACACACGATAACATACGTACTATACACACACATACACATGGATTTAGTACTGTTTAAATGTGGTAGTGGTGGAGTAGGGGCCTGAGGGCACACAGTGTGTTGTGAAATCTGTGAATGTATTGTAATGTTTTTAAAATTGTTTGAACTGCCTTCATTTTGCTGGACCCCAGAAAGAGTAGCTGCTGCTTTGGCAAATACAAATACCCTTGTATGAGTAGGTGTGTCCAGCTCTCAAATTTGGACTCATCAGACAAAAGGACAGATTTCCACTGGTCTAATTTCTATTGATCGTGTTTCTTGGCCCAAGCAAGTCTCTTCTTATTATTGGTGACCTTTAGTTGTGGTTTCTTTGCTGTAATCAACCATGAACGCCTGATTCAATTAGTCTCCTATGAACAGTTGATGTTGAGATGTGTCTGTTACTTGAACTCTGTCAAGCATTTATTTGGGCTGCAATTTCTGAGGCTGGTAATTCTAATTAATTTATCCTCTTCAGCAGCAGTAACTCTGGGTCTTCCTTTCCTGTGACAGTCCTCATGAAAACCAGTTTCATCATAGCGCTTGATGGTTTTTGCGACTGCACTTGAAGAAACTTTCAAAGTTCTTGAATTTTCCCAGATTGACTGACCTTCATGTCTTAAAGTAATGATGGACTGTTGTTTCTCTTTGCCTGTTATTGCCATAATATAGCTATCTTCTGTATACATTTTAGTCATTTAGCAGACACTCTTATCCAGAGCGACTTATAGTAGTGAATGCATACATTTCATTTCATGCATTTTTATTTTGTACTGGCCCCCCCATGGGAATCAAACCCACAACCCTGGCGTTGCACACACAATTTATTGGCTCAAAAAAGGAAAGAAATTCCACAAAGTAACATTTAACAAGGCACACCTGTTAATTGAAATGCATTCCAGGTGACTACCTCATGAAGCTGGTTGAGAGAATGCCAAGAGTTTGCAAAGCTCTCATCAAGGCAAAGGGTGGCTACGTTGAAGAATCTCAAATATAAAATATATTTTGATTTGTTTAACACTTTTTTGGTTACTACGTGATTCCATATATGTTATTTCATAGTTTTGATGTCTTCACTATTATTTTACAATGTAGAAAATAGTAAAAATAAAGAAAAACCCTTGAATGAGTAGGTGTGTCCAAACTTTTGACCGGTACTGTACGTCAGTTGAATGACTTGAATTCCATTTAGTGTGTTTTTTTTCCCGTTTCTCTAGAGAGAAATCAAATCACTAGAGAAATCATGTCAATAACTATGTGGGACGCTGGGCTGAAGGGAGTTGTAGTTTTCACTAAGCAAATATTCAACCTACTATAGTTCAGCACAAAAGCGTGGTATTTAACTACAATGACCATAATCCATTTCGCCTGTTTTTTCCATCTCAGACCCCGCCCACATGTGAGCTCCAGCAACTAAGCACGATTCAATGTATTGAACTTTTTCTTTCTTTTACAAAATTGGCGTCTGATGTTTCAAGCGTTCATGTCCATCTGCATGAATTTGATTATTTCATTTACTATCCTAATAATTAGAGAAAAAAGTTAATTTTACGAACAATTAAGTATTTTTCTCTTTGTGAGTGTGACTCCAGTCCAGACAGTCTGTTCTGACTGTTCCTTATTAAATACAGTCTGAGCTGCCGGTTCCTTATTAAATACAGTCTGAGCTGCCTGTTCCTTATTAAATACAGTCTGAGCTGCCTGTTCCTTATTAAATACAGTCTATGCTGCCTGTTCCTTATTAAATACAGTCCATGCTGCCTGTTCCTTATTAAATACAGTCTGAGATGCTTGTTCCTTATTAAATACAGTCTGAGCTGCCTGTTCCTTATTAAATACAGTCTGAGCTGCCGGTTGCTTATTAAATACAGTCTGTGTAATGACCCTCACCATTCTCTGTCCTAGGCTATGTCCCAAATGGCGCCCTATTCCCTGTGTAGTGCTCTACTTTTGACCAGGCCTAGGGCCACAGGGATCTGGTCTAAAGTAGTTGGGGATACATTGGGGATAAGGGAGGGACTCAGACCGATCCGTAACTTTTTTTGAATGACGTAAATACATGTTATGTAAAAAAACTTTCATCAAGAGGAATATTAAACTAATTAAATGTACATTACCCTCCTAGAGATGTCCATCTTTTGCTTTCACGTCTCTGCTCTCTATAACACACACTGAGGGATATTATTATGCCCTAGTCTCCGGTGGAATAGGGCATTGATGAATCCACACTAAAAATTATACCTCTGGGAGGGTCTCTCTCCTTATTGAACTGTCTCTGTCTGTCTCTGTCATTAGATTCAGGAGACAAATGAATGAATCCAGAAGGAATGAATTGGATTTAGGAGGCAGAAGGCAGTCTCTGGCACAATCCACTAGAATAGACAGAACACACACACCCAATTACACACACACACAACACGCACACACACACACACACACACACACACACACACACACACACACACACACACACACACACACGCACACACACACACACACACACACACAGACGGACAGACGGACAGACGGACAAACCCTCCGCCATCCCCTCCCCCCAATCAAGTCATGCCTAGAGGAAAGTCTGGCACCCCTCCCCCATCCCAAAGAGCTGTCTGTGCCCATCACACACACACACACGCACACACACACACACAGAGAAATAGGGTCCCCAGTGAATTGAGCGTGGCCTCCTTGGTCTCGGATACAGTGTTGCCATGGTAGCCACGTTTTCTCCACATGGCAAATCAGAGAGAGGAGAGAGGATCCACTCCTATTGATGTAGGGTTAGGGAATCAGAGAGGGGAGAGAGGATCCACTCCTATTGATGTAGGGTTAGGGAATCAGAGAGAGGATCCACTCCTATTGATGTAGGGTTAGGGAATCAGAGAGGGGAGAGAGGATCCACTCCTATTGATGTAGGGTTAGGGAATCAGAGAGAGGATCCACTCCTATTGATGTAGGGTTAGGGAATCAGAGAGAGGATCCACTCCTATTGATGTAGGGTTAGGGAATCAGAGAGGGGAGAGAGGATCCACTCCTATTGATGTAGGGTTAGGGAATCAGAGAGGGGATCCACTCCTATTGATGTAGGGTTAGGGAATCAGAGAGAGGATCCACTCCTTTTGATGTAGGGTTAGGGAATCAGAGAGGGGAGAGAGGATCCACTCCTATTGATGTAGGGTTAGGGAATCAGAGAGAGGAGAGAGAATCCACTCCTATTGATGTAGGGTTAGGGAATCAGAGAGGGGAGAGAGGATCCACTCCTATTGATGTAGGGTTAGGGAATCAGAGAGGGGATCCACTACTATTGATGTAGGGTTAGGGAATCAGAGAGGGGAGCGAAGATCCACTCCAATTGATGTAGGGTTAGGGAATCAGAGAGGGGAGAGAGGATCCACTCCTATTGATGTAGGGTTAGGGAATCAGAGAGAGGAGAGAGAATCCACTCCTATTGATGTAGGGTTAGGGAATCAGAGAGGGGAGCGAAGATCCACTCCTATTGATGTAGGGTTAGGGAATCAGAGAGGGGAGAGAGTATCTACTCCTAGTGATGTAGGGTTAGGGAATCAGAGAGGGGAGAGAGGATCCACTCCTATTGATATAGGGTTAGGGAATCAGAGAGGGGAGAGAGGATCCACTCCTATTGATGTAGGGTTAGGGAATCAGAGAGAGAATCCACTCCTATTGATGTAGGGTTAGGGAATCAGAGAGGGGAGAGTGGATCCACTCCTATTGATGTAGGGTTAGGGAATCAGAGAGAGAATCCACTCCTATTGATGTAGGGTTAGGGAATCAGAGAGGGGAGAGTGGATCCACTCCTATTGATGTAGGGTTAGGGAATCAGAGAGAGGATCCACTCCTATTGATATATCAAATCAAATCAAATCAAATGTATTTATATAGCCCTTCGTATATCAGCTGAAATCTCAAAGTGCTGTACAGAAACCCAGCCTAAAACCCCAAACAGCAAGCAATGCATGTGAAAGAGGCACGGTGGCTAGGAAAAACTCCCTAGGAAAAACTCCCTAGAAAGGCCAAAAACCTAGGAAGAAACCTAGAGAGGAACCAGGCTATGAGGGGTGGCCAGTCCTCTTCTGGCTGTGCCGGGTGGATATTATAACAGAACATGGTCAAGATGTTAAAATGTTCATAAATGACCAGCATGGTCAAATAATAATAATCATTGTAGTTGTCGAGGGTGCAACAAGCACGTCCGGTGAACAGGTCAGGGTTCCATAGCCGCAGGCAGAACAGTTGAAATTGGAGCAGCAGCATGGCCAGGTGGACTGGGGACAGCAAGGAGTCATCATGCCAGGTAGTCCCGAGGCATGGTCCTAGGGCTCAGGTCCGCCGAGAGAAAGAAAGAAAGAGAGAAAGAGAGAGAGAATTAGAGAGAGCATATTTAAATTCACACAGGACACCGGATAAGACAAGAGAATACTCCAGATGAAACAGACTGACCCTAGCCCCCCGGCACATAAACTACTGCAGCATAAATACTGGAGGCTGGGACAGGAGGGATCAGAAGACACTGTGGCCCCATCCGATGATACCCCCGGACAGTGCCAAACAGGCAGGATAGGCAGGATATAACCCCACCCACTTTGCCAAAGCACAGCCCCCACACCACTAGAGGGATGTCTACAACCACCAACTTACCGTCCGAAGACAAGGCCGAATATAGCCCACAAAAATCTCCGCCATGGCACAACCCAAGGGGGGGGGGCCAACCCAGACAGGAAGACCACGTCAGTGACTCAACCCACTCAAGTGACGCACCCCTCCCATGGACGGCATGGAAGAACACCAGTAAGTCAGTGACTCAGCCCCTGTAATAGGGTTAGAGGCAGAGAATCCCAGTGGAAAGAGGGGAACCGGCAAGGCAGAGACAGCAAGGGCGGTTCGTTGCTCCAGCCTTTCCGTTCACCTTCACACTCCTGGGCCAGACTACACTTAATCATAGGACCTACTGAAGAGATAAGTCTTCAGTAAAGACTTAAAGGTTGAGACTGAGTCTGCGTCTCTCACATGGGTAGGCAGACTATTCCATAAAAATGGAGCTCTATAGGAGAAAGCCCTACCTCCAGCCGTTTGCTTAGAAATTCTAGGGACAATTAGGAGGCCTGCGTCTTGTGACCGTAGCGTACGTGTAGGTATGTACGGCAGGATCAAATCGGAAAGATAGGTAGGAGCAAGCCCATGTAATGCTTTGTAGGTTAGCAGTAAAACCTTGAAATCAGCCCTTGCCTTAACAGGAAGCCAGTGTAGGGAGGCTAGCACTGGAGTAATATGATCAGATTTTTTGGTTCTAGTCAGGATTCTAGCAGCCGTATTTAGCACTAACTGAAGTTTGTTTAGTGCTTTATCCGGGTAGCCGGAAAGTAGAGCATTGCAGTAGTCCAGCCTAAAAGTAACAAAAGCATGGATTAATTTTTCTGCGTCATTTTTGGACAGAAAGTTTCTGATTTTTGCAATGTTACGTAGATGGAAAAAAGCTGTCCTTGAAACAGTCTTGATATGTTCTTCAAAAGAGAGATCAGGGTCCAGAGTAACACCGAGGTCCTTCACAGTTTTATTTGAGACGACTGTACAACCATCCAGATTAATTGTCAGATTGAACAGAAGATCTCTTTGTTTCTTGGGACCTAGAACAAGCATCTCTGTTTTGTCCGAGTTTAAAAGTAGAAAGTTTGCAGCCATCCACTTCCTTATGTCTGAAACACAGGCTTCTAGCGAGGGCAATTTTGGAGCTTCACCATGTTTCATTGAAATGTACAGCTGTGTGTCATCCGCATAGCAGTGAAATGTAACATTATGTTTTCGAATGACATCCCCAAGAGGTAAAATATATAGTGAAAACAATAGTGGTCCTAAAACGGAACCTTGAGGAACACCGAAATTTACAATTGATTTGTCAGAGGACAAACCATTCACAGAGACAAACTGATATCTTTCCGACAGATAAGATCTAAACCAGGCCAGAACTTGTCCATGTAGACCAATTTGGGTCTCCAATCTCTCCAAAAGAATGTGGTGATCGATGGTATCAAAAGCGGCACTAAGATCTAGGAACACGAGGACAGATGCAGAGCCTCGGTCTGACGTCATTAAAAGGTCATTTACCACCTTCACAAGTGCAGTCTCAGTGCTATGATGGGGTCTAAAACCAGACTGAAGCGTTTCGTATACATTGTTTGTCTTCAGGAAGGCAGTGAGTTGCTGTGCAACAGCTTTTTCTTAAATATTTGAGAGGAATGGAAGATTCGATATAGGCCGATAGTTTTTTATAATTTCTGGGTCAAGATTCGGCTTTTTCAAGAGAGGCTTTATTACTGCCACTTTTAGTGAGCTTGGTACACATCCGGTGGATAGAGAGCCGTTTATTATGTTCAACATAGGAGGGCCAAGCACAGGAAGCAGCTCTTTCAGTAGTTTAGTTGGAATAGGGTCCAGTATGCAGCTTGAGGGTTTGGAGGCCATGATTATTTTCATCATTGTGTCAAGAGATATAGTACTAAAACACTTTAGTATAGGGTTAGGGAATCAGAGAGGGGAGAGAGAATCCACTCCTATTGATGTAGGGTTAGGGAATCAGAGAGAGGATCCACTCCTATTGATGTAGGGTTAGGGAATCAGAGAGAGGATCCACTCCTATTGATGTAGGGTTAGGGAATCAGAGAGGGGAGAGAGGATCCACTCCTATTGATGTAGGGTTAGGGAATCAGAGAGAGGAAAGAGAATCCACTCCTATTGATGTAGGGTTAGGGAATCAGAGAGAGGAGAGAGAATCCACTCCTATTGATGTAGGGTTAGGGAATCAGAGAGAGGATCCACTCCTATTGATGTAGGGTTAGGGAATCAGAGAGAGGATCCACTCCTATTGATGTAGGGTTAGGGAATCAGAGAGGGGAGAGAGGATCCACTCCTATTGATGTAGGGTTAGGGAATCAGAGAAAGGATCCACTCCAATTGATGTAGAGTTAGGGAATCAGAGAGAGGAGAGAGAATCCACTCCTATTGATGTAGGGTTAGGGAATCAGAGAGGGGAGAGAGGATCCACTCCTATTGATGTAGGGTTAGGGAATCAGAGAGAGGATCCACTCCTATTGATGTAGGGTTAGGGAATCAGAGAGGGGAGAGAGGATCCACTCCTATTGATGTAGGGTTAGGGAATCAGAGAGGGGAGAGAGGATCCACTCCTATTGATGTAGGGTTAGGGAATCAGAGAGGGGAGAGAGAATCCACTCCTATTGATGTAGGGTTAGGGAATCAGAGAGAGGAGAGAGAATCCACTCCTATTGATGTAGGGTTAGGGAATCAGAGAGGGGAGAGAGAATTCACTCCTATTGATGTAGGGTTAGGGAATCAGAGAGGGGAGAGAGGATCCACTCCTATTTATGTAGGGTTAGGGAATCAGAGAGAGGATCCACTCCTATTGATGTAGGGTTAGGGAATCAGAGAGGGGATCCACTCCTATTGATGTAGGGTTAGGGAATCAGAGAGAGGATCCACTCCTATTGATGTAGGGTTAGGGAATCAGAGAGGGGAGAGAGGATCCACTCCTATTGATGTAGGGTTAGGGAATCAGAGAGAGGATCCACTCCTATTGATTTAATGCGTAATACTGGATTCAGCTTAACACAGACATGTACTGGCACACAAAGAAACCTCCTCTTCTCTTCTAAGAGTAGGAAATCATCTGTTCCTCATTTAATTCTTCTAGGTTGGACTGTGATGATGACATGGTTCCAGAGCTCAGTCGTGAAGGGTTCTGGATCACCAATGAAAAAGTGTCAAAGGAAGGAAGTTTGGATGTGGCTTCAAACCCAATCACCGCCATCTAAATGTAATTTTTTTTCGTGGTTCTAAATAAATAGTTTAGTAGGTCTAAAATGTCGGAAACATTACATTTTGCTTGACCATGCTGTAGGTTTGTTACATGCAATATATTTTGTAGACTTCACAGGACAAATGTTGCTCTCTGGTTTTGTGATGAAACAAAGGTGTGGTGTAATTTATTCTGCCACTGTGCCTTCTTATTGTCTCGTCCTTTAGTCCTGTATATCACGGTGTCAAGGCATATGAACTAACAGGTTATAGAGCAAACAACATAATTATCACAACACATAGGTTGTACTAAGGCGTTTTCCCCTGGCTTGGCTTCCCCACTGATTATACCCAAACACTGTTACTGCCATTAAATCAACACCAAGAGATTCAGTTCCAGCTGATTTTATTTCCTTCTTGAAAAAAACAAAAAACAAACAAACAAACAAACAAACAAACAAACAAATAAACATTTTCTGTACAGAGGTCTGAGGCAGTCATTGACCCGATTGGCTGGCGTTGAGTTCTATATTCAAATGAGTTATGGTATGATTGGAGGAAACATTATCATACACACAGCATATTGCACAAATGAAGAAAAAAAAATAAAGAAAAATAAAAATGGTATAAAGATAGACATTCCTGGACCAATCATCTTTAACATCAGAATGTCGAAAGATGGCAATTTTAGTGCCTGTCGTTGACCATTATACATAAATCATAGACACAATCTTATCTGCCTTATAATACAGTCAATAAACATAAATATCTTCAATTGACATTATTATTTTTTTTAAATCTTAAACACAACAGCTATACATATACCTGAATCTGAAATACAAATGCTAATTTGCCATGCCATAATATAGGAAAACAATTTGCTAGTAAGTAAGCCAACAGGTAGAAAAAAACCTTACTAAATATTCTTATTATGCAATTGCACAATGATAGACAATCAAAGCACTCCCTTCACCTCCCTCCACCTCCCTCCATCTCCCTCCACCTCCCTCCACCTCCCTCCACCTCCCTCCATCTCCCTCCACCTCCCTCCACCTCCCTCCACCTCCCTCCATCTCCCTCCACCTCCCTCCATCTCCCTTCACCTCCCTCCACCTCCCTCCACCTCCCTCCACCTCCCTCCACCTCCCTTCACCTCCCTTCACCTCCCTCCACCTCCCTCCATCTCCCTCCATCTCCCTCCATCTCCCTCCACCTCCCTCCACCTCCGTCTGACTCAAACAGGCATTTAGAATGAGTGAGTCTCACATTCCATCCAGTGGTTTCAAATCAAACTTATCACCATAAAAGCATACAGATGTTTTCTCTCAATCCAACAGCGTCTCTCTCTCTCTCTTTAACAGTTCTGATATAGCCTGGGTACCAGTCTGTTTGTGCCATCATGCCACTTCCGTGCAAGGTTTTAACATGATAGCGAAAACAGATCGGGTCCAGGTTATCCAAACCCACTGTAGAAACGCAGTCACTGGGTGCAGATGATGCTCCAGTGTAGTAGTGTGTGAGTTTGTTTACTCGGCTGGTGAAATATAGACACTGTGCCTTTAAGAAGCATGTGGCGTGATACTATCAAGAGTAAACATAGTATAGAGAGCAGATTGTGTGACTACGGACCCTCTGGCTTCGAGGATATAGGGAAACCGACCAAAAATCCACTGGCATCCGTTCCTTAGATCTTCTACAAAAATCCACGTATAAGAAAATGACACACTGAGTTCTCCTTTAAAAAGTGAGAGATATTAACATTCAAATAAGATACACGTCTAGCCCTCCCGCAGAGGGATACAGACAGGTGCATGGCTTACACATAAACGAGACCTATTATACGATAACAATACTTCAAAGTATAAAAAAGAAAACATGTTCGGCTGGTATAAATACATCGATATAAAAAAACGTAATCTGATATAGAATAACTACAAAATCAGAAGCACTAGGAGTTGCAGAATTAGGGAAATGGTCCTGAAATGTGCATTGAGAGCGTAAAAGTTTTCAGACAAAAGATTCTGAGTTTAAGTTGTTAATTAAAAGTCCTGCCGTTGAGAGGAAAGCTGGTGATTGTGAACTGTGTTCTGTGGTTACACACACACACACACACACACACACACACACACACACACACACACACACACACACACACACACACACACACACACACACACACACACACACACACACACACACACAGTCAGCGCCGTAATCACATTGTAATAAACATTATTATTTCAGGTTCATCACTAAAATTGAACAACACTCCACAGGGAACGTGTGCCTGCTGTTATCATTAATATTCTAAAATTGAGAAGAAAAAACCAACCTGAATATTAACTCCATAAACACCATCAACACAGGTGGAATAACCAGACTAGGTCACTTATAAAACGTTCAACCACCTTGCAACGTCAAGCTCTCCAAAAATGTACTTTATTCATACAGTCATCATCACCATCAGTCAGAAAAACGTCCTTCTGCGGCCCGGTTGAATGCTTCCGTTCAGTAAGTCCGTCTGTGTGTCACTCCTAAACAGAGGCGGGATCAGAGGGAGTAAGAAAGTATTTGTTCCGTCTCCAAATGCAAGCTAAGCACTTTATTACCGTCTGCTCTGCGCACTAGGTAGCAATGCGCCCATGCCTGTCCCAATTCCTGTCTTTGATCCCTGTCAATACGCACAAGATGAAACATATGATGTTTTTATGCACACACCACGCCTGAATAACCTAAACACACGTCGTTCAAATGAGGCTATTCTTTTCCGAAACGCAGGGGAATTTTTTTGTTGTTCTGCACGTTTCACTCCCCAATAATCTGAAAGAATGTCTGAAGATTCTCACTCACGGGGTTTTAGTTTTGCGCGAGGCGGGGGGTTTTCTTTCCCTTGTTTTCTCTGTTGTTTCTCTCCTCCTCTCTGCCGCTCAGTAAGTGAAGACCAGGTTGGAGATGGTGGACTCCAGCCAGTCTCCAGAGATCATCTCGCTGACCTCTGGGGTGCAGTAGTCGGGGAAGTCAAAGTGAGATCCCGCCCCGCACTCCCCGAAGCTCCAGTCCAGATCCCTATCCAGCTCCGACACACACGGCCCCGTGCTGCCCAGAGACATGCTCTTAAACCCGGGGCTCGGCTGTAGCTCGAACCGCTCATCCTCCAGCTCTTCATCCGAGGAAGAAGAGAGGGAGGAGGAAGAGGAGTGAGAGGCGGACGGGGTTGGAGAGGACGCACGTGTATACCTGAGGCGGGCCTTTGATGATGAGGATGATGAAGGGTTAGTGGAGCGCGCTTTGGTCGTCCCTGTCACCTGGTCATCGTACAGGCTCATCGGGTCACTGGACTCAGCCGAGCTGCTCAGGGCAGGACTGCCCGGGACTCCCACAGAGGGTGGCCCGCTGTCCAAGCTCCCTCCCCCGCCAAACATGTGGTTGCGCCTCGTTTGCTTGTCTGGTATCTGTCGGGCGCTAGTCGCCGACCTGGATTTGTAGAGTGTGTGGTGATCCGCAGGACACTCCGGCCCCTGGCTAGCCAGCTTGGCGCTCCCCTGTCCCTGCTTGTGCGCTCTGCTGGCCCCCATAGACCCAGAGCTTTTTTTCAATGAGGATTTTGAGCCCCCGCTCCTATCCGAGCCTTTCTCTCCTCTCTCTCCCCGCTCTGTCTTGGTACTGGGTGTCTTAACCTTCTTCCTTGGCCGGTACTTGTAGTCAGGGTAGTCGGCCATGTGCTTGAGCCTCAGCCGCTCTGCTTCCCGGATGAAGGGGATCTTGTCCGTGTCTTTGAGCAGTTTCCAGCGCTTGCCCAGCCTCTTGGAGATCTCGGCGTTGTGCATGTCCGGGCTCTGCTCCATGATCTTTCTCCTCTCGATCTGAGACCACACCATAAACGCGTTCATCGGTCTCTTGATGTGTCCTGTGGGGGTTTTACACCAGGCGACGTTGCCTCGGTCCCCTCCGTTGGAGGATAGCGGAGACCCGGGAGTCGGGGACGAGTCCATGTCCAAGTCCATATCCCCGGTATCGGTGGAGTCGCCACCGGGAGAGAAGGGATCAGTGCTCTCTGCGTGGCTGATGTGCTGTACCATCGTTTCTCTTTCTCTGTCTCTCGGTCAGACAGGAAACCTAATTTTAAAAAAAACTGCTATTGAGAATTATGTCGTTATGGTGTGAATTGCGTAAAAGTTGCCAATGTTATATCATCAGAGTTTTGTTTCAGTCACTCAAGAAAAGTATGTTTATTGAACCACACAGACTGAATGTGTAAAAGTTATTGCAAGTCTCCTCTCTTTCTTTGCAGTACTCTGCTGTCTGATCAGTCCGATTTGGAGACACTGTGTACTTAGACTCCCGTGTGCGTATATCTTCCAAAAAGACGCAGGAAATAACAAATTCAAACTTCAACTTTCTGCATTCAAACGTTCAACTGCCAGTGCGACTGAAAACTCGCCCTGTGATACCAAGAACACTTCGCTGCTGAAAACAACACTGTAACTTTCCTATGAGATGTTTAATATCGCTGTCTGCACAGCTCGCCTGAGCAGTAAGAGAACCATATGGAAGAATGGAAGTGTCGCACTTTTTCATAGTCCCCTTTTTCCTTATCGGTCTGCCAGTATACTGTAAACATAACGTTCAACGCCACACACTTTTATATCCCCTCCCGAGAAATAAAAGCCTTGCTAAACAGCCAATCACAGGCTGTCTCTATCCTGTTTTAGGCCAAAACCACTCCCCGCCGGCGTCCATTGGCTGAATAAAGCGTGTAATAATAATATTTGTGTGCAATGAGCGTTCGTGTATCTGACCTCATTTCTGTCTGACTGTCTGAACCACTGGTCTGACGCGAACTGAGAGGCACATTTTACTTGCAGTCCTTTCTCAATAATAAGACCAATGCTTTAAACATACAAATGAATTAGTTCAATGTAATGCCGATTCTGGATTTAAGTGGAATTATATAAACAAGAAAAGAAAGGAAACTATTTCAGTCAATATAATTAAATGACGTACTATTAAACCAAAGCCATTAAACCTATACCTATACCGTACTATTAAAGAAAAGACAGTCTTATTAACAGTGATCGAACATTATTAGATAATAGACATGTAAAAGATAAACAGATATTTGTTTAAGTAACCTATTATTATATAAATCTCATAAAAGTACCCATTAGATAAATCATAAGCGAAATATCCATATTAATTGTTGATCTAACTGCTTGGTTAGTGTTTGTTAGCACATGGTCCCTGTAGCATGTAATACCATCCGCGCATAGCGCAGTTGTTATCGCTCTTGTCTCTCTCATCTCTGCGTTCCTCTGTGTCTCTGTCCTGCCCAGCGGAGGCCCTGACACCCCGGCGAGGCGGAGGCAGTCTGCCCTTGTTTTTTACGTCGGCTGAGAGTGCCACAGAGTGATGCAGCATCGCTAGATGTCAGCGTAGAGCCAGAGAGAAAATGATTCATGTTTTCATCATAAGTGTGATACATTTGTGTGTTTGTTTTTGTATTTTGTGTGTGTGCGCACGGCAAGCTCATACATAAATCACACGTTTTAATAAGAATTCTTTGTCACCCTGTCATCATCGCGATGCGTTTACTAGTTTGTTTTTCTCTCATCAAGGATATTTACATCCATCTCCTTTATATTTTTAGACAGTTTAAGCCATACCGATTTTATTTAAATATGATATTTATTTAAAATACACAATCCTAGTGTGTGAGAGTTGAAGCCAATTCCTCATGTGGTTACTCAGCAAGATAACTGAAGCGGTCTGTCATCATTCATTGTCTTGTTTACTCCAAAGCTGCTCTGGCCGTTCTGACACACGCCTCTCCAAATACATGAACTGGAAGCGTTGAGAAATACCTGTATGTTTGCGCGGGCTTCAACTCTGATATCGTTGATGTATTGATTCATTGATCACCTAGTGATTGTACACGCATATAACCCACCATTCACAGCAATAAGACAATATAAGTAAACGAGTCTATCAAACAGAGGACGGGACTCTCTGTCTCAATGCGTTTTTTGGAAACAGCAATGACACAGAGATAGAGAACCACTTCCTGCTTATAAGAACACAAACATACTGCGCACCTGTTGCCAGTTTAAGAGCGGGACTGAACAGTCGAACACACCTTATTCCAACGAAGTGGTGAACACACACACACACACAAACACACACACACACACACACACGCACACACACACGCACACACGCACGCACGCACGCACGCACGCACGCACACACACACACACACACACACACACACACACACACACACACCACACACCACACACACACACACACACACACACACACACACACACACACACACACACACACACACACACACACACATATATATACACACACACACACACACACACACACACAAACACACACACACACGCGCGCGCAAGCACGTACGCGCACACGACACACCAGCCTAGCTATTTAACTACGACAGTCAATAGCGTAACACCGAGACCTGCCAGGTTATTCACCAAGCTTTACGGCACCTGAGACCTGCCAGGTTATTCACCAAGCTTTACGGCACCTGAGACCTGCCAGGTTATTCGCCAAGCTTTACTGCAACCTGAGACCTGCCAGGTTATTCACCAAGCTTTACGGCAACCTGAGACCTGCCAGGTTATTCACCAAGCTTTACGGCACCTGAGACCTGCCAGGTTATTCGCCAAGCTTTACTGCAACCTGAGACCTGCCAGGTTATTCACCAAGCTTTACGGCAACCTGAGACCTGCCAGGTTATTCACCAAGCTTTATGGCAACCTGAGACCTGCCAGGTTATTCACCAAGCTTTACGGCACCTGAGACCTGCCAGGTTATTCACCAAGCTTTACGGCACCTGAGACCTGCCAGGTTATTCACCAAGCTTTACGGCAACCTGAGACCTGCCAGGTTATTCACCAAGCTTTACGGCACCTGAGACCTGCCAGGTTATTCACCAAGCTTTACTGCAACCTGAGACCTGCCAGGTTACTCACCAAGCTTTACTGTACTTGAGACCTGCCAGGTTATTCACCAAGCTTTACTGCACCTGAGATCTGCCAGGTTATTCACCAAGCTTTACGGCAACCTGAGACCTGCCAGGTTATTCACCAAGCTTTACGGCACCTGAGACCTGCCAGGATATTCACCAAGCTTTACGGCACCTGAGACCTGCCAGGTTATTCACCAAGCTTTACGGCACCTGAGACCTGCCAGGTTATTCACCAAGCTTTACGGCAACCTGAGACCTGCCAGGTTTTCACCAAGCTTTACGGCACCTGAGACCTGCCAGGTTATTCACCAAGCTTTACGGCACCTGAGACCTGCCAGGTTATGCACCAAGCTTTACGGCACCTGAGACGTGCCAGGATATTCACCAAGCGTTACTGCACCTGAGACCTGCCAGGTTATTCACCAAGCTTTACGGCAACCTGAGACCTGCCAGGTTATTCACCAAGCTTTATGGCACCTGAGACCTGCCAGGTTATTCACCAAGCTTTATGGCACCTGAAAACCTGCCAGGTTATTCACCAAGCTTTACGGCAACCTGAGACCTGCCAGGTTATTCACCAAGCTTTACTGCACCTGAGACCTGCCAGGTTATTCACCAAGCTTTACTGCACCTGTGACCTGCCAGGTTATTCACCAAGCTTTACGGCACCTGAGACCTGCCAGGTTATTCACCAAGCTTTACGGCAACCTGAGACCTGCCAGGTTATTCACCAAGCTTTACGGCACCTGAGACCTGCCAGGTTATTCACCAAGCTTTACTGCACCTGAGACCTGCCAGGTTATTCACCAAGATTTACTGCACCTGAGACCTGCCAGGTTATTCACCAAGCTTTACTGCACCTGAGACCTGCCAGGTTATTCACCAAGCTTTACTGCACCTGAGACCTGCCAGGTTATTCACCAAGCTTTACTACACCTGAGACCTGCCAGGTTATTCACCAAGCTTTACTGCACCTGAGACCTGCCAGGTTATTCACCAAGCTTTACGGCAACCTGAGACCTGCCAGGTTATTCACCAAGCTTTATGGCAACCTGAGACCTGCCAGGTTATTCACCAAGCTTTACGGCACCTGAGACCTGCCAGGTTATTCACCAAGCTTTACGGCACCTGAGACCTGCCAGGTTATTCACCAAGCTTTACGGCAACCTGAGACCTGCCAGGTTATTCACCAAGCTTTACGGCACCTGAGACCTGCCAGGTTATTCACCAAGCTTTACTGCAACCTGAGACCTGCCAGGTTACTCACCAAGCTTTACTGTACTTGAGACCTGCCAGGTTATTCACCAAGCTTTACTGCACCTGAGATCTGCCAGGTTATTCACCAAGCTTTACGGCAACCTGAGACCTGCCAGGTTATTCACCAAGCTTTACGGCACCTGAGACCTGCCAGGATATTCACCAAGCTTTACGGCACCTGAGACCTGCCAGGTTATTCACCAAGCTTTACGGCACCTGAGACCTGCCAGGTTATTCACCAAGCTTTACGGCAACCTGAGACCTGCCAGGTTTTCACCAAGCTTTACGGCACCTGAGACCTGCCAGGTTATTCACCAAGCTTTACGGCACCTGAGACCTGCCAGGTTATGCACCAAGCTTTACGGCACCTGAGACGTGCCAGGATATTCACCAAGCTTTACGGCACCTGAGACCTGCCAGGTTATTCACCAAGCTTTACGGCAACCTGAGACCTGCCAGGTTATTCACCAAGCTTTACGGCACCTGAGACCTGCCAGGTTATTCACCAAGCTTTACTGCACCTGAGACCTGCCAGGTTATTCACCAAGCTTTACTGCACCTGAGACCTGCCAGGTTATTCACCAAGCTTTACTGCACCTGAGACCTGCCAGGTTATTCACCAAGCTTTACGGCACCTGAGACCTGCCAGGTTATTCACCAAGCTTTACGGCACCTGAGACCTACCAGGTTATTCACCAAGCTTTACGGCAACCTGAGACCTGCCAGGTTATTCATCAAACTTTACTGCACCTGAGACCTGCCAGGTTATTCACCAAGCTTTACGGCACCTGAGACCTGCCAGGTTATTCACCAAGCTTTACGGCACCTGAGACCTGCCAGGTTATTCACCAAGCTTTACGGCACCTGAGACCTGCCAGGTTATTCACCAAGCTTTACTGCACCTGAGACCTGCCAGGTTATTCACCAAGCTTTACGGCACCTGAGACCTGCCACGTTATTCACCAAGCTTTACGGCACCTGAGACCTGCCAGGTTATTCACCAAGCTTTACTGCACCTGAGACCTGCCAGGTTATTCACCAAGCTTTACTGCACCTGAGACCTGCCAGGTTATTCACCAAGCTTTACTGCACCTGAGACCTGCCAGGTTATTCACCAAGCTTTACGGCACCTGAGACCTGCCAGGTTATTCACCAAGCTTTACGGCACCTGAGACCTGCCAGGCTATTCACCAAGCTTTACTGCACCTGAGACCTGCCAGGCTATTTTACCAAGCTTTACGGCACCTGAGACCTGCCAGGTTATTCACCAAGCTTTATGGCACCTGAGACCTGCCAGGTTATTCACCAAGCTTTACGGCACCTGAGACCTGCCAGGCTATTCACCAAGCTTTACGGCACCTGAGACCTGCCAGGCTATTCACCAAGCTTTACTGCACCTGAGACCTGCCAGGCTATTTTACCAAGCTTTACGGCACCTGGTAAATTGACCACCTGGCTTCTGAAACCTGTTTGACCAATAATATGTCTGGTTCCCAAAAATAGCATCCTATTCCCTATATAGTGCACTACTTTTGCCCGGGGCCCATAAGTAGTGCATTATGTAAGGAATAGCGTG
>NC_042992.1:7097358-7100570 GCF_901001165.1 Salmo trutta | reverse complement strand
TATCTGTTATAAGGGCTGTGTAGGAGATGTTTTATCTGTTATAAGGGCTGTATAGGAGATGTTTTATCTGTTATAAGGGCTGTACAGGAGATGTTTTATCTGTAGGGCTGTATAGAAGATGTTTGATCTGTAGGGCTGTATAGGAGATGTTTTATCTGTAGGGCTGTATAGGAGATGTTTTATCTGTTATAAGGGCTGTATAGGAGATGTTTTATCTGTTATAAGGGCTGTGTAGGAGATGTTTTATCTGTTATAAGGGCTGTATAGGAGATGTTTTATCTGTTATAAGGGCTGTATAGGAGATGTTTTGAACCACATCATTAATAAATGTAGACACCCAATGAAAACCTCCCAGTCTGTCTGTGCAGAAATTATTTTAGTCTTTGTTTGTGCTAGAAGCTTTATCCTCAGTAGGAGACACATTATCTGGTCAGCTTGCTATCTATTATTCACAGTTCTACGTCAAACACTGCAGATCTGATCCCACGTCTAGTGTGTCCTGAAGCTACACATGATTGCAAGAACAAACACACGCACATGTACGCACACACACACACACACACACACACACACACACACACACACACACACACACACACACACACACACACACACACACACACACTATAATTAACTTCACTAACACTGTGTCCTTAAGCCATGGTCATATCTACTGTATGTGCCAAACAAGCTATGCCTGGAGAGGGGAAGTTAATATTTACAACTAGATTAATATTAATTGCTAGTCTTTGGTTTTCAGGGACTACTTTATGAAGCAGAAAATGTATGTACTCATTGATCAATATTATTTTGCAGTATATGGGAATACATGTGCAGCATTTCAATAATAAATATGGCAATAATAAAAACTATTATATAGTATATATACAGTTAAGTTTATTGATAGTGCAACGGCTGTCATATAGAGGGGACCAAAGCGCAGCGTGTTGAGTGCTCATTATGATATTTATTAACTCAAAAACACTAAAGACAAAATAACAACCGGCAAACGATCAGAATACAGATCTGTCAGGTACAGAGACTAAACAGAAAATAACTGCCCACAAACACAGGTGGAAAAAAACCTTAATTAAATATGATCACCAATTAGAGACAACGAGGACCAGCTGCCTCTAATTGGAGATCATGCCAAAAAACAACAACATAGAAATAGAAACCTAGAATTTAAACATAGAAATAGAAAACATAGGAAACCACCCAAAACACCCCCTGACCTACTCTACTATAGAAAATGACATCTTACAAGGGTCAGGACGTGACAGTACCCCCCCCAAAAGGTGCAGACTCAGAATGCAACTAAAAAAACAACAAAAGAAACCACAAAACAGAAAGGGAGGGAAGGGAGGGTGACAATTGTCTATGGCAGTTCTAGTGCAATACCCAGAACCTTACCATCCAGCAGATCCTCCAGCAGCGGAGGTGGCTCCGGTTCAGGGCGTAACCCCCGCAGATCCCTCTGCTTCTGTACCACCGGACCGTGGATCGTCGTCGGATGAACCGGACTGTAGATCATCGCCGGAGGCTCTGTACTGCAGGCCACCGCCGGAGGCTCCGGACTGGGGAGCTGCCTCTAATTGGAGATCATCCCCCCCCAAAAAAACATAGAAATAGAAACCTAGAATTTAAACATAGAAATAGAAAACATAGAAAACCACCCAAAACACCCCCTGACCTACTCTACTATAGAACATGACATCTTACAAGGGTCAGGACGTGATATTTACATTACATTTACGTCATTTAGCAGACGCTCTTATCCAGAGCGACTTACAAATTGGTGCATTCACCTTATGATATCCAGTGGAACAACCACTTTACAATAGTACATCTATATATTTTTGGGGGGGAGGGTAGGGGGGGGAGGGTTAGAAGGATTACTTTATCCTATCCTAGGTATTCCTTAAAGAGGTGGGGTTTCAGGTGTCTACGGAAGGTGGTGATTGACTCCGCTGTCCTGGCGTCGTGAGGGAGCTTGTTCCCCCATTGGGGTGCCAGAGCAGCGAACAGTTTTGACTGGGCTGAGCGGGAACTGTGCTTCCGCAGAGGTAGGGAGGCGAGCAGGCCAGAGGTGGATGAACGCAGTGCCCTTGTTTGGGTGTAGGGACTGATCAGAGCCTCAAGGTACGGAGGTGCCGTTCCCCCTCCCCCTTCCGGCTCCTACAGACCTGAGAAACCATCCCTTTCCTCGAGTCGTTATCATGAAGTTTTCTCAACTTTCAAGACAACGTCCGAGTGATGCGTAAAGCCAGGGCTAAGGGCAAAGTGATATACGTGGACCAAGAGAGCATGTACTTCCTTGACCTATCCAAGGACCTGCACCGAATAAAGAAAAGGCTATGATGGGGTCAAACGCCAGCTCAGGTCCCTCAACATTGCCTATGCAATAACGTTCCCAGCTAAACAACGCGCGACTTACAATGGACGGTCACACGAGTTTGAATCTCCCTCTCAAGCCGAGGCTGGTCATCCGTGGATCTTCTTACATTTCCATTTTAGTCATTTAGCAGATGCTCTTATCCAGAGCGACTTAAAGTAGTGAATGCATACATTTCATACATTATTTTTCAGTGCTGGCCCCCCGTGGGAGTCAAACCCACAACCCTGGTGTTGCAAACTCCATGCTCTACCAACTGAGCTACAGGGAAGGCACTTCCTAGTCATGTTGCTGCTGTTAAGTTCGTCACCACTCTGGACTACGGAGAATTAAACCACCTTGGATAATGTGACTGTTGGCAAGCTGACTAACATTATCTAATTTATTAGCTGCTACTTTAGTAGTGTAGCTAGCATAACAGTTAAGTGAAAAATATGGCAGCCCACTTAAAGTTTCCTTATATTATTTGTATCCTGTACGTGCTCATCAGTTAGCTCCGTTTCTTCTATATGACAGGTGAGATAGCTGTCCATTGTTGTGGATGTTTAAGCTGTCGATGTCTAAATTATGTTGACAATTGTCACGATTGTGTCAAGGACCAAGGCGCAGCGTGAATATCGTTCCACATATTTTATTATAATGTGAAACTATGCAAGATATACAATAAACCATAAACAAAACAACAAACCGTGACGAAGAGGTGCTACATACACTAACTCAAAATAATCTCCCACAAAACAAAGGTGGGAAAAACAACTACTTAAATATGATCCCCAATTAGAGACAACGATGACCAGCTGCCTCTAATTGGGGATCA
>NC_042992.1:7072358-7092358 GCF_901001165.1 Salmo trutta | reverse complement strand
GACAGGTGATGATCGACAGGTGATGATCGACAGGTGATGATCGACAGGTGATGATCGACAGGTGATAATCGACAGGTGATAATCGACAGGTGATAATCAACAGGTGATAATCAACAGGTGATGATCGACAGGTGATAATCAACAGGTGATAATCAACAGGTGATGAACAGGACACGCTGTACCAAAATTAACAAAAGGTGTGAAAACAACACAACTGTGCCTCAGAGTGTGTGTGCGTGTGTGTGTGTGTGTATGTGTATGTGTGTGTGTGAGAGTTACTACAGGATAGGTAGATAGACTAGTGAGTTAGCCTCACGGCTAGGACAACTGTTTTAATGGGAATGTCTCATAATATCAACGTTGTCATATACGTTGTGTATGGGTGTTGTTTTGTTATTGTGGCGTTTTGAGATCCCTAACCCTCAACTCTGTTGAAGCCTGACTCAACTCTGTTGAAGCCCGACTCAACTCTGTTGAAGCCTAACTCAACTCTGTTGAAGCCTGACTCAACTCTGTTGAAGCCTAACTCAACTCTGTTGAAGCCCGACTCAACTCTGTTGAAGCCCGACTCAACTCTGTTGAAGCCTGACTCAACTCTGTTGAAGCCTAACTCAACTCTGTTGAAGCCTGACTCAACTCTGTTGAAGCCTAACTCAACTCTGTTGAAGCCTGACTCAACTCTGTTGAAGCCTGACTCAATTCTGTTGAAGCCTAACTCAACTCTGTTGAAGCCTAACTCAACTCTGTTGAAGCCTGACTCAACTCTGTTGAAGCCTGACTCAATTCTGTTGAAGCCTGACTCAACTCTGTTGAAGCCTGACTCAACTCTGTTGAAGCCTAACTCAACTCTGTTGAAGCCTGACTCAACTCTGTTGAAGCCTAACTCAACTCTGTTGAAGCCTAACTCAGCTCTCAGATGTAGAGATGTTAGTCTAGTCCAGGCGACAACACAGTAGACTTTTAGGAGACATCTCTCTCTCTCTCTCTCTCTCTCTCTCTCTCTCTCTCTCTCGCTCCCTCTTTCAACAGTACTTTGTAAATAAATAACGTCTGAATTGTTGTGAGGTATACGAGGTAATATTTTATTGTGATCCACAAGAGCCTCAGTAGCCAGGTTCAACTAGGTTCAAATGTGTTCAACTGGGTTCAAATGGGTTCAACTGGGTTCAACTGGGGTCATTTGGGTTCAACCAGGTTCAACTGTGTTCAACTGTGTTCAACTAGGTTCAACTAGGTTCAAATGGGTTCAACTAGGTTCAAATGGGTTCAACTGGGTTTAACTGGGTTCATCTGGGTTTAACTGGGTTCAACTGGATTCAACCAGGTTCAACCAGGTTCAACTGTGTTCAACCAGGTTCAACTGTGTTCAACTGGGTTAATCTGGTTTCAACTGGGTTCAACTAGGTTCAACTAGGTTCAACTGGGTTCAACTGGGTTCATCTGGGTTTAACTGGGTTCATCTGGGTTCAATCTGCATCTCTAATTCCTCCACTAAACCACTATACCAAATCAGTTACCCACTGTGCATGAGTGTGTGTGCGTGTGTGAGTGAGTGAGTGAGTGAGTGAGTGAGTGTGTGTGAGTGCACCGTGCGCATGTTTGCGTGCGTGCTGTAATTTCCCTCCCTGAACGACTATTCAGTGTTAAACAGATTATCCCTTATTATGCTATTAGGTCAGCCTCAGCATATCAATAACAACCATTAGTTGTAATCGCTCTTTAATTCGTGATTTGTACATTGCGTGTGTGTATGTCTGATCATATGACATTTATTTTTCCCCAACTTTTGTTTTCAGATTGTTCAAAGCAAGACATTACTCTTACCGTACCTCTGTTGTATAGTGTTATCACATCAACCTACACTGCCTCTAGAGCAGTGTTGACCCTATGCTACGGGTCAATTTGACCCGGTAGTAAAAGTAACAACACTGAAATACTATTTAATAAATTCAAAATCACCACGACCTTTCATCTAGTCCTTTAGGTAGGGCCGATGAACTTCTTAAAAAAAAAAATACATTTCTCCGTAGTTGACCTGTATTTTACCTGCACTTTGGCCTTAGTGGCAGAGACATGGATTTCTGGGCATTAAAGGTCTAACCATAACGATCAGAAGGAAATAATTATGTTTTTCCTGTGATGTTCAGAGGCTGAGGGACAGGGATCTGAAATTTGGCCAAGAAAACAAATTGAAATGTTGTCATAAAATGTCATAACTGTAAAAAAAAGAAAAAAAGAATTATGACTTTGGTACATGTGTCAAACATTTGGCTCAACATTTTTTGAAGTTGGGTCTATCAACAACATATGAAATACATGTTGGGGGTTAAAATCATGAATTTATATATTTACTCGTTTGTTAACTTGAAATAACATTCAATCTCATGGTATACAAAGAAACATCTTCATCAGGACATTGAAGACAGAAGAAAGAGAAACATCTTGATCAGATCAAGTCACATTTTATTGGTCACATACACGTGTTTAGCAGATGTTATTGTGGGTGTAGCGAAATGCTTGTGTTTCTAGCTCAGACAGTAATATCTAACAAGTAATATCAAACAATTTCACAACATGAACTCAATTCACACAAATCTAAATAAAGGAATAGAATTAAGAATATTTAAATATATGGACGAGCAATGTCAAAGCGGCATAGACTAAGATACAGTAGAATAGAACAGTATACACATATGAAATGAGTTATGCGAATATGTAAACATTATTAAAGTGACGAGTGTTCCATTTATTAAAGTTGCCAGTGATTTCAAGTCTATGTATATAGGCACAGCCTCTAATGTGTTAGTGACGGCTGTTTAACAGTCTGACGGCCTTGAGATAGAAGCTGTTTATCAGTCTCTCAGTCCCAGCTTGGATGCACCTGTACTGACTTTGCTTTCTGGATGATAGTGGGGTGAACAGGCTGTGGCTCGGGTGGTTGTTGTCCTTAATTATCTTTTTGGCCTTCCTGTGACATCGGGTGCTGTAGGTGTGCTGGAGGGCAGATTGTTTGCCCCCGGTGATGCGTTTGGCAGACCGCACCACCCTCTGGAGAGCCCTGCGGTTGCAAGCGGTGCAGTTGCCATACCAGACAGTGATATAGCCTGACAGGATGCTCTCAATTGTGCATCTGTACAATTTTGTGAGGGTTTTAGGTGACAAGCCACATTTCTTCAGCCTCCTTCTTCACCACACTGTGTGGGTGGACCATTTCAGTTTTTCAGTGATGTGTATGCCAAGGAACTTGAAGCTATCCACCTACTCGACTACTGTCCCGTCGATGTAGATGGGGGGGGTGCTCACTCTGCTGTTTCCTGAAGTCCACAATCATCTCCTTTGTTTTGTTAACGTTGAGTGAAAGGTTCATTTCCTGCCACCACACTCCAAGAGCTCTGACCTCCTCCCGGTAGGCTTTCTCGTCATTGTTGGTAATCAAGCCGCCTACTACTGTTGTGTCGTCTGTAAACTTGATGATTGAGTTGGAGGCGTGCATAACCACGCAGTCATTGGGTGAACAGGGTGTACAGGAGGGGGCTGAGCACACACCCTTGTGGGGCCCCAGTGTCGAGGATCAGCAAAGTAGAGGTGTTGTTTCCTACCTACACCACCTGGGGGCAGCCTGTCAGGAATTCCAGGACCCAGTTGCACAGGGCAGGGTTCAGACCCAGGGCCTCAAGCTTAATGAAGAGCACGAAGGGTACTATGGTGTTGAATGCTGAGCCATAGTCAATGAACAGCATTCTTGCATAGGTATTCCTTATGTCCATATGGGACAGGGTAGTGTGCAGTATGATGGCGATTGCATCGTGTGTGGATCTATTGGGGCGGTAAGCAAATTTAATTGTGTGTAGGGTGACAGGTAAGGTAGAAGTGATATGATCCTTAACTAGCCTCTCAAAGCACTTGATGACAGAAGTGAGTGCTACGGGGCGGTAGTCATTTAGTTCAGTTACCTTTGCTTTCTTGGGTACAGGAACAATGGTGGCCATCTTGAAGCATGTGGGGACAGCAGACTGTGATAAGGAGAGATTGAATATGTCCATAAACACACCAGACAGCTGGTCTTCGCATGATCTGAGGACGCGGCTTGGGATGTCGTCTGGGCGAGGGTTAACACGCTTAAATGTCTTACTTACGTCAGCCACGGAGAAGGAGAGCCCACAGTCCGTGGTAGCGGGCTGCGTCGGTGGCACTGTGTTATCCTCAAAGGGGGCGAAGAAGGTGTTTAGCTTGTCCGGAAGCAAGACGTCGGTGTCCGTGACATGGCTAGTTTTCCTTTTGTAGACCGTGGATTGTCTGTAGACCCTGCCTCGTGCGTCTCGTGTCTGAGCCGTTGAATTGCGATTTGCCAAGAGTGTGCAAAGCTGTCATCAAGGCAAAGGGTGGACATTTGAAGAATCTCAAATATATTTTGATTTGTAAAACACTTTTTTGATTACTACATGATCCCATATGTGTTATTTAATATTTTTGATGTCTTCACTATTATTCTGCAATGTAGAAAATAAGAATCACCCCCTTTTTTACCAAATTTGGGTTGAAAGATACTTTTTTTGAAGGAATATAGTCTACTGCTAACTGATTACTGCATATACGTGAGCTCCAAGTATTTATTTAACCTTGATTTAACTAGGCAAGTCAGTTAAGAACACATTCTTATTTTCAACGACGGCCTAGGATACAGTGGGTTAACTGCCTTGTTCAGGGGCAGAACGACAGATTTTTACCTTGTCAGCTCAGGGATTCGATCTTGCAACTATTACGGTTACTAGTCTAACGCTCTAACCACTAGGGTACCTGCCGCCTTTGAATGAGTAGGTGTTCTAAAACTTTGGACCGGTAGTGTAGGTAATACGAGAAGATTGGTAATGAGAGGGAAGAGGTAATGAGAGGAAATTAGTGAAAATAGGTCATGAGAAAATAGCTAATGAGAGAAGAGGGAATGAGAGAAAAGCGAGAAGATACAGTTGAAGTCGGAAGTTTACATACACCTTAGCCAAGTACATTTAAACTCAGTTTTTCAAAATTCCTGACATTTAATCATAGTAAAAATTCCCTGTCTTAGGTCAGTTAGGATCACCACTTTATTTTAAGAATGTGAAACGTCAGAATAATAGTAGAGAGAATTATTTATTTCAGCTTTTATTTCTTTCATCACATTCCTAGTGGGTCAGAAGTTTACATACACTCAATTAGTACTTGGTAGCATTGCCTTTAAATTGTTTAACTTGAGTCAAACATTTTGGGTAGCCTTCCACAAGCTTCCCACAATAAGTTGGGTGAATTTTGGCCCATTCCTCCTGACAGAGCTGGTGTAACTGAGTCAGGTTTGTAGGCCTCTTTGCTCACACACGCTTTTTTCAGTTCTGCCCACAAATTTTCTTTGAGGTCAGGGCTTTTTAATGGCCACTCAAAATAACTTGACCTTGTTGTCCGCCATTTTGCCACAACTTTGGAAGTATGCTTGGGGTCATTGTCCATTTGGAAGACCCATTTGCGACCAAGCTTTAACTTCCTGGCTGATGTCTTGAGATGTTGCTTCAATATATCCACATAATTTTCTTTCCTCATGAAGCCATCTATTTTGTGAAGTGCACCAGTCCCTCCTGCAGTAAAGCACACCCACAACATGATCCTGCCACCCCCATGCTTCACGGTTAGGATGGTGTTCTTCGGCTTGCAAGCGTCCCCCTTTTTACTCCAAATATAACAATGATCATTATGGCCAAACAGTTGTATTTTTGTTTCATCAGACCAAAGGACATTTCTCCAAAATTCCAAAGGTCTTTGTCCTCATGTGCAGTTGCAAACCATAGTCTTGTTTTTTTATGGCAGTTATGGAGCAGTGGCTTCTTCCTTGCTGAGCGGCCTTTCAGGTTATGTCGATATAGGACTCGTATTACTGTGGATGTAGATACTTTTGTACCTGTTTCCTCCAGCATCTTCACAAGGTCCTTTGCTGTTGTTCTGCGATTGATTTGAACTTTTCGCACCACAGTACATTCATGCTGATTGCTTTTGATTTTCCCATGATGTCAAGCAAAGAGGCACTGAGTTTTAAGGTAGACCTTCAAATACATCAACAGGTACACCTCCAATTGACTCCAATTATGTCATTCAGCCTATCAGAAGCTTCTAAAGCCATGACATCATTATCTGAAATTTCCCAAGCTGTTTAAATGCACAGTCAACTTAGTGTATGTAAACATCTGACCCACTGGAATTGTGATACAGTGAATTATAAGTGAAATAATCTGTCTGTAAACAATTGTTGGAAAAATGACTTGTGTCATGCACAAAGTAGATGTCCTAACCGACTCGCCAAAACTATAGTTTGTTAACAAGAAATTTGTGGAGTGGTTGAAAAATTAGTTTTAATGACTCCAACATAAGTGTACGTAAACTTCTGACTTCAACTGTAAGTAATGCAAGATAATGAGAGATAATAGGTAATGAGAGAAGAGAGGGAATAGGAGAAGGTATGGTAATGAGAGAAGAGACATAATGAGATTGAGAGGTAATGCGCATGAATGAGAGAAAATTGGTAATGACAGAAAATAGGTCATGAGAGAAGAGGGATTGAGAGAAGAGAGGTAATGATAGAAGAGAGGTAATGAGAGAAGAGGGAATGAGAGAAGATAGGTAATGAGAGAAAATTATATATGAGGTAATGAGAGGTAATGATAGTAGAGAGGGAATAAAATAAAATAGATAATGAGAGAAGGGAGAATGAGAGAAGGGAGAATGAGAGAGAAGAGAGAAGAGAGGTAATGAGAGGGAATGAGAGAAGAGAGAGAAGAAAGAAGAGAGGTAATTCGAGAAGAGAGAGAATGAGAGAATAGAGGTAATGAGAGGTAATGAGAGAAGATAGGTAATGAGACAAGAGAGGTAATGCCAGAAAAGAGGTAATGACAGAAGAGAGGCAATGAGAGAAGAGAGAATGAGAGAAGGCAGGTAATGAGAGGCAATGAAAGAAGAGAGAGAATGACAGAAGAGAGGCAATGAGACAAGAGATGTAATGAGAGAAGGCAGGTAATGCCTGAAGAGAGGTAATAACAGAAGAGAGGCAATGAGAGAAGAGAGAATGAGAGAAGAGTGGTAATGAGAGGTAATGAGAGAAGAGAGGTAATGAGACAAGATATGTAATGAGAGAAGAGAGGCAATGAGACAAGAGATGTAATGAGAGAAGAGAGGCAATGAGACAAGAGATGTAATGAGAGAAGAGAGGCAATGAGACAAGAGATGTAATGAGAGAAGAGAGGTAATGAGAGAAGAGAGGTAATGAGAGGCAATGAAAGAAGAGAGAGAATGACAGAATGCAGGTAATGCCAGAAGAGAGTTAATGACAGAAGAGAGGCAATGAGAGAAGAGAGGTAATGAGACAAGAGAGAGAATGAGAGAAGAGAGGCAATAAGAGAAGAGACTCCATTTACACACATCCAACCAGAAATAACCATATCAGGCATCTACACATCTGTTTCATTTCATAGACATGGTGATGTGAGATGTGTAATTCCATGCCAGAGTTACACAAATTCTCATTCTCTCTTATGATTCCCCTCTGTTTATATCTATTTGAAGAGACTTTGATCATCTCTCTGTGTCTGATGTTGTTTTTCCCGATTTCCATAATGTTATGGAGCCAGGCAGGCAGCTGAGAGTGAAATTAGCTTAGTGTTTTGCTACACAGAAAAAAACGCTAAAGATTTTTGTAATCAGTGCAGCGCACCAGCAAAATACACAGTTGTTTTTACAAGAAAAAAAAGAGTCACCCTAAAACACTGATCTTAGATAAGTTTTGTGTTTTTATGTCAGATGGTTAAGGTTAGGGTTTGAGAAAGATAAGCTGATTCTAGATCTGTGCTCAAGGGCAACCCAGAGTGTGTTTGTTAACGGGGTTTAAAATGCAATATGGAAGATTACCGGAAAAAGAGACAGACCACATTCAAGTCAAAAACAGGAAAAACACACAAACAGCTTCGAATACTTATCCCATTTCTTTTCATAAGATTAAGAAACAGTTGAGTCCTTTTTCACATCATAAAAAATAAACGTTATATAATCCCGATTGTCAGCTGTACAACAGTTTTAACGCTTTTAGAATGTGAATATCAAGATTTTACTGCTAAAGAACGTGGCCGTCAATTTTAAATAAATAATCGGAGATGTGTGACTGGAATTTGCTCAAATCAATGTTCTGTTCGGTGTATGTAGTTGATGTCTGCATCCCAAATGGCACCCAAGTCCCTACATACAGATGTAATATCTTAATTTGACCAGTTTCTCACAGCAGGAAAATAATCCAGCAGCAAAAGAAAATGTGAATTATAATGTGGATTATAATTAATGGACATTTTTGTAGGGGTTAATATTTTTTTGTTTGTTAGGATGATTCAAATTAGAATTGAGGTCAGGGCTTTGTGATGGCGACTCCAATACCTTGATTTTGCTGTCCTTAAGCCATTTTGCTACAACTTTGGAAGAATGCTTGGGGTCATTGTCCATTTGGAAGACCCATTTGCGACCAAGCTTTAACTTCCTGACTGATGTCTTGAGATGTTGCTTCAATATATCCACATCATTTTCTTTCCTCATGATGCCATCTATTTTGTGGAGTGCACCAGTCCTTCCTGCAGCAAAGCACCCCCACAACATGATGCTGCCACCCCCGTGCTTCACAGTTGGGATGGTGTTCTTCGGCTTGCAAGCGTCCCACTTTTTCCTCCAAACATAACGATGATCATTATGGCCAAACAGTTCTATTTTTGTTTCATCAGACCAGAGGACATTTCTCCAAAAAGTACAATATTTGTCCACATGTGCAGTTGTAAACTGTAGTCTGGCTTTTTTATGGCAATTTTGGAGCAGTGGCTTTTTCCTTGCTGAGCGGCCTTTCAGGTTATGTTGATATAGGACTCGTATTACTGTGGATGTAGATACTTTTGTACCTGTTTCCTCCAGCATTTTCACAAGGTCCTCTGCTGTTGTTCTGGGATTGATTTGCACTTTTCGCACCAAAGTGGGTTCATCTCTAGGAGACAGAACACATCTCCTTCCTGAGCGGTATGACGGCTGCGTTGTCCCATGGTGTTTATACTACTGTTTGTACAGATGAACGTGGTACCTTCAAGTGTTTGGAAATTGCTCCCAAGGATGAACCAGACTTGTGGAGGTCTACAATATTTTCTGAGGTCTTGGCTGATTTATTTTGATTTTCCCATGATGTCAAGCAAAGAGACACTGAGTTTGAAGGTAGGCCTTGAAATACATCCACAGGTACTGCTCCAATTGAATCAAATTATGTCAATTATCCTATCAGACGCTTCTAAAGCAATAACATAATTTTATGGAATTTTACCAAGCTGTTTAAAGACACAGTCAACTTAGTGTATTTAAACTTCTGACCCACTGGAATTGTGATACAGTGAAAATTACTTGCATCATGCAGAAAGTAGATGTCCTAACCGACTTGCCAAAACTATAGTTTGTTAACAAGAAATTTGTGGAGTGGTTGAATAATGAGTTTTAATGACTCCAACCTAAGTGTATGTAAACTTCCGACTTCAACTGTATGTGTTGTTTTTGCTAAAATTGCTCATGCTCAGTAAATTTGTTTGGGAGTCCTTGACAGACAGCAATATTCAAACCTTGTCTGATTTTCAAGCAAATTCAAGTCAGGACTGAGACTGGAACATTCAGGAACACAGGAACACCTGTTGGAAATCCATTTCAGTGTGTCTTTGTCATAAACATTGGTGTAATTGTCCCACTGAAAAAATAAAACTATCCCAGGGTTAGATATTCATAAGAACGAGGCAGGGTTTCCTCTATCTTTTTATCTGGGCTTTGCTCCTTTAATATTTTTTGTTGATCCTGACAAACTCCCCAGTTTCTGCCAGAGACAAGCATTCCCATAACATGAGGCTACCACCGCAAAATCTGATATGAGGAAAACCCGCCTCAGTCTTCAGAAAAAACTCAAACTTGGAAAGAGCTTAATTTTTTAACCAGGTCAATTAGACAAATTGTAAAGACACTCTAGAATGTCTTTCCAACATGTGTTCAGTGTTCCTGAGTGGTTCCGTCTCAGTCCTTCATTTTGTTTGGAAATCAGAGTCAGTTTGAGCAATTTTGACAAAAACAATGGATATATGTTGCCCTATGAGTTGTGCAAAGTTGGTAGATTCACAGCTGTAATGGGTCCCAAATGTTCTTCCACCAAGTATTAACTCCAGGGTGCTCCCACCAAGTATTAACTATGGGGTGCTCCCACCAAGTAATAACTATGGGGTGCTCCACCAAGTATTTACTCTGGGTGTGAAGACATACACATTCAAGATATGTTTGTTATATATTTTTTATTCATTTTTAATATTTCAATAATTTTTCTTCCACTTTGAAGATATGAAGTAGGTTGTGTAGGAAACAAATCCAATCTATTCATTCCATTTTTAGATTAATTATTAAGAAATCAAAATTTGAAGATTTGTAGACTTTTGCTAGTGGCTGTACGTTTCCAGGTCGGAGGGAGAAAGAGAGAGAGAGAGAGAGAGAGAAAGAGAGCGAGAGAGAGAAAGAGACAGAGAGAGAAAGAGAAAGAGAGGGAGGATGAAAGAGAGAGAGAGAGAGAGACAGACTGATCACCCCAATCCACAAAAGTATAGACAAATTTGAACCCAATAACTACAGTGGGATATGCATCAACAGCAACCTTGGGAAAATACTCTGCATTATCATTAACAGCAGATGTGTACATTTCCACAGCAAAAACAATGTACTGAGCAAATGTCAAATTGGCTTTTTAACAACTTACCGTTCGACAGACCACGTATTCACCTTGCACACCGTAATTGACAAACAAACAAACCAAAACAAAGCCAAAGTCTTCTCATGCTTTGTTGATGTCAAAACATCTTTAGACTCAATTTTGGCATGAGGGTCTGCTATACAAATTTACGGAAAGTGGTGTTAGTGGAAAAACATACAACCTTATAAAATCCATGTAAACAAACAATAAGTGTCTGGTTAAAATTGGCAAAAAAAACACATTTCTTTCCACAGGGCCGGGGGGTGAGACAGGGATGCAGCTTAAGCCCCACCCTCTTCAACATATATATCAACGAATTGGCGAGGCACTAGAACAGTCTTCATCACCCGGCATCACCCTACTAGAATCTGAAGTCAAATGTCTACTGTTTTCTGATGATCTTGTGCTTCTGTCCCTAACCAAGGAGGGCCTACAGCAGCACCTAGATCTTCTGCACATATTCTGTCAGACCTGGGTCCTGACAGTAAATCTCAGTAAGACAAAAATAATGATGTTCCAAAAAAGGTCCAGTTGCCAAGACCACAAATACAAATTCCATCTAGACACTGTTAACCTAGAGCACACAAAATCCTATACATTTCTCGGCCTAAACATTAGCGCCACAGGTAACTTCCACAAAGCTTTGAATGATCTGACAGACAAGGTAAGAAAGGAATTCTATGCCATAAAAAGGAAAATAAAATTTGACATACAAATTAGGATCTGGCTAATAATGCAGGCAAAGGAGAGTTAGGCCAAAACGCCCCTAATCATCAAAATCCAGAAAGAGACGTTAAATTCTACAACCACCTAAAAGGAAGCGATTCCCAAACATTCCTTAAAACCTCTTACATCTAGATGTTCCGCTAGCGGAACGCCTGGCCAATATCCAATGATAGAGCGTGGCGCGAATTACAAACACCTCAAAAATCCCCAAACTTCAATTTTTCAAACATATGACTATTTTACACCATTTTAAAGACAAGACTCTCCTTTATCTAACCACATTGTCCGATTTTCAAAAAGGCTTTACAACGAAAGCAAAACATTAGATTATGTCAGCAGAGTACCCAGCCTGATATAATCACAGACCCATTTTTCAAGCTAGCATATAATGTCACAAAAACCAAAACCACAGCTAAATGCAGCATTAACCTTTGATGATCTTCATCAGATGACACTCCTAGGACATTATGTTATACAATACATGCATGTTTTGTTCAATCAAGTTCATATTTAAATCAAAAACCAGCTTTTTACATTAGTATGTGACGTTCAGAACTAGCATACCCACCGAAAAATACAGAACTCCTTTATGCAATCGCGGTGTCCGATTTTAAAATAGCTTTTCGATGAAAGCACATTTTGCAATATTCTGAGTAGATAGCCCGGCCATCACGGCTAGCTATTTTGACACCCACCAAGTTTGGCACTCACCAAACTCCGATTTACTGTAAGAAAAATTGGATTACCTTTGCTGTTCTTCGTCAGAATGCACTCCCAGGACTTCTACTTCAACACCCAATGTTGTTTTGGTTCCAAATAATCCATAGTTATATCCAAATAGCTGCGTTTTGTTCTTGCGTTCAAGACACTAGCCGGCGCGTATCGTGACAAAAAAAATCTAAATATTCCATTGCCCTAATTCGAAGCATGTCTAAAGCTGTTTAAAATCAATTTTTATGCGATTTTTCTCGTAAAATAGCGATAATATTCCGACCGGGAGACCTTGTTTTCGTTCAAACACTGAAAATAGAAAATGGAGTCATCACATGCACGCTCGCGCCCATGTCATTGTTCTCAGAACGATCACATTCCAAAAGCCCTACTGTTTTTCGCCCAGGGACTGCAGAGTCATCATTCCCCGTTCTGGCGCCTTCTGAGAGCCTATGGGAGCCTTAGAAAATGTCACGTTACAGCAGAGATCCTCTATTTTCGATAAAGAGGCTATAGAAGGACAAGAAATGGTCAGACAGGACACTTCCCTTATAGAATCTTCTCAGGTTTTTGCCTGCCATATGAGTTCTGTTATACTCACAGACACCATTCAAACAGTTTTAGAAACTTTAGGGTGTTTTCTATCCAAATCAAATAATTATATGCATATTCTAGTTTCTGGGCAGGAGTAATAACCAGATTAAATCGGGTACGTTTTTATCCGGACGTGAAAATACTGCCCCCTATCCTAAACAGGTTAACAAAGCCATCACCTACAGAGAGATGAACCTGGAGAAGAATCCCCTAAGCAAGCTGGTCCTGTGGCTCTGTTCACAAACACACCCCACAGAGCCCCAGGATAGCAATACAATTAGACCCAACCAAATCATGAGAAAACAAAAAGATAATTACTTGACACATTGAAAATAATTTACAAATAAACTAAGCAAACTAGAATGCTATTTGGCAGAATACCTGACCACTGTGACTGACCCAAAATTAAGGAAATCTTTGACTTTGTACAGACTCAGTGAGTATAACCTTGCTATTGAGAAAGGCTGCCGAAGGCAAACTTGGTTCTCAAGAGAAGACAGGCTATGTGCACACTGCCCACAAAATGAGGTGGAAACTGAGCTGCACTTCCTAACCTCCTGTCAAATTTTTTACCATATTAGAGACACATATTTCCCTCAGATGACACAGAAACACAAAGAATTCGAAAACAAATCCAATTTTGATAAACTCCCATATCTATTGGGTAAAATACCAGTGTGCCATCAGAGCAGCATTATTTGTGACCTGTTGCCACAAGAAAAGGGCAACCAGTGAAGAACAAACACCATTGTAAATACAACCATATTTATGTTTATTTATATGTACTTCAACTATTTGCCCATCATTAAAACACTGTATATAGACATAATAGGACATTTGAAATGTATTTTTTATTTTGTAACATTTGTGAGTGTAATGTATACTGTACTTTTGTTTCACTATTGTTTGTTATCTATTTCACTTGCTTTGGCAATGTAAACACATGCTTCCCATGTCAATAAATTGGAGAGAGAGAGAGAGAGAGAGAGAGAGAGAGAGAGAGAAAGAGAGAGAGAGAGAGAGAGAGAGAGAGAGAGAGAGCAAAAAATAGCAAAAACCATTAGTGGCCAATGTCTGACGCTGGCATCTTCACATCTCGTTACCTTTGCCTGATGCAATATGAAGGCAATACACAGCGTAACAGTGTGATCTCTCTCTCTCTCTCTCTCTCTCTCTCTCTCTCTCTCTCTCTCTCTCTCTCTCTCTCTCTCTCTCTCTCTCTCTCTCTCTCTCTCTATCCTCCTCTTCTTTGCCCCTGGCCACTCTCTCTCTTTATTTCCCTCAGTATTGCTCTGTTCCCTATCTCTCTTTGTCTCCCCATCACACTCTCTTCCTCTCCTTTCGCCCTCTCTTTCATTATCGTTGCCGCTACCTTTCTTGGTATTACACTATCTATCTTTTCTGTCCTCCTCTCTCCCTCCATCTCTCTCTCTCTTTCTTGCTCTCTCTCTATCTCTCTCTATCTAATTATCTCTATCCTCTCTCTCTATCTCTCTCTATTTCTCTCTCTCTCTAATTCTCTCTATACTCTCTCTCTCTATTCTCTCTATCTAATTCTCTCTATCCTATCTCTCTCTCTATATATATATATATATATAAATATATATATATACAGTATATATATAATTTTATATATATATATATATATAGTATACAGATACTGTATATCTCTCTCTCATTGTATATTCATATCCCACTTATCAGCCAAATAATGGTGTCAAGTCAAGCACATGATATTAAAAGACATCGCCCTTCCCATTGGGAGAAGAAGGAAGAATCGGTGATCTCAGACACGGTGAATCTCCTTTTGTGTGTTTCGATACAACTGGGAATTCTCCCCTCATAGATGATATCCCCCACTCTTCCATATCTCTGCCCTTTTAAAGCGTCTGGTTTCCCAGTGGAGTTACATCCATACATTCAGCACATACCCCCCTCTACCTCTGCCAGCTCCCCCCTAGGATCAGTGCACTCTCTCTGGGGGAGGCAGGGAAGGCATGCCAACTAGAGAGGATTTAAAAACAGGCAGTTCTCTAGGGATACCTAACTGTAAGGTTCCATATAGCCACACATGATTGCACAGACTCCATGCTAAGTTAATGTTGACATACAGTTTAATATCATAACATTTCTGTATGTATTACTGATGACTATATTTACTTTCTTAACAGCATGACTTTACAATGAACTACTGTGAAATAATTAATTGTGTTAGCTACAGTACATTACATTAATAGAAGGGGGGATTTTAGAGATGCCTGAGGGTCTTCGTGAAGAATGGATCTAAAATGGGATTTCTATAGTGCAGGGAAGAGTGGGTTTATTATCTTGTTTAAAACATTGAATTTCCTCCTAAATCCCCTGGCACATACTGCATGAAACTACAGACGTAAATAAGAAAAGTGAGCACTACAGTGTGATACTATACACTACACTATGATACTATACACTACACTATGATACTATACACTACACTATGATACTATACACTACACTACACTATGATATTATACACTACACTACACTATGATACTATACACTACACTATGATATTATACACTACAATATGATATTATACACTACCCACATCCACACTTGAACTATACAACTACCACTATGATACTATACACTACACTATGATATATACATACATACACATGATCTAAACACTACCACTATGATATGATACACTACACATGATAATTATAAACCACACTATGAACTTAACTACAACACACATTATACTTATACACTAACTATGAACTATTACACTACACTATTATACATACACTACATTACACTATGATACTATACACTACACATGATACATCACTAACACTATGATACCTATACAACACTATGATACTATCACTACACTATGATACTTACACTACACTATGATTATTATACAATACACTATGATACATTGTAAACGACACTATGAATACTAACACTACACTATTATACTTAACTACAAACATGATACTATACACTACACTATGATACTATACCTACTATACACTATGATACTATACACTACACTATGATACTATACACTACACTATGATACTATACACTACACTATGATATTATACACTACACTATGATACTATACACTACACTATGATACTATACACTACACTATGATACTATACACTACACTACACTATGATACTATACACTACACTATGATACTATACACTACACTATGATATTATACACTACACTATGATACTATACACTACACTATGATACTATACACTACACTATGATACTATACACTACACTATGATACTATACACTACACTATGATATTATACACTACACTATGATACTATACACTACACTATGATATTATACACTACACTATGATATTATACACTACACTACACTATGATACTATACACTACACTATGATATTATACACTACACTATGATACTATACACTACACTATGATACTATACACTACACTATGATACTATACACTACACTACACTATGATACTATACACTACACTATGATACTATACACTACACTATGATACTATACACTACACTACACTATGATATTATACACTACACTATGATACTATACACTACACTATGATACTATACACTACACTATGATATTATACACTACACTATGATATTATACACTACACTATGATACTATACACTACACTATGATATTATACACTACACGATGATACTATACACTACACTATGATACTATACACTACACTATGATATTATACACTACACTATGATATTATACACTACACTATGATACTATACACTACACTATGATATTATACACTACACTATGATATTATACACTACACTATGATACTATACACTACACTATGATATTATACACTACACTATGATACTATACACTACACTATGATATTATACACTACACTATGATATTATACACTACACTATGATACTATACACTACACTATGATATTATACACTACACTATGATACTATACACTACACTATGATACTATACACTACACTATGATACTATACACTACACTACACTATGATACTATACACTACACTATGATACTATACACTACACTATGATACTATACACTACACTATGATACTATACACTACAATATGATACTATACACTACAATATGATACTATACACTACACTATGATACTATACACTACAATATGATACTATACACTATGATACTATACACTACAATATGATACTATACACTACACTACACTATGATACTATACACTACAATATGATACTATACACTACAATATGATACTATACACTACACTACAATATGATACTATACACTACAATATGATACTATACACTACACTACACTATGATACTATACACTACAATATGATACTATACACTACAATATGATACTATACACTATGATACTATACACTACAATATGATACTATACACTACACTACACTATGATACTATACACTACAATATGATACTATACACTACAATATGATACTATACACTACACTATGATACTATACACTATGATACTATACACTACACTATGATACTATACACTACACTATGATACTATACACTACAATATGATACTATACACTACACTATGATACTATACACTACAATATGATACTATACACTACACTATGATACTATACACTACACTATGATATTATACACTACAATATGATACTATACACTACACTATGATACTATACACTACAATATGATGCTATACACTACACTATGATATTATACACTACACTATGATACTATACACTACACTACACTATGATACTATACACTACACTATGATATTATACACTACAGTATGATACTATACACTACACTATGATACTATACACTACACTACAATATGATACTATACACTACACTACACTATGATACATTTCACTACACTATGATACTATACACTACACTATGATACTATACACTACAATATGATACTATACACTACACTACACTATGATACTATACACTACACTATGATACTATACACTACACTATGATACTATACACTACACTACAATATGATACTATACACTACACTATGATACTATACACTACACTATGATATTATACACTACAATATGACACTATACACTACACTATGATACTATACACTACACTATGATACTATACACTACACTATGATACTATACACTACACTACACTATGATACTATACACTACACTACACTATGATACTATACACTACACTATGATATTATACACTACACTATGATACTATACACTACACTACACTATGATACTATGCACTACACTATGATATTATACACTACAATATGATACTATACACTACACTATGATACTATACACTACACTATGATACTATACACTACACTATGATACTATACACTACACTACACTATGATACTATACACTACACTACACTATCATACTATACACTACACTACACTATGATACTATACACTACACTACACTATGATACTATACACTACAATATGATACTATACACTACACTATGATACTATACACTACACTACACTATGATACTATACACTACACTACACTATGATACTATACACTACACTACACTATGATACTATACACTACACTACACTATGATACTATACACTACAATATGATACTATACACTACACTATGATACTATACACTACACTATGATACTATACACTACACTATGATACTATACACTACACTATGATACTATACACTACAGTATGATACTTTACACTACTGTGTGATTGTCACTCCCTGACCATAGAGAGCCTTTTATTCTCTATGTTGGTTAGGTCGGGGTGTGACTAGGGTGGGTAATCTAGGTTGTTCTATTTCTATGTTGGCCTTGTATGGTTCCCAATCAGAGGCAGCTGTTTTTCATTGTCTCTGATTGGGGATCATATTTAGGCAGCCATTTCCCCACTGTGTTTTGGTGGGATCTTGTTTATGTGTAGTTGCCTGTGAGCACTCCATTTGCTTCACGTTTCATTCTTTCTTTATTGTTTTTTTTGTGCGTTTCATTCAATAAACATGTGGAACCCATATCACGCTGCACTTTGGTCCGAATGTTATTACGACGATCGTGACAGAAGATCCCACCAAACCAGGACCAAGCAGCGTGCCCAGGAGGGGAAGGTATCCTGGGCTTGGGAGGAGATCAAGGAGGAGAAGATATCCTGGACATGGGAGGACATCATGGAGGACACGAAAGCCTTCCTTGGAAGCAGACGCAAGGAGATAAGGGAGGTCAGCGACGACGCCGGGGTTCGCGGCCACAACGAAAGGCCTAAAAACAGCACCAAACTTTTTCTGTGGGGGCACACGGGGTGGTCGGCGGAGCCAAGGAGTTAACCAGAGCCAGTCTGGGAGAAGATGGAGAAATTGGAGGAGAGAGAAAGGAGAGAGTTGTTGTGTTGGTGTATGATGCACGACATTCGCCCTAAGTAGCGTGTTATCTGTTTGATGCCACCTGAGGTAGCTCTCTGTACTCGTCCTGAGGAGCATGTCATCTGTCCGGTACCATGTGTGCCGGCTCTACGCACCAGGTCTCCAGTGCGCCTCCACAGCCCAGTATGTCCTGCGCCAGCTCCCCGCACTCGCCGAGCGAAGTGTGTCATCGTTCCGGTAAAATTTGTGCCGGCTCTACGCACCAGGTCTCCAGTGCGCCTCCACAGCCCAGTACGTCCTGTGCCAGCTCCTCGCACTCGCCCTGAAGTGCGTGTCACCAGTCCGGTGCCCCCTGCACCGGCTCGACGTACTAGGCCTCCATTGCGCATTCACAGTCCAGAGCTTCCGGCCACGGTCCCCAGTTCAGAGCTTCCGGCGACGGTCCCCAGTCCAGAGCTTCAGGCGACGGTCCCCAGTCCAGAGCTTCCGGCGACGGTCCCCAGTCCAGAGCTTCCGGCGACGGTCCCCAGTCCAGAGCTTCCGGCGACGGTCCCCAGTCCAGAGCTTCCGGCGACGGTCCCCAGTCCAGAGCTTCCGGCGACGGTCCCCAGTCCAGAGCTTCCGGCGACGGTCCCCAGTCCAGAGCTTCCGGCGACGGTCCCCAGTTCAGAGCTTCCGGCGACGGTACCCAGTCCAGAGCTTCCGGCGACGGTCCCCAGTCCAGAGCTTCCGGCGACGGTCC
>NC_042992.1:7042358-7064858 GCF_901001165.1 Salmo trutta | reverse complement strand
CCCCCACCCCCCACTCTGTCCTCTCCCGTCCCCTCTAGTGCCCCTCTCAACCCTCACCCCCCACTCTGTCCTCTCCTGTCCCCTCTAGTGCCCCTCTCAACCCCCACCCCCCTGTCCTCTCCCATCCCTGTTACCATCCTCTTTGGACCTGACAGTTTAAATCAATTAGAACCTAATACAAACAGACACAGGCATCCACCCCCACCTCTCTCTCTCTCTCTCTCTCTCTCTCTCTCTCTCTCTCTCTCTCTCTCTCTCTCTCTCTCTCTCTCTCTCTCTCTCTCTCTCTCTCTCTCTCTCTCTCTCTTCAATTTAATTTACAGGGCTTTATTGGTATGGGAAAGATATGTTTCCATTGCCAAAGCAATTGAAATAGATATTAAACAAAAGGGAAATAAACAATAAAAAAAAGTCTCCCTCCTTCTTCTTAAGTCACTGTATAGTATCAACTGCTAAAATCCCAGGAAGTAGAGATTTGTTACTTAGTTCAGATAATCTGTCCCTTTTCCTTAATCAGCTTGTGTAACAAACAGTCAGATAAACACTGAGTGGACAAAACATTAAGAACACCTTCCTAATATTGAGTTGCACCCCCTTATGCCCTCAGAACAGCCTCAATTCATCGGGGCGTGGACTCTACAAGGTGTCGAATGTTCCACAGCGATGCTGGCCCATTTTGACTCCAATGCTTCCCACAGTTGTGTCCAGTTGGCTGGATGTCCGTTTGGGTGGTGGACCATTCTTCATACACACAGGAAACTGTTGAGTTATAGTCCACTCAAACCGGTGCTCCTGGCACCTACCACCACACCCTGTTCAAATGCACTTAAACCTTTTGTCTTGTCCATTCACACTCTGAATGGCACACAGACACAATCCATGTCTCAATTGTCTCAAGGTTTAAAGATCCTTCTTTAACCCGTCTCCTCCCCTTCAGATACACTGATTGAAGTGGATTTAACAAGTGACACCAATAAGGGATCATAGCTTTCACCTGGATTCACCTGGTTGTCTATGTCATTGAATGTTTTACAGTAAACAGTATAAGATGAATTTTGAAGATACATTTCCAATTCCATACTTAAAATTACATTTAGTACATTATTTCTTTATATAACTATTTACGTTTGGACTGTACACTGAAAATAAACTAAACATTTACCAACATTTTTCATCAGCAGTAAGAAAACATTGGTAACCTTGGTGATTAGACTCTCTCCTGTGGTTGGATAACAAATCAAATCAAATCAAATCAAATCAAATCAAATTTATTTATATAGCCCTTCGTACATCAGCTGAAATCTCAAAGTGCTGTACAGAAACCCAGCCTAAAACCCCAAACAGCAAGCAATGCATGTGAAAGAAGCACGGTGGCTGGGAAAAACTCCCTAGGAAAAACTCCTGAGAAAGGCCAAAAACCTAGGAAGAAACCTAGAGAGGAACCAGGCTATGAGGGGTGGCCAGTCCTCTTCTGGCTGTGCCGGGTGGATATTATAACAGAACATGGTCAAGATGTTAAAATGTTCGTAAATGACCAGCATGGTCAAATAGTAATAATCATAGTAATTGTCGAGGGTGCAACAAGCACGTCCGGTGAACAGGTCAGGGTTCCGTAGCCGCAGGCAGAACAGTTGAAACTGGAGCAGCAGCATGGCCAGGTGGACTGGGGACAGCAAGGAGTCATCATGCCAGGTAGTCCTAGGGCTCAGGTCCTCCGAGAGAAAGAAAGAAAGAAAGAGAGAATTAGAGAGAGCATATTTACATTCACACAGGACACCGGATAAGACAAGAGAATACTCCAGATGTAACAGACTGACCCTAGCCCCCCGACACATAAACTACTGCAGCATAAATACTGGAGGCTGAGACAGGAGGGATCAGAAGACACTGTGGCCCCATCCGATGAGACCCCGGACAGGGCCAAACAGGCAGGATATAACCCCACCCACTTTGCCAAAGCACAGCCCCCACACCACTAGAGGGATATCTACAACCACCAACTTACCGTCCGAAGACAAGGCCGAGTATAGCCCACAAAGATGTCCGCCACGGCACAACCCAAGGGGGGGGGCGCCAACCCAGGCAGGAAGACCACGTCAGTGGCTCAACCTACTCAAGTGACGCACCCCTCCCATGGACGGCATGGAAGAACACCAGTAAGTCAGTGACTCAGCCCCTGTAAAAGGGTTAGAGGCAGAGAATCCCAGTGGGAAGAGGGGAACCGACAAGGCAGAGACAGCAAGGGCGGTTCGTTGCTCCAGCCTTTCCGTTCACCTTCACACTCCTGGGCCAGACTATACTTAATCATAGGACCTACTGAAGAGATAAGTCTTCAGTAAAGACTTAAAGGTTGAGACTGAGTCTGCGTCTCTCACATGGGTAGGCAGACCATTCCATAAAAATGGAGCTCTATAGGAGAAAGCCCTACCTCCAGCCGTTTGCTTAGAAATTCTAGGGACAATTAGGAGGCCTGCGTCTTGTGACCGTAGCGTACGTGTAGGTATGTACGGCAGGACCAAATCGGAAAGATAGGTAGGAGCAAGCCCATGTAATGCTTTGTAGGTTAGCAGTAAAACCTTGAAATCTGCCCTTGCCTTAACAGGAAGCCAGTGTAGGGAAGCTAGCACTGGAGTAATATGATCAAATTTTTTGGTTCTAGTCAGGATTCTAGCAGCCGTATTTAGCACTAACTGAAGTTTGTTTAGTGCTTTATCCGGGTAGCCGGAAAGTAGAGCATTGCAGTAGTCGAGCCTAGAAGTAACAAAAGCATGGATTAATTTTTCTGCGTCATTTTTGGACAGGAAGTTTCTGATTTTTGCAATGTTACGTAGATGGAAAAAAGCTGTCCTTGAAGCAGTCTTGATATGTTCTTCAAAAGAGAGATCAGGGTCCAGAGTAACGCCGAGGTCCTTCACAGTTTTATTTGAGACGACTGTACAACCATCCAGATTAATTGTCAGATTCAACAGAAGATCTCTTTGTTTCTTGGGACCTAGGACAAGCATCTCTGTTTTGTCCGAGTTTAAAAGTAGAAAATTTGCAGCCATCCACTTCCTTATGTCTGAAACACAGGCTTCTAGCGAGGGCAATTTTGGGGCTTCACCATGTTTCATTGAAATGTACAGCTGTGTGTCGTCCGCATAGCAGTGAAATTTAACATCATGTTTTCGAATGACATCCCCAAGAGGTAAAATATATAACACACATGAAGTTGTAGACTATACCTGTAGTTGTAGACTATAGCTGTTATATACTATACCTGTAGTTGTAGACTATAGCTGTTATTGACTATACCTGTAGTTGTAGACTATAGCTGTTGTAGACTATACCTGTAGTTGTAGACATGCTGGTGTCATTACATTGTGTCTGTGTGTGTTTGTGCAGGCGAATGTGTGTGTGTGTGTGTGCGTTTGTGTGTAGGAGTGTGTGTCATTGGTGCCCACCAGCACGGATAAAATGTCCCCCGTTTGATTGATGGGCTAATCAGGATACACAAAGGACATTGCAGACGGACACACACCCACTAATCAGCCATCACGGATACAGTCAGACGTACACACACACTCACTAATCAGCCATCACGGATACAGTCAGACGTACACACACACTCACTAACCAGTCGTCATGGAAACAGTCAGACGGACACACACTCACTAACCAGTCGTCATGAAAACAGTCAGACGGACACACACTCACTAACCAGTCGTCATGGAAACAGTCAGACAGACACACTCACTAACCAGTCGTCATGGAAACAGTGAGCAGGACACACACTCACTAACCAGTTGTCATGGAAACACACATTCTGTTGTGTGTATGTGTGTTCTGATTTCTAATTGGCTTAGACTCATTCAAATCATTTTAAGTGGTTGCCAAGGTGACAAATTCCATTTTCTAAGTTGAAAAACATAGAAATGTAAACACACACACACACACACACACACACACACATAAGCCAAGCAAGACCCCAAGTCCCAATTAACTACATTTATTAGCAGCAAAGAAGCAATTAAGAACATGCCAAGACACGACCCTGAATTTAGCAGTTTACAGCTTATACATTCTACAACAGATTCAGTCTACAACAGCTACATTCTACAACAGCTACATTCTACAGCAGCTACAGTCTACAACAGCTATAGTCTACAACAGCTACATTCTACAGCAGCTACAGTCTATAACAGCTATAGTCTACTACAGCTACAGTCTACTACAGCTATAGTCTACAACAGCTATAGTCTACTACAGCTACAGTCTACAACAGCTATAGTCTACCACAGCTACATTCTACAACAGCTATAGTCTACCACAGCTACATTCTACAACAGCTATAGTCTACCACAGCTACATTCTACAACAGCTATAGTCTACCACAGCTACATTCTACAACAGCTATAGTCTACCACAGCTATAGTCTACAACAGCTACATTCTACAGCAGCTATAGTCTACAACAGCTACAGTCTACTACAGCTACAGTCTACAACAGCTATAGTCTACAGCAGTTATAGTCTACAGCAGCTATAGTCTACAGCAGTTATAGTCTACAGCAGCTATAGTCTACAGCAGCTATAGTCTACAACAGCTATAGTCTACAGCAGCTACAGTCTACAGCAGTTATAGTCTACAGCAGCTATAGTCTACAACAGCTATAGTCTACAACAGCTATAGTCTACTACTGCAGCTATAGTCTACAACAGTTATAGTCTACTACTGCAGCTATAGTCTACAACAGCTATAGTCTACAACAGCTATAGTCTACAACAGCTATAGTCTACAACAGTTATAGTCTATTACTACAGCTATAGTCTACAACAGTTATAGTCTATAACAGCTATAGTCTACAACAGCTACAGTCTACTACTACAGCTATAGTCTATAACAGCTATAGTCTACTACTACAGCTATAGTCTATAACAGCTATAGTCTACAACAGCTATAGTCTACTACTACAGCTATAGTCTATAACAGCTATAGTCTACTACTACAGCTATAGTCTATTACTACAGCTATAGTCTATAACAGCTATAGTCTACAACAGCTATAGTCTACAACAGTTATAGTCTACAGCAGCTATAGTCTATAACAGCTATAGTCTATAACAGCTATAGTCTATTACTACAGCTATAGTCTACTACAGCTATAGTCTACAACAGCTATAGTCTACAACATATATAGTCTTCAACAGCTACAGTCTACAACAGCTATAGTCTACAACAGCTATAGTCTATTACTACAGCTATAGTCTACTACAGCTATAATCTATAACAGCTATAGTCTATAACAGCTATAGTCTACAGCAGCTATAGTCTACAACAGCTACAGTCTACAACAGCTATAGTCTACAACAGCTATAGTCTATTACTACAGCTATAGTCTACTACAGCTATAGTCTACAACAGCTATAGTCTACAACAGCTATAGTCTTCAACAGCTACAGTCTACAACAGCTATAGTCTATTACTGCAGCTATAGTCTACTACAGCTATAGTCTACAACAGCTATAGTCTACAACAGCTATAGTCTTCAACAGCTACAGTCTACAACAGCTATAGTCTATTACTACAGCTATAGTCTACTACAGCTATAGTCTATAACAGCTATAGTCTATAACAGCTATAGTCTACAACAGCTATAGTCTTCAGCTGCTATAGTCTACAACAGCTATAGTCTTCAACAGCTATAGTCTACAACAGCTACAGTCTATAACAGCTATAGTCTACAACAGCTATAGTCTATTACAACAGCTATAGTCTACAACAGCTACAGTCTATCACAACAGCTATAGTCTTCAACAGCTACAGTCTACAACAGTTATAGTCTACAACAGCTACAGTCTACAACAGTTATAGTCTACAACAGCTACAGTCTACAACAGTTATAGTCTATAACAGCTATAGTCTACAACAGCTACAGTCTATAACAGCTATAGTCTACAACAGCTATAGTCTATTACACCAGCTACAGTCTACAACAGCTATAGTCTACAACAGCTACAGTCTATTACAACAGCTATAGTCTACAACAGCTATAGTCTATAACAGCTATAGTCTACAACAGCTACAGTCTACAACAGCTACAGTCTACTGCAGCTATAGTCTATTACAACAGCTATAGTCTATTACAACAGCTATAGTCTTCAACAGCTACAGTCTACAACAGCTATAGTCTACAACAGCTACAGTCTACAACAGCTATAGTCTACAACAGCTATAGTCTATAACAGCTATAGTCTACAACAGCTACAGTCTACAACAGCTACAGTCTACAACAGCTATAGTCTACAACAGCTACAGTCTACAACAGCTACAGTCTACAACAGCTACAGTCTACAACAGCTACAGTCTACAACAGCTATAGTCTTCAACAGCTATAGTCTACAACAGCTATAGTCTATTACAACAGCTATAGTCTACAACAGCTATAGTCTACTACTACAGCTATAGTCTACAACAGCTATAGTCTATTATAACAGCTATAGTCTATAACAGCTATAGTCTACAACAGCTACAGTCTACAACAGCTACAGTCTACTGCAGCTGTAGTCTACTACAGTTATAGTCTACAACAGCTGTAGTCTACAACAGCTATAGTCTACATCAGCTATAGTCTACAACAGCTATAGTCTATTACAACAGCTATAGTCTATTACTACAGCTATAGTCTACAACAGCTATAGTCTATAACAGCTATAGTCTACAACAGCTATAGTCTACATCAGCTATAGTCTACAACAGCTACAGTCTACAACAGCTATAGTCTATAACAGCTATAGTCTATTACTACAGCTATAGTCTACAACAGCTATAGTCTATAACAGCTATAGTCAATAACAGCTACAGTCTACAACAGCTATAGTCTACAACAGCTATAGTCTACAACAGCTATAGTCTATTACTACAGCAATAGTCTACAACACCTATAGTCTACTACTACAGCTATAGTCTATAACAGCTACAGTCTACAACAGCTATAGTCTACAACAGCTATAGTCTACAACAGTATAGTCTACAACAGCTATAGTCTATTACTACAGCTATAGTCTACAACAACTATAGTCTACAACAGCTATAGTCTACAACAGCTACAGTCTACAACAGCTATAGTCTATTACTACAGTTATAGTCTACAACAGCTATAGTCTATAACAGCTATAGTCTACAACAGCTACAGTCTACAACAGCTATAGTCTACAACAGCTACAGTCTACAACAGCTATAGTCTACAACAGCTATAGTCTACAACAGCTACAGTCTACGACAGCTATAGTCTATAACAGCTACAGTCTACAACAGCTATAGTCTACAACAGCTACAGTCTACAACAGCTACAGTCTACAACAGCTATAGTCTATAACAGCTACAGTCTACAACAGCTACAGTCTACAACAGCTATAGTCTATTACTACAGCTATAGTCTACAACAGCTATAGTCTACAACAGCTATAGTCTACTACTACAGCTATAGTCTACAACAGCTATAGTCTACATCAGCTATAGTCTACAACAGCTATAGTCTATTACAACAGCTATAGTCTACAACAGCTATAGTCTACTACTACAGCTACAGTCTACAACAGCTATAGTCTATTTCTACAGTTATAGTCTACAACAGCTATAGTCTATTACTACAGTTATAGTCTACAACAGCTATAGTCTATAACAGCTATAGTCTACAACAGCTATAGTCTACTGCAGCTATAGTCTACAACAGCTATAGTCTACAACAGCTATAGTCTATTACAACAGCTATAGTCTACAACAGCTATAGTCTATAACAGCTATAGTCTACAACAGCTATAGTCTATAACAGCTATAGTCTACAACAGCTATAGTCTACCACAGCTACAGTCTATTACAACAGCTATAGTCTACAACAGCTACAGTCTACAACAGCTATAGTCTACAACAGCTATAGTCTACAACAGCTATAGTCTACAACAGCTACAGTCTACAACAGCTATAGTCTATAACAGCTACAGTCTTCAACAGCTATAATCTACAACAGCTATAGTCTACAACAGCTGCAGTCTACAACAGCTACAGTCTACAACAGCTATAGTCTACAACAGCTATAATCTATAACAGCTATAGTCTACAACAGCTACAGTCTACAACAGCTATAGTCTACAACAGCTGCAGTCTACAACAGCTACAGTCTTCAACAGCTATAGTCTATAACAGCTACAGTCTTCAACAGCTATAGTCTACAACAGCTACAGTCTACAACAGCTATAGTCTACAACAGCTATAGTCTACAACAGCTATAGTCTACAACAGCTATAGTCTATAACAGCTACAGTCTTCAACAGCTATAGTCTATAACAGCTACAGTCTTCAACAGCTACAGTCTACAACAGCTATAGTCTATTACAACAGCTATAGTCTACAACAGCTGCAGTCTACAACAGCTACAGTCTTCAACAGCTATAGTCTATAACAGCTACAGTCTTCAACAGCTATAGTCTACAACAGCTACAGTCTACAACAGCTATAGTCTACAACAGCTATAGTCTACAACAGCTATAGTCTATAACAGCTACAGTCTTCAACAGCTATAGTCTATAACAGCTACAGTCTTCAACAGCTACAGTCTACAACAGCTATAGTCTATTACAACAGCTATAGTCTACAACAGCTATAGTCTACTACTACAGCTATAGTCTATAACAGCTACAGTCTACAACAGCTATAGTCTACAACAGCTATAGTCTACAACAGTATAGTCTACAACAGCTATAGTCTATTACTACAGCTATAGTCTACAACAGCTATAGTCTACAACAGCTATAGTCTACAACAGCTACAGTCTACAACAGCTATAGTCTATTACTACAGTTATAGTCTACAACAGCTATAGTCTATAACAGCTATAGTCTACAACAGCTACAGTCTACAACAGCTATAGTCTACAACAGCTACAGTCTACAACAGCTATAGTCTACAACAGCTATAGTCTACAACAGCTACAGTCTACGACAGCTATAGTCTATAACAGCTACAGTCTACAACAGCTATAGTCTACAACAGCTACAGTCTACAACAGCTACAGTCTACAACAGCTATAGTCTATAACAGCTACAGTCTACAACAGCTACAGTCTACAACAGCTATAGTCTATTACTACAGCTATAGTCTACAACAGCTATAGTCTACAACAGCTATAGTCTACTACTACAGCTATAGTCTACAACAGCTATAGTCTACATCAGCTATAGTCTACAACAGCTATAGTCTATTACAACAGCTATAGTCTACAACAGCTATAGTCTACTACTACAGCTACAGTCTACAACAGCTATAGTCTATTTCTACAGTTATAGTCTACAACAGCTATAGTCTATTACTACAGTTATAGTCTACAACAGCTAAAGTCTATAACAGCTATAGTCTACAACAGCTATAGTCTACTGCAGCTATAGTCTACAACAGCTATAGTCTACAACAGCTATAGTCTATTACAACAGCTATAGTCTACAACAGCTATAGTCTATAACAGCTATAGTCTACAACAGCTATAGTCTATAACAGCTATAGTCTACAACAGCTATAGTCTACCACAGCTACAGTCTATTACAACAGCTATAGTCTACAACAGCTACAGTCTACAACAGCTATAGTCTACAACAGCTATAGTCTACAACAGCTATAGTCTACAACAGCTACAGTCTACAACAGCTATAGTCTATAACAGCTACAGTGTTCAACAGCTATAGTCTACAACAGCTATAGTCTACAACAGCTGCAGTCTACAACAGCTACAGTCTACAACAGCTATACTCTACAACAGCTATAATCTATAACAGCTATAGTCTACAACAGCTACAGTCTACAACAGCTATAGTCTACAACAGCTGCAGTCTACAACAGCTACAGTCTTCAACAGCTATAGTCTATAACAGCTACAGTCTTCAACAGCTATAGTCTACAACAGCTACAGTCTACAACAGCTATAGTCTACAACAGCTATAGTCTACAACAGCTATAGTCTATAACAGCTACAGTCTTCAACAGCTATAGTCTATAACAGCTACAGTCTTCAACAGCTACAGTCTACAACAGCTATAGTCTACAACAGCTACAGTCTACAACAGCTACAGTCTACAACAGCTACAGTCTACAACAGCTATAGTCTACAACAGCTACAGTCTACAACAGCTATAGTCTACACCAGCTATAGTCTACAACAGCTATAGTCTACAACAGCTATAGTCTATAACAGCTATAGTCTACAACAGCTATAGTCTACAACAGCTATAGTCTATAACAGCTATAGTCTACATCAGCTATAGTCTACAACAGCTATAGTCTATAACAGCTATAGTCTACAACAGCTATAGTCTACAACAGCTATAGTCTACAACAGCTATAGTCTATAACAGCTATAGTCTACAACAGCTATAGTCTATAACAGCTATAGTCTACAACAGCTACAGTCTATAACAGCTACAGTCTACAACAGCTATAGTCTACAACAGCTATAGTCTATAACAGCTATAGTCTACAACAGCTACAGTCTATAACAGCTACAGTCTACAACAGCTACAGTCTACAACAGCTATAGTCTACAACAGCTATAGTCTATAACAGCTATAGTCTACAACAGCTATAGTCTATAACAGCTATAGTCTACAACAGCTATAGTCTACCACAGCTACAGTCTATTACAACAGCTATAGTCTACAACAGCTACAGTCTACAACAGCTATAGTCTACAACAGCTATAGTCTACAACAGCTATAGTCTACAACAGCTACAGTCTACAACAGCTATAGTCTATAACAGCTACAGTCTTCAACAGCTATAGTCTACAACAGCTATAGTCTACAACAGCTGCAGTCTACAACAGCTACAGTCTACAACAGCTATAGTCTACAACAGCTATAATCTATAACAGCTATAGTCTACAACAGCTACAGTCTACAACAGCTATAGTCTACAACAGCTGCAGTCTACAACAGCTACAGTCTTCAACAGCTATAGTCTATAACAGCTACAGTCTTCAACAGCTATAGTCTACAACAGCTACAGTCTACAACAGCTATAGTCTACAACAGCTATAGTCTACAACAGCTATAGTCTATAACAGCTACAGTCTTCAACAGCTATAGTCTATAACAGCTACAGTCTTCAACAGCTACAGTCTACAACAGCTATAGTCTACAACAGCTACAGTCTACAACAGCTACAGTCTACAACAGCTACAGTCTACAACAGCTATAGTCTACAACAGCTACAGTCTACAACAGCTATAGTCTACACCAGCTATAGTCTACAACAGCTATAGTCTACAACAGCTATAGTCTATAACAGCTATAGTCTACAACAGCTATAGTCTACAACAGCTATAGTCTATAACAGCTATAGTCTACAACAGCTATAGTCTACAACAGCTATAGTCTATAACAGCTATAGTCTACAACAGCTATAGTCTACAACAGCTATAGTCTACAACAGCTATAGTCTATAACAGCTATAGTCTACAACAGCTATAGTCTATAACAGCTATAGTCTACAACAGCTACAGTCTATAACAGCTACAGTCTACAACAGCTATAGTCTACAACAGCTATAGTCTATAACAGCTATAGTCTACAACAGCTACAGTCTATAACAGCTACAGTCTACAACAGCTATAGTCTACAACAGCTATAGTCTATAACAGCTATAGTCTACAACAGCTATAGTCTACAACAGCTATAGTCTATAACAGCTATAGTCTACAACAGCTATAGTCTACAACAGCTATAGTCTATAACAGCTATAGTCTACAACAGCTATAGTCTACAACAGCTATAGTCTACAACAGCTATAGTCTATAACAGCTATAGTCTACAACAGCTATAGTCTATAACAGCTATAGTCTATAACAGCTACAGTCTACAACAGCTACAGTCTACAACAGCTATAGTCTTCCTTCCCATATCTCTCTCTTTCTCTCCTCTCTCTCTCTCTCTCTTCCTTTTACTATCTATTTATCTTTTTCTTTCTCTTCTCTCTCTCTCCCTCTCTCAGAGAAGCAATCAGAGCAGTGTTATTAGTGCTGGGGGTCTAAAGAAGAGAGACAGACAGGGAGGTAGAGACAGACAGGGAGGTAGAGACAGACAGAGAGGTAGAGACAGACAGGAAGGTAGAGACAGACAGGGAGGTAGAGACAGACAGGAAGGTAGAGACAGACAGGAATGTATAGACAGACAGGGAGGTAGAGACAGACAGGAAGGTAGAGACAGACAGGGAGGTAGAGACAGACAGAGAGGTCGAGACAGACAGAGAGGTAGAGACAGACAGGGAGGTAGAGACGGACAGGGAGGAAGAAACAGAGACCCAATTACTTCATCACACAAAGGCAGGATTAATACACCGCTGATCACAGGGATGAGTCCCAAATGGCACCGTATTCCCTATATAGTGTACTACTTTTGACCCGAGACATATGAGCCCTGGTGAAAAGTAGTGCACTGCATGCGGAATAGGGTGCCATTTGGGAAGCTTTCTGGATGATGTCACCACCAACACCATGTTATGCTCTGGGGGAAATGTCATTCGTCGTGGGAATGCTAATGAGCAGCACTGGTACCATGAGGAGAGGAGATGTCCTACTTAGTTGGTGCCCTGTCAACCTGGACTCAGGGATAGACGAAACATATTAAAGATAAATCTGGGAACACTCCAATTAGTATGATATTTTACGTGCTGCATGGTATGTATTCATTTGTGGATGTCCATCATCCATTTCTTATGATATGTTATGAATTGCGAATTCCTACAATATGTTACGAATTTTCAAAATGTATGATATGTTATGAATTTCAATTTAAGACTAATGCTAACGTTAGCTAGGCAAGGGGTTAGGATTAAGCTTAGGGTTAAGGTTAGGGTTAAGGTTAGGGTTAGGATTTAGGTTAAAGGGTTAGGGTTAGGGTTAAGGTTATAGGGTTAGGATTTAGGTTAAAGGGTTAGGGTTAGGGCAAGGGCTAACATGCTAAATAGTTGCAAAGTAGCTGAAAAGTGGTAAGTAGATGATAATTAACTAAAATGCTAAAGTTGTCCGTGATGAGATACAAACATGCAACCTTTGGCTTGCTAGACATTAGCATTATACGCCCACTCATCAACCCTGCTTTTATTTTTGCCTTAAGTAACCTTCTGCCTTACGTAACCATTCCAAATGTAATTTGTCATACTAAATTGAGTGTCCCGTATTTACATTTACTATGTTACGTCTAGTCTATGATATCAGGCTGTCCCTGTTTAAGGAGAGGAGAGGACCCTGGTCAAAAGTATTGGACGATAACAGCTTGCCATTTGGGACACAGTGCCAGGATAGCTGATAGGTGGGAAGGTTAACCCGCATTAGTGACTCTTTGGGTTTCACCAATCAAAACACAGACCTATGGCAGCAGCCATGACGGTGGCCACGGCAACAACAGGAAGAGAGGAAGTAGAGGGACTGACAATAAAAAACAGAACTATTTCCATCTAAGAGGAGAAAACAGAGGAGATCTCTTTACTGTAACATAGAAACTATCTGGAGAAAACTGAGGAGATCTCTTTACTGTAAAATAGAAACTATCTGGAGAGAACTGAGGAGATCTATTTACTGTAAAATAGAAACTATCTGGAGAGAACTGAGGAGATCTCTTTACTGTAAAATAGAAACTATCTGGAGAGAACTGAGGACATCTCTTTACTGTAAAATAGAAACTATCTGGAGAGAACTGAGGAGATCTCTTTACTGTAAAATAGAAACTATCTGGAGAGAACTGAGGAGATCTCTTTACTGTAAAATAGAAACTATCTGGAGAGAACTGAGGAGATCTATTTACTGTAAAATAGAAACTATCTGGAGAGAACTGAGGAGATCTCTTTACTGTAAAATAGAAACTATCTGGAGAGAACGGAGGAGATCTCTTTACTGTAAAATAGAAACTATCTGGAGAGAACTGAGGAGATCTCTTTACTGTAAAATAGAAACTATCTGGAGAGAACTGAGGAGATCTCTTTACTGTAAAATAGAAACTATCTGGAGAGAACTGAGGAGATCTATTTACTGTAAAATAGAAACTATCTGGAGAGAACTGGGGAGATCTATTTACTGTAACATAGAAACTATCTGGAGAGAACTGAGGAAATCTATTTACTGTAACATATTAACTATCTGGAGAGAACTGAGGAGATCTATTTACTGTAAAATAGAAACTATCTGGAGAGAACTGAGGAGATCTATTTACTGTAAAATAGAAACTATCTGGAGAGAACTGAGGAGATCTCTTTACTGTAACATATTAACTATCTGGAGAGAACAGAGATTAAGAGAGTGAGGGAGGTAGGGATAGTTTGGAGGTAATATAGTGTTTGTGTGTGTGTTCGGGGCTAACATATTGTGTGTGTGTGTGTGTGTGTGTGTGTGTGTGTGTGTGTGTGTGTTCAGGGCTAACATAGTGTGTGTGTCTGTGTGTGTGTGTTCGGGGCTAACATAGTGTATGTTTGTGTGTGTGTGTGTTCGGGGCTAACATAGTGTGTGTGTGTATAGGATCAGATTAGCTCGAATAAACTGTCCTCACATTGTGTGTGTGTGTGTGTGTGTGTGTGTGTGTGTGTGTGTGTGTGTGTGTGTGTGTGTGTGTGTGTGTGTGTGTTCGGGGCTAACATAGTGTGTGTGTGTATAGGATCAGATTAGCTCGAATAAACTGTCCTCACATTGTGTGTGTGTGTGTGTGTGTGTGTGTGTGTGTGTGTGTGTGTGTGTGTGTTCGGGGCTAACATAGTGTGTGTGTGTGTGTGTTCGGGGCTAACATAGTGTGTGTGTGTGTTCGGGGCTAACATAGTGTGTGTGTGTGTGTGTGTGTGTGTGTGTGTGTGTGTGTGTGTGTGTGTGTGTGTGTGTGTGTGTGTGTGTGTGTGTGTGTGTGTGTGTGTGTGTGTGTGTTCGGGGCTAACATAGTGTGTGTGTGTGTGTGTGTGACTCTGAACTTTGACAGGAGAGAGTTTGATCTTCGAGGATTTGACACAGTCATCTGTATTTGGACACCAGCTCTGGATTTAACTACTGAAAAGATGGCATCTGTCAATGACCCAAAACACACAGACACACACACACAAAGGAGTAGAGAGAGGGATGAATAAAGACAGAGAGAGAAAGAGAGATCACCCTCAGCTCTGGCAGCTTCCCCAATATTTGGAACCAAGGACTGATCACCCCAATTTGACCCCAATAACTACCGTGGGATATGCGTCAACAGCAACCTTGGGAAAATCATCTGCATTATCATTAACAGCAGACTCATACCTTTCCTCAGTGAAAACAATGTATTGAGCAAATGTAAAATTGGATTTTTACCAAATTACCGTACGACAGACCAGGTATTCACTCTGCACACCCTAATTGACAAATAAACAAACCAAAAAAAAGGCAAAGTCTTCTCATGCTTTGTTGACTTCAAAAAAGCTTTTGACTTAATTTGACATGAGGGTCTGCTATACAAATAGACGGAAAGTGGTGCTGGGGAAAAACATAAAACTTAATCAAATCCATGAACACAAAAAACAAGTGTGTGGTTCAAATTGGCAAAAAAACACAAACATTTCTTTCCACAGGGCTGGGGGGTCAGACAGGGATGCAGCTTAAGCCCCACCCTCTTCAACATATATATCAACGAATTGGCGAGGGCACTAGAACAGTGTGCAGCACACGGCCTCACCCTACTAGAATCTGAAGTCAAACGTTTACTGTTTGCTGGTGATCTGGTGCTTCTGTCCCCAACCAAGGAGGACCTACAGCAGCACCTAGAACTTCTGCACATATTCTGTCAGACCTGGGCCCTGACAGTAAATCTCAGTAAGACAAAAATAATGGTGTTCCAAAAAAGGTCCAGTTGCCCTGACCACAAATACAAATTCCATCTAGACACAATTGCCCACAAAAAACTATACATATCTCGGCCTAAACATCAGAGCCACAGGTAACTTCCTAAAAGCTTTGAACGATCTGAGAGACAAGGCAAGAAGGGAACAACCTTCTATGCCATCAAAATGAACATGAAACTCAACATACCCATTAGGATCTGGCAAAAAATACTTGAATCAGTCATAGAACCCATTGCCCTTTATGGTTGTGAGGTCTGTGGTCCGCTCACCAACCAAGAATTCACAAAATGTGAAAACACCAAATTGAGACTGCATGCAGAATTCTGAAAAAATATCCTCTGTGTACAACATAAAACACCAAATAATGCAGGCAGAGCAGAATTAGGCTGATACCAGCTAATTATCAAAATCCAGATAAGAGCCATTCAATTCTACAACCACCTAAAAGGAAGCAATTCCCAAACCTTCCATAACAAAGCCATCACCTACAGAGAGATGAACCTGGAGAAGAGTCCCCTTAACAAGCTGGTCCTGGGGCTCTGTTCACAAACACAAACAGACCCCACAGAGCACCAGGACAGCAACATAATTAGACCCAACCAAATCATGAGAAATCTAAAAGATAGTTACTTGACACATTGGAAAGAATTGACAAACAAACAGAGCAAACTAGAATGCTATTTGGCCCTAAACAGCGAGCACACAGTGGCAGAATACCTGACCACTGTGACTGACCCAAACTTAAGGAAAGTTTTGACTATGTACAGACTCAGTGAGCATTGCCTTGCTATTGAGAAAGGCCACCGAATGCAGACCTGGCTCTCAAGAGAAGACAGGCTGTGTGCACACTGCCCACAAAACGAGGTGGAAACTGAGATGCACTTCCTAACCTGCTGCCAAATGTATGACCATAATAGAGACACATATTTCCCTCAGATTACACAGACCCACAAAGGATTCGAAAACAAACCCGATTTTGATAAACTCCCATATCTACTGGGTGAAATACCACAGTGTGCCATCACAGCAGCAAGATTTGTGACCTTTTGCCACAAGAAAAGGGCAACCAGTGAAGAATAAACACCATTGTAAATACAACCCAAATTCATGTTGATTTATTTTCCCTTTTGTACTTTAACCATTTGCACATCATTACAACACTATAAATAGACATAATACGACATTTGTAATGTCTTTATTCTTTTGGAACTTCTGTAAATGTAATGTTTACTGTTCACTTAATTGTTTATTTCACCTTTGTATATTATCTATTTCACCTGCTTTGGCAATGTTAACATGTGTTTCCCATGACAATAAAGCCCCTTGAATTGAATTGAATTGAGAGAGAGTCAGAGAGAGAAAGAGAGAGAGAGTGGGGGGCAGAAAGAGTGACAGAGAGAGACAGAGAGTGCTTAGTCAGTTGGTAGAGCCAGATGGTAGAGTCAGTTGGTAGAGCCAGTTGGTAGAGTCAGTTGGTAGAGTCAGTTGGTAGAGTCAGTTGGTAGAGCCAGTTGGTAGAGCCAGTTGGTAGAGTCAGTTAGTAGAGCCAGTTGGTAGAGTCAGTTGGTAGAGCCAGTTGGTAGAGTCAGTTGGTAGTTTATAGTAGTTAGTAGAGCCAGTTGGTAGAGTCAGTTAGTAGAGCCAGTTGGTAGAGCCAGTTGGTAGTTTATAGTAGTTAGTAGAGTCAGTTAGTAGAGTCAGATAGTAGAGCCAGTTAGTAGAGTCAGTTGGTAGAGCCAGTTGGTAGAGTCAGTTGGTAGAGCCAGTTGGTAGAGCCAGTTGGTAGTTTATAGTAGTTAGTAGAGCCAGTTGGTAGAGTCAGTTGGTAGTTTATAGTAGTTAGTAGAGTCAGTTGGTAGAGCCAGTTGGTAGAGCCAGTTGGTAGAGCCAGTTGGTAGTTTATAGTAGTTAGTAGAGCCAGTTGGTAGAGTCAGTTGGTAGATTATAGTAGTTAGTAGAGCCAGTTGGTAGAGCCAGTTGGTAGAGTCAGTTGGTAGAGCCAGTTGGTAGAGCCAGTTGGTAGAGTCAGTTGGTAGAGCCAGTTGGTAGAATCAGTTGGTAGTTTATAGTAGTTGGTAGAGCCAGTTGGTAGAGCCAGTTGGTAGTTTATAGTAGTTAGTAGAGCCAGTTGGTAGAGCCAGTTGGTAGAGTCAGTTGGTAGAGTCAGTTGGTAGTTTATAGTAGTTAGTAGAGCCAGTTGGTAGAGTCAGTTGGTAGAGTCAGTTGGTAGTTTATAGTAGTTAGTAGGGCCAGTTGGTAGAGACAGTTGGTAGAGTCAGTTGGTAGAGTCAGTTGGTAGTTTATAGTAGTTAGTAGAGCCAGTTGGTAGAGTCAGTTGGTAGAGTCAGTTGGTAGTTTATAGTAGTTAGTAGAGTCAGTTAGTAGAGCCAGTTGGTAGAGTCAGTTAGTAGAGCCAGTTGGTAGAGCCAGTTGGTAGTTTATAGTAGTTAGTAGAGTCAGTTAGTAGAGTCAGTTAGTAGAGCCAGTTAGTAGAGTCAGTTGGTAGAGCCAGTTGGTAGAGTCAGTTGGTAGAGCCAGTTGGTAGAGCCAGTTGGTAGAGCCAGTTGGTAGAGTCAGTTAATAGAGCCAGTTGGTAGAGTCAGTTGGTAGAGCCAGTTGGTAGAGTCAGTTGGTAGTTTATAGTAGTTAGTAGAGCCAGTTGGTAGAGTCAGTTGGTAGAGTCAGTTGGTAGAGCCAGTTGGTAGAGTCAGTTAGTAGAGCCAGTTGGTAGAGTCAGTTGGTAGAGCCAGTTGGTAGAGCCAGTAGGTAGTTTATAGTAGTTAGTAGAGTCAGTTAGTAGAGTCAGTTGGTAGAGCCAGTTGGTAGAGTCAGTTGGTAGAGTCAGTTGGTAGAGCCAGTTGGTAGAGCCAGTTGGTAGAGTCAGTTGGTAGAGCAAGTTGGTAGTTTATAGTAGTTAGTAGAGCCAGTTGGTAGAGTCAGTTGGTAGTTTAAAGTAGTTAGTAGAGTCAGTTGGTAGAGCCAGTTGGTAGAGCCAGTTGGTAGAGCCAGTTGGTAGTTTATAGTAGTTAGTAGAGCCAGTTGGTAGAGTCAGTTGGTAGTTTATAGTAGTTAGTAGAGCCAGTTGGTAGAGCCAGTTGGTAGAGTCATTTGGTAGAGCCAGTTGGTAGAGCCAGTTGGTAGAGTCAGTTGGTAGAGCCAGTTGGTAGAGTCAGTTGGTAGTTTATAGTAGTTGGTAGAGCCAGTTGGTAGAGCCAGTTGGTAGTTTATAGTAGTTAGTAGAGCCAGTTGGTAGAGCCAGTTGGTAGAGTCAGTTGGTAGAGTCAGTTGGTAGAGTCAGTTGGTAGTTTATAGTAGTTAGTAGAGCCAGTTGGTAGAGTCAGTTGGTAGAGTCAGTTGGTAGAGTCAGTTGGTAGTTTATAGTAGTTAGTTGAGCCAGTTGGTAGAGTCAGTTGGTAGAGTCAGTTGGTAGTTTATAGTAGTTAGTAGAGCCAGTTGGTAGAGACAATTGGTAGAGTCAGTTGGTAGAGTCAGTTGGTAGTTTATAGTAGTTAGTTGAGCCAGTTGGTAGAGTCAGTTGTTAGAGTCAGTTGGTAGTTTATAGTAGTTAGTAGAGTCAGTTAGTAGAGCCAGTTGGTAGAGTCAGTTGGTAGAGTCAGTTGGTAGTTTATAGTAGTTGGTAGAGTCAGTTGGTAGAGTCAGTTGGTAGAGCCAGTTGGTAGAGTCAGTTGGTAGAGTCAGTTGGTAGTTTATAGTAGTTAGTAGAGCCAGTTGGTAGAGCCAGTTGGTAGTTTATAGTAGTTAGTAGAGCCAGTTGGTAGAGTCAGTTGGTAGTTTAAAGTAGTTAGTAGAGTCAGTTGGTAGAGCCAGTTGGTAGAGCCAAATGGTAGAGCCAGTTGGTAGTTTATAGTAGTTAGTAGAGCCAGTTGGTAGAGTCAGTTGGTAGTTTATAGTAGTTAGTAGAGCCAGTTGGTAGAGCCAGTTGGTAGAGTCAGTTGGTAGAGCCAGTTGGTAGAGCCAGTTGGTAGAGTCAGTTGGTAGAGCCAGTTGGTAGAGTCAGTTGGTAGTTTATAGTAGTTGGTAGAGCCAGTTGGTAGAGCCAGTTGGTAGTTTATAGTAGTTAGTAGAGCTTAAATGTAAATGTAAATGTTAGTAGAGCCAGTTGGTAGAGCCAGTTGGTAGAGTCAGTTGGTAGAGTCAGTTGGTAGAGTCAGTTGGTAGTTTATAGTAGTTAGTAGAGCCAGTTGGTAGAGTCAGTTGGTAGAGTCAGTTGGTAGTTTATAGTAGTTAGTAGAGCCAGTTGGTAGAGACAATTGGTAGAGTCAGTTGGTAGAGTCAGTTGGTAGTTTATAGTAGTTAGTTGAGCCAGTTGGTAGAGTCAGTTGTTAGAGTCAGTTGGTAGTTTATAGTAGTTAGTAGAGTCAGTTAGTAGAGCCAGTTGGTAGAGTCAGTTGGTAGAGTCAGTTGGTAGTTTATAGTAGTTAGTAGAGCCAGTTGGTAGAGACAATTGGTAGAGTCAGTTGGTAGAGTCAGTTGGTAGTTTATAGTAGTTAGTTGAGCCAGTTGGTAGAGTCAGTTGTTAGAGTCAGTTGGTAGTTTATAGTAGTTAGTAGAGTCAGTTAGTAGAGCCAGTTGGTAGAGTCAGTTGGTAGAGTCAGTTGGTAGTTTATAGTAGTTAGTAGAGCCAGTTGGTAGAGTCAGTTGGTAGAGTCAGTTGGTAGAGCCAGTTGGTAGAGTCAGTTGGTAGAGTCAGTTGGTAGTTTATAGTAGTTAGTAGAGCCAGTTGGTAGAGTCAGTTGGTAGAGTCAGTTGGTAGAGTCAGTTAGTAGTTTATAGTAGTTAGTAGAGCCAGTTGGTAGAGTCAGTTGGTAGTTTATAGTAGTTAGTAGAGTCAGTTGGTAGAGCCAGTTAGTAGAGTCAGTTGGTAGAGTCAGTTGGTAGAGTCAGTTGGTAGTTTATAGTAGTTAGTAGAGTCAGTTGGTAGAGTCAGTTGGTAGAGCCAGTTGGTAGTTTATAGTAGTTAGTAGAGCCAGTTGGTAGAGCCAGTAAGTAGAGTCAGTTGGTAGAGTCAGTTGGTAGTTTATAGTAGTTAGTAGAGTCAGTTGTTAGAGCCAGTTGGTAGAGTCAGTTGGTAGAGTCAGTTGGTAGTTTATAGTAGTTGGTAGAGTCATTTGGTAGAGTGTGTCCTCCTCCCAGAGTGCTAAGAACCTTGGCGTGATCCTGGACAACACCCTGTCGTTCTCCACTAACATCAAGGCGGTGACCCGATCCTGTAGGTTCATGCTCTACAACATTCGCAGAGTACGACCCTGCCTCACACAGGAAGCGGCGCAGGTCCTAATCCAGGCACTTGTCATCTCCCGTCTGGATTACTGCAACTCGCTGTTGGCTGGGCTCCCTGCCTGTGCCATCAAACCCCTACAACTCATCCAGAACGCCGCAGCCCGTCTGGTGTTCAACCTTCCCAAGTTCTCTCACGTCACCCCGCTCCTCCGCTCTCTCCACTGGCTTCCAGTTGAAGCTCGCATCCGCTACAAGACCATGGTGCTTGCCTACGGAGCTGTGAGGGGAATGGCACCTCCATACCTTCAGGCTCTGATCAGGCCCTACACCCAAACAAGGGCACTGCGTTCATCCACCTCTGGCCTGCTCGCCTCCCTACCTCTGAGGAAGCACAGTTCCCGCTCAGCCCAGTCAAACTGTTCGCCGCTCTGGCACCCCAATGGTGGAACAATCTCCCTCACGATGCCAGGACAGCGGAGTCAATCACCACCTTCCGGAGACACCTGAAACCCCACCTCTTTAAGGAATACCTGGGATAGGATAAAGTAATCCTTCTAACCCCCCCCCCCCCTTTAAAAGATTTAGATGCACTATTGTAAAGTGGTTGTTCTACTGGATATTATAGGTGAATGCACCAATTTGTAAGTCGCTCTGGATAAGAGCGTCTGCTAAATGACTTAAATGTAAATGTAAATGTAGAGCCAGTTGGTAGTTTATAGTAGTTGGTAGAGTGAGTTGGTAGAGCAGGTTGGTAGAGTCAGTTGGTAGTTTATAGTAGTTAGTAGAGTCAGTTTGTAGAGTCAGTTGGTAGAGTCAGTTGGTAGAGTCAGTTGGTAGTTTATAGTAGTTGGTAGAGTCAGTTGGTAGAGCCAGTTGGTAGAGTCAGTTGGTAGTTTATAGTAGTTAGTAGAGTCAGTTTGTAGAGTCAGTTGGTAGAGCCAGTTGGTAGAGTCAGTTGGTAGTTTATAGTAGTTAGTAGAGCCAGTTGGTAGAGTCAGTTGGTAGAGCCAGTTGGTAGAGCCAGTTGGTAGAGCCAGTTGGTAGAGTCAGTTGGTAGAGTCAGTTGGTAGAGCCAGTTGGTAGAGTCAGTTGGTAGAGTCAGTTGGTAGTTTATAGTGGTTAGTAGAGCCAGTTGGTAGAGTCAGTTGGTAGAGCCAGTTGGTAGAGTCAGTTGGTAGAGTCAGTTGGTAGTTCATAGTAGTTAGTAGAGCCAGTTGGTAGAGCCAGTTGGTAGAGCCAGTTTGTAGTTCATAGTAGTTAGTAGAGTCAGTTGGTAGAGCCAGTTGGTAGAGTCAGTTGGTAGTTTATAGTAGTTAGTGGAGTCAGTTAGTAGAGCCAGTTGGTAGAGTCAGTTGGTAGAGTCAGTTGGTAGAGTCAGTTGGTAGAGTCAGTTG
>NC_042992.1:7029858-7037358 GCF_901001165.1 Salmo trutta | reverse complement strand
TAGTAAATCATGTCTTTCATTCAGGGAGGAAAATGAACATGCCTGCTGCACCCTGGAGTCACACACACTCACACCTTGGAGTCCCAAGTCCATGTAGCTGACAGGGGAGGAAACTAGAGGAGGCTGTCGCCATGGAAACAGAGGTGGAGATGTGGAGAGAGAGAAAGAAAAAGAGAGCGAGGGAGAGAAAGAAAAAAAGAGCGAGGGAGAGAGAAATAAAGAGATGCTTTCACTATACCCCCTGGAGAGAGTGTCTGGCATTCATACACTCTAAAGACACTCTGTAATCAGCTGCTGTCTACGGGTCTCGCTTCATTAATCAGCAGTGTCAGACACACACCATCACACTCATTTACATTTTAGTCATTTAGCAGACACTCTTACCCAGAGCGACTTACAGTAGTGAATGAATACATTTCATATACTTTTTTTTTTCCCGTACTGGTCCCGCGTGGGAATCGAACCCACAACCCTGGCATTGCAAACACCATGCTCTACCAACTGAGCCTCACAGGACCACACACCATCACTCACACATACCATCACACTCACACACCGTCACTCACACACACCGTCACTCACACACACACACACACACCATCACTCACATAAATAGTTAAAATAAAAAAGTAAAATATTTAAACATAAATATAGGTTGTATTTACAATGGTGTTTGTTCTTCACTGGTTGCCCTTTTCTTGTGGCAACAGGTTACAAATCTTGCTGCTGTGATGTCACACTGTGGTATTTCACCCAGTAGAAATGGGAGTTTATCAAATTTGTATTTATTTTCTAATTCTTTGTGGGTCTGTGTAATCTGAGGGAAATATGTGTCTCTAGTATTGTCATTCATTTGGCAGGAGGTATGAAGTCGAATCATTTTCCACCTCATTTTGTTGGCTGTGGGCCAGGTCTACCTATGGCGACCTTTCTCAATAGCAAGGCTATGCCCACTGAGTCTGTACATAGTCAAAGCTTTCCTTTATTTTGGGTCAGTCACAGTGGTCAGGTGTTCTGCCACTGTGTACTCTCTGTTTAGGGCCAAATAGCATTTTAGTTTGCTCAGATCTTTTGTAAATTCTTTCCAATGTGTCAAGTAATTATCTTTTTGTTTTCTCATGATTTGGTTGGGTCTAATTGTCCTGGGGCTCTGTGGGGTCTGTTTGTGTTTGTGAACAGAGCCCCAGGACCAGCTTGCTTAGGGGACTCTTCTCCAGGTTCATCTCTCTGTAGGTGATGGCTTCGTTATGGAAGGTTTGGGAATCGCTTACTTTTAGGTGGTCTCTCTCTCTTTTTCTCTCTCTCTCTCTCTGTGGGAATCTCTCTCTCTCTCTCTCTCTGTATTTGTATGTGTCTCTCTCTCTCTGTGTGTCTCTCTCTCTCTCTGTGTGTGTCTCTCTCGCTCTCTCTGTGTGTCTGTGTGTGTGTCTCTCCCCCATCTCTCTCTCTCTCTCTCTCTCTCTCTGTTTCGGTCTCTTTCTTTCTGTCTTCTCCTTTCCCTTCTGTGTACTGTATGATTTACAGCCTGTCACCAGGGAGAACACTAAGCTACCAAGAATGAGGAAACTGTAAAAGAGGAAAAAGAAGAGGAGGAAACAGCCAGAGAATGAGGAAGAAGAGGAGGAAACAGACAGAGAATGAGGAAGAAAAGGAGGAAACAGACAGCGAATGAGGAAGAAGAGGAGGAAACAGACAGAGATTGAGGAAGAAGAGGAGGAAACAGACAGAGAATGAGGAAGAAAAGGAGGAAACAGACAGAGATTGAGGAAGAAGAGGAGGAAACAGACAGCGAATGAGGAAGAAAAGGAGGAAACAGACAGAGATTGAGGAAGAAGAGGAGGAAACAGACAGAGAATGAGGAAGAAGAGGAGGAAACAGACAGCGAATGAGGAAGAAAAGGAGGAAACAGACAGCGAATGAGGAAGAAGAGGAGGAAACAGACAGAGATTGAGGAAGAAGAGGAGGAAACAGACAGCGAATGAGGAAGAAGAGGTGAAAACAGACAGAGATTGAGGAAGAAGAGGTGAAAACAGACAGAGAATAAGGAGGAAGAGAAGGAAACAGACAGAGAATGAGGAGGAAGAGAAGGAAACAGACAGAGAATGAGGAAGAAGAGGAGGAACCAGACAGAGAAAGGAGAAGAGAGAGGAGGACGAAGGGTGAAGATAATGGAAAGAAAGAGTTTCTCTGAAAAGAGGAAAGCCACTACCGGGAAACGGATGGGAGACAGTGTGTGTCTCACATAACACAGAGAGGAGACATGTGTTGGTATACCCACCCACACGTAAGCTAACAAACAAACACACACACACACACACACACACACACACACACACACACACACACACACACACACACACACACACACACACACACACACACACACACACACACACACACACACACACACACCTTTGTAATGATATTAGTGCAAGCTGATTAGCAAAGAGAACAGTATGTCAAAGAGAGGACAATTTGAAGTATTTGTCCTTACTGTAGATGGGAGAGGACAATATGAGGTATTTGACCTTACTGTAGATGGGAGAGGACAATATGAGGTATTTATCCTTACTGTAGATGGGAGAGGACAATATGAAGTATTTGACCTTACTGTAGATGGGAGAGGACAATATGAGGTATTTGACCTTACTGTAGATGGGAGAAGACAATATGAAGTATTTGACCTTACTGTAGATGGGAGAAGACAATATGAAGTATTTGACCTTACTGTAGATGGGAGAAGACAATATGAAGTATTTGACCTTACTGTAGATGGGAGAAGACAATATGAAGTATTTGACCTTACTGTAGATGGGAGAGGACAATATGAAGTATTTGACCTTACTGTAGATGGGAGAGGACAATATGAGGTATTTGACCTTACTGTAGATGGGAGAAGACAATATGAAGTATTTGACCTTACTGTAGATGGGAGAAGACAATATGAAGTATTTGACCTTACTGTAGATGGGAGAGGACAATATGAAGTATTTGACCTTACTGTAGATTGGGAGAGGACAATATGAAGTATTTGACCTTACTGTAGATGGGAGAGGTCAATATAAAGTATTTGTCCTTACTGTAGATGGGAGAGTTCAGATGTACATATGGCTACGTGGAGACCAGGACACAGAGGCTTCCATTCCCTATACAACAATCATTTGGTAAGTGCATATTTTTTTTCTATTTCATCCCAAGTGTGTATTTATTAGTTCTGAACGATTTCCCCAAATTTCAGTTTTTATTTGTTAAAAAAAAAGAATTGACTGACAAAGGCTCTTTTATTACATATATACTGCTCAAAAAAATAAAGGGAACATTAAAATAACACATCCTAGATCTGAATGAATGAAATAATCTTATTAAAGGGCGGGCCAGTCCATAGCATCAATGCCTTCCTCTTGCAGGAACTGCTGACACACTCCAGCCACATAAGGTCTAGCATTGTCTTGCATTAGGAGGAACCCAGGGCCAACCGCACCAGCATATGGTCTCACAAGGGGTCTGAGGATCTCATCTCGGTACCTAATGGCAGTCAGGCTACCTCTGGCGAGCACATGGAGGGCTGTGCGGCCCCCCAAAGAAATGCCACCCCACACCATGACTGACCCACCGCCAAACCGGTCATGCTGGAGGATGTTGCAGGCAGCAGAACGTTCTCCACTGCGTCTCCAGACTCTGTCACATCTGTCACATGTGCTCAGTGTGAACCTGCTTTCATCTGTGAAGAGCACAGGGCGCCAGTGGCGAATTTGCCAATCTTGGTGTTCTCTGGAAAATGCCAAACGTCCTGCACGGTGTTGGGCTGTAAGCACAACCCCCACCTGTGGACGTCGGGCCCTCATACCACCCTCATGGAGTCTGTTTCTGACCGTTTGAGCAGACACATGCACATTTGTGGCATGCTGGAGGTCATTTTGCAGTGGCCCTGGCCATAGAGAGGTTTTTTTTTGTTCTTTATTTTGGTTAGGCCAGGGTGTTACATTGGGTGGGCGTTCTATGTTCTTTTTCTAGGTTTTTGTATTTCTGTGTTTTGGGCCATGTGTGGCTCCCAATTGGGAGTCACACATAAGGAGCATGTTTTTCCTTTGGGTTTTGTGGGTAATTGTATTTTGTTAGTGTGTTTTCCTAACAGAACTGTTTGCTGTCGCCTTCTAGGATTATGTTTGTAGTGTTTACTTTTTCATTAAAACACTAATGATGAACACATCCTCCACTGCGTATTGGTCCACCTTTTCCGACGATGACTTCTCTGTTTCATCTGACGACGAAGACAGCCCTTACAGAATTACCCACCACAAGAAGACCAAGCAGCGGAGAAGAGGGCAGATGGAAGTAAAGGAGGACTATAGGAAGCAGCGCGCTCGGGAGGAGATGGCATCCTGGTCGCTGGAAGTATTGGAGGCAAGAATAGACTGGACTTGGGAACAGCTATTTGACCATTGCAGTAACCTGCCGGGGAAGCAGGTGGAGGTGAAAAGGCAGCCCCAAAAATTCTTTGGGGGGGCACACGGGGAGATTTGCGGAGTCAGGCGTTAGACCTGAGCCAACTCCCCGTGCTTACCAGAAGCGGCGTGGGTACTGGTCAGGTGCCGTGTTATGCGGTGGAGCGCATGGTGTCTCCAGTGCGCGCTCATAGCCCGGTGCGATACATCCCAGCCCCCCGCAAGTGCCATGCGAGGATGGAATCAGAGCCAGTCGGGGTGAAGTTGGAGGTAAGCGAAGGGAGCGAAGCAGAGACAGTGAAGGAGTTGATGGGGTGATTGGAGGAGAGAGATATGAGAGAGCTGCTGTGTTGGTGCATGAGGCACGACATTCGTCCTACGGAGCATGTCCTCGAGTTGATGTCACCTGAGTCAGCTCTCCATACTCGTCCTGAGGTGCGTGCTAGCCATCTGGTGAAGACTGTGCCAGCCCAACACACCAGGCCTCCTGTGCACCTCTCCAGCCCTGCACGTCCTGTGCCTGCGCCCAGATCCAGGTCTCCTGCATGTCTCCCCAGCCTGGTGAATCCTGTGCCTGCGCCCAGAACCAGACCTCCTGCATGTCTTCCCAGCCTGGTGAGTCCTGTGCCTGCGCCCAGAGCCAGGCCTCCTGCATGTCTCCCCAGCCTGGTGAGTCCTGTGCCTCCTCCCAGGACCATGCACCAGTGGGTCTCCCCATCCTGGTCTATCCTGTGCCGCCTCCTTGGACCAGGCCTCCAGTGGGTCTCCCCATTCTGGTTAAGCCTGTGTCTCCTCCTCGGACCAGGCCTCCAGTGGGTCGCCCCATCCTGGTCCATCCTGTGCCACCTCCCAGGACTAGGCCACCAGTGGGACTCCCCATCCTGGTCCGTCCTGTGCCGCCTCCTAGGACTAGGCCTCCAGTGGGTCTCGCCAGTCAGGAGCCGCCAGAGCCGCCCACCAGTCAAGGGCCGCCAGAGCCGCCCGCCTGTCCGGAGCCGCCAGAGCCACCCGCCTGTCCGGAGCCGCCTGTCCGGAGCCGCCAGAGCCGCCCGCCTGTCCGGAGCCGCCAGAGCCGCCGCCTGTCCAGAGAAGTCAGAGCCGCCCGCCAGCCCGGTGAGTCCTGTGCCTACGCCTAGGGGCCAGGCCTCTAACATGTCTCCTCAGCCTGGTGAATCCTGGGGTCAGGTGCCACCAGCCGGGCGCAGCCTGGGCCGCCCGCCAGCCGGGCGCAGCCATCGCCGCCCGCCAGCCGGGCGCAACTATCACCGCCAACCAGCCGGGCGCAGTCAGGGTCGCCCACCAGACCTTCGGCACGGCCAGGTGCGCCACCTAAGAGGGGCAAACGCCGAGGGTGGAGCAGAGCCCCACGTCCCGCACCTGAGCCGCCGCCGTAAGAAGGCCCACCCGGACCCTCCCCTTCAGTGTCAGGTTTTGCGGCCGGAGTCCGCACCTTGGGGGGGGGGGGTACTGTAACGCCCTGGCCATAGAGAGGGGGTTTTGTTCTTTATTTTGGTTAGGCCAGGGTGTTACATTGGGTGGGCGTTCTATGTTCTTTTTCTAGGTTTTTTGTATTTCTTTGTTTTGGGCCGTGTGTGGCTCCCATTTAGGCACAGCTGAAGTTCATTGTTGTTGATTGGGAGTAACACATAAGGAGCATGTTTTTCCTTTGGGTTTTGTGGGTAATTGTTTCTGTTAGTGTTTTGCACCTGACAGGACTGTTTGGCTGTCGGTTTTCTTGTTTTGTTTGTATAGTGTTCTTTCTTTATTAAATATTCAATGATGAACACTAACTCCGCTGCACCTTGGTCTACTCTCTCTCACGACAGCCGTTACAGTGATGTAGTAGGGAGTTGTAGTTCCTCTATAAATAAATCAGATCCAGCCTGAACTGTGTGATGTAGTAGGGAGTTGTAGTTTCTCTATAAATAAATCCAGATCCAGCCTGAACTGTGTGATGTAGTAGGGAGTTGTAGTTTCTCTATAAATAAATCAGATCCAGCCTGAACTGTGTGATGTAGTAGGAAGTTGTAGTTTTCTCTATAAATAAATCAGATCCAGCCTGAACTGTGTGATGTAGTAGGGAGTTGTAGTTTCCAACAGGCCAATGTTCGACATACTGTAGTTTAGAGCATAACAACTGATAATTAACTACAATGACCATAATCCATTGCACATCTACTTGTCCAGGCCTGTGTTTCTTTTATGCCTGCTATGGAGAGGCAGAAGAAAGCACGTTCTTAAGGGGATGTTAAGGAAAGCAGCTGTTGCTTCACAAGGTATCGCTACCTGAAAATACGTTGATAGTAGGTATTCAGCAGTCATAAAAGCATGTCTTACTTACTTTTTAGAACTACTAAAATAGTGATTTTGTCCGACAGCAGCTCTATAGAGATGAGATGATGACTTGGAATCAATAATAAAGTCATCAAATAAAACTATAAAATAAATGTAATATAAACAACAACGGAAATATTTTTTTTTATAGTAATGTGAATAAATGATAGTTAATAAGTGATGAGCAGTAATGGACAGTCAATAACACCACGGGAGTTTTATTCACTGTTTAATTATATGTTGTTACATAATTTACCCAAATAATTGATACCGAAATCGAGAAGTGTGATTATTTTGTAATAATCTAACCGAAACCAAACTGACCTCAAAAAGCACTAATCGCTCAGCACCAGTATTATGTGTCAATTACATTTTCAGCTTGGGAAATTGATTAGCGAACTTTCGGTTACTGGTCCAATGCGCTAACCGTTAGGCTACCTGCCCCATAGAGCTCTGGTCAAAAGTAGTGCACTACATAGGGTATAGGGATCCAGTTAGGATGCAAACAGAAACCCGGGCAGACAATCACATACTTTATTACATCCATGTTTATTGGTGCATTATAAAGGTATCGCTTTATGAGATAAGATAAGAGAAGGACAGAAAGTGAGACAGAGAGACAGAGAGACAGAGAGAAAAAGAGACAGAGGAAAGGAGACAGAGAGAAGAGAGACAGAGAGACAGAGAGAGACAGAGAGAAAGAGAGACAGAGAGAAAGAGA
>NC_042992.1:6963201-7029758 GCF_901001165.1 Salmo trutta | reverse complement strand
CCGAGCGAGGAGCGAGGAGCGAGGAGCGAGGAGAGCGAGGAGCGAGAGAGCGAGGAGCGAGGACGAGGAGCGAGGAGAGCGAGGACGAGGAGAGCGAGGAGCGAGGACGAGGAGCGAGGAGCGAGGAGAGCGAGGAGCGAGGAGCGGAGCGAGGAGCGAGGAGCGAGGAGCGAGGAGCGAGGAGCGCGGACGAGGCCGCGCCAGCAGATGGTTCAACCTGCAGGTGACAACTCAGGGAGGCAAAATAACTGATACATTTACGTTTGGAGAAGTCCACTGTAACAGTCTGTTACAGTGGTGATGATATGTCAGTTACAGTGGTGATGATATGTCAGTTACAGTCTGTTACAGTGGTGATGATATGTCAGTTACAGTGGTGATGATATGTCAGGTACAGTGGTGATATGTCAGGCACAGTGGTGATAATATGTCAGTTACAGTGGTGATGATATGTCAGTTACAGTGGTGATAATATGTCAGGTACAGTGGTGATGACATGTCTGTTACAGTGGTGATAATATGTCAGGTACAGTGGTGATAATATGTCAGGTACAGTGGTGATAATATGTCAGGTACAGTGGTGATGACATGTCTGTTACAGTGGTGATAATATGTCAGGTACAGTGGTGATAATATGTCAGGTACAGTGGTGATAATATGTCAGGTACAGTGGTGATAATATGTCAGGCACAGTGGTGATAATATGTCAGGTACAGTGGTGATAATATGTCAGTTACAGTGGTGATGATATGTCAGTTACAGTCTGTTACAGTGGTGATAATATGTCAGTTACAGTGGTGATGATATGTCAGTTACAGTCTGTTACAGTGGTGATGATATGTCAGTTACAGTGGTGATTGACGTCAGTACAGTCCTGTTACAGTACAAATCTGTTTCTATGACACAGGTAACCTGAACTGCAGCAGACAAAAGAGAGCCGGATGTTATGGCCCCTGGCAGAGGTACCCAGACAGAGAGAGAGGAGGGGTTACTGGGTGTTAGTAAATCATGTCTTTCATTCAGGGAGGAAAATGAGACATTCCTGCTGCACCCTGGAGTCACACACACTCACACCTTGGAGTCCCAAGTCCATGTAGCTGACAGGGGAGGAAACTAGAGGAGGCTGTCGCCATGGAACAGAGGTTGGAGACTGTGGAGAGAGAGAAAGAAAAAGAGAGCGAGTGGAGAGAAAGAAAAAAGAGCGAGTGAGAGAGAAATAAAGAGATTCTTTCACTATACCCCCTGGAAGAGAGTGTCTGGCATTCATACACTCTAAAGACCCTCTGTAATCACGCTGCTGTCTACGGGTCTCGCTTCATTAATCAGCAAGTGTCAGACACCACACCAATCACACTCATTTACATTTTAGTCATTAGCAGACACTCTTACCCAGAGGCGACTTACAGTAGTGAATGAATACATTTCATATACTTTTTTTTTTTCCCGTACTGGTCCCGCGTGGGAATCGAAACCCACAACCCTGGCATTGCAAACACCATGCTCTACCAACTGAGGCCTCACAGGACCACACAACATCACTCACACATACCATCACACTCACACACGCGTCACTCACACACACCGTCACTCACACACACACACGACACACCATCACTCACATAAATAGTTAAAATAAAAAAGTAAAATATTTAAACATAAATATAGGTTGTATTACAATGGTGTTTGTTCCTTCACTGGTTGCCCTTTTCTTGTGGCAACAGGTTACAAATCTTGCTGCTGTGATGTCCACACTGTGGGTATTTCACCCAGTAGAAATGGGAGTTTATCAACATTTGTATTTATTTTCTAATTCTTTGTGGGTCTGTGTAATCTGAGGGAAATATGTGTCTCTAGTATTGTCATTCATTTGGCAGGAGGTATGAAGTCGAATCATTTTCCACCTCATTTGTTGGCTGTGGGCCAGGTCTACCTATGGCGACCTTTCTCAATAGCAAGGCTATGCCCACTGAGTCTGTACATAGTCAAAGCTTTCCTTTATTTTGGGTCAGTCACAGTGGTCAGGTGTTCTGCCACTGTGTACTCTCTGTTTAGGGCCAAATAGCATTTTAGTTTGCTCAGATCTTTTGTAAATTCTTTCCAATGTGTCAAGTAATTATCTTTTTGTTTTCTCATGATTTGGTTGGGTCTAATTGTCCTGGGGCTCTGTGGGGTCTGTTTGTGTTTGTGAACAGAGCCCCAGGACCAGCTTGCTTAGGGGACTCTTCTCCAGGTTCATCTCTCTGTAGGTGATGGCTTCGTTATGGAAGGTTTGGGAATCGCTTACTTTTAGGTGGTCCTCTCTCTTTTTCTCTCTCTCTCTCTCTTGTGGGAATCTCTCTCTCTCTCTCTCTCTCTGTATTTGTATGTGTCCTCTCTCTCTCTCTGTGTGTCTCTCTCTCTCTCTGTTTGTGTCCTCTCGCTCTCATCCTGTGTGTCTGTGTGTGTGTCTCTCACCCCATCTCTCTCTCTCCTCCTCTCTCTCTCTCTCTGTTTCGGTCTCTTTCTTTCGTGTCTTCTCCTTTCCCTTCTGTGTACTGTATGATTTACAGCCTGTCACCAGGGAGAACACTAAGCTACCAGAATGAGGAAACTGTAAAAGAGGAAAAAGAAGAGGATGAAACAGCCGAGAATGAGGAAGAAGAGGAGGAAACAGACAGAGAATGAGGAAGAAAAGAGGGAAACAGACAGCGAATTGAGGAAGAAGAGGATGAAAACAGACGAGATTGAGGAAGAAGAGGAGGAACAGACAGAGAATGAGGAAGAAAAGGAGGAAACAGACAGAGATTGAGGAAGAAGAGGAGGAAACAGACAGCGAATTAGGAAGAAAGGAGGGAAACAGACAGAGATTGAGGAAGAAGAGGAGGAAACAGACAGAGAATAAGGAGGAAGAGAAGGAAACAGACAGAGAATGAGGAGGAAGAGAAGGAAACAGACAGAGGAAGAAGAGGAGGAAACAGACAGAGATTGAGGAAGAAGAGGAGGAAACAGACAGCGAATGAGGAAGAAGAGGTGAAAACAGACAGAGATTGAGGAAGAAGAGGTGAAAACAGACAGAGAGTAGGAGTAAGAGAAGGAAACAGACAGACATGATCAGTAGGAGTAAGAGAAGGAAACAGACAGAGAAAGAGGAAGAAGAGGAGGAACCAGACAGAGAAAGGAGAAGAGAGAGGAGGACGAAGGGTGAAGATAAATGGAAAGAAAGAGTTTCTCTGAAAAGAGGAAAGCCACTACCGGAAACGGATGGGAGACAGTGTGTGTCTCACATAACACAGAGAGGAGACATGTGTTGGTATAACCCACCCACACGTAAGCTAACAAACAAACACACACCACACACACACACACACACACACACACACACACCACACACACACACACACACACACACACACACACACACACACACACACACACACACACACACACCTTTGTAATGATATTAGTGCAAGCTGATTAGCAAAGAGAACAGTATGTCAAAGAGAGGACAATTTGAAGTATTTGTCCTTACTGTAGATGGGAGAGGACAATATGAGGTATTTGACCTTACTGTAGATGGGAGAGGACAATATGAGGTATTTATCCTTACTGTAGATGGGAGAGGACAATATGAAGTATTTGACCTACTGTAGATGGGAGAGGACAATATGAGGTATTTGACCTTACTGTAGATGGGAGAAGACAATATGAAGTATTTGACCTTACTGTAGATGGGAGAAGACAATATGAAGTATTTGACCTTACTGTAGATGGGAGAAGACAATATGAAGTATTTGACCTTACTGTAGATGGGAGAAGACAATATGAAGTATTTGACCTTACTGTAGATGGGAGAGGACAATATGAAGTATTTGACCTTACTGTAGATGGGAGAGGACAATATGAGGTATTTGACCTTACTGTAGATGGGAGAAGACAATATGAAGTATTTGACCTTACTGTAGATGGGAGAAGACAATATGAAGTATTTGACCTTACTGTAGATGGGAGAGGACAATATGAAGTATTTGACCTTACTGTAGATGGGAGAGGACAATATGAAGTATTTGACCTTACTGTAGATGGGAGAGGTCAATATAAAGTATTTGTCCTTACTGTAGATGGGAGAGTTCAGATGTACATATGGCTACGTGGAGACCAGGACACAGAGGCTTCCATTCCCTATACAACAATCATTTGGTAAGTGCATATTTTTTTTCTATTTCATCCCAAGTGTGTATTTATTAGTTCTGAACGATTTCCCCAAATTTCAGTTTTTATTTGTTAAAAAAAAAGAATTGACTGACAAAGGCTCTTTTATTACATATATACTGCTCAAAAAAATAAAGGGAACATTAAAATAACACATCCTAGATCTGAATGAATGAAATAATCTTATTAAAGGGCGGGCCAGTCCATAGCATCAATGCCTTCCTCTTGCAGGAACTGCTGACACACTCCAGCCACATAAGGTCTAGCATTGTCTTGCATTAGGAGGAACCCAGGGCCACCGCACCAGCATATGGTCTCACAAGGGGTCTGAGGATCTCATCTCGGTACCTAATGGCAGTCAGGCTACCTCTGGCGAGCACATGGAGGGCTGTGCGGCCCCCCAAAGAAATGCCACCCCACACCATGACTGACCCACCGCCAAAACCGGTCATGCTGGAGGATGTTGCAGGCAGCAGAACGTTCTCCACTGCGTCTCCAGACTCTGTCACATCTGTCACATGTGCTCAGTGTGAACCTGCTTTCATCTGTGAAGAGCACAGGGCGCCAGTGGCGAATTTGCCAATCTTGGTGTTCTCTGGAAAATGCCAAACGTCCTGCACGGTGTTGGGCTGTAAGCACAACCCCCACCTGTGGACGTCGGGCCCTCATACCACCCTCATGGAGTCTGTTTCTGACCGTTTGAGCAGACACATGCACATTTGTGGCATGCTGGAGGTCATTTTGCAGTGGCCCTGGCCATAGAGAGGTTTTTTTTTGTTCTTTATTTTGGTTAGGCCAGGGTGTTACATTGGGTGGGCGTTCTATGTTCTTTTTCTAGGTTTTTGTATTTCTGTGTTTTGGGCCATGTGTGGCTCCCAATTGGGAGTCACACATAAGGAGCATGTTTTTCCTTTGGGTTTTGTGGGTAATTGTATTTTGTTAGTGTGTTTTCCTAACAGAACTGTTTGCTGTCGCCTTCTAGGATTATGTTTGTAGTGTTTACTTTTTCATTAAAACACTAATGATGAACACATCCTCCACTGCGTATTGGTCCACCTTTTCCGACGATGACTTCTCTGTTTCATCTGACGACGAAGACAGCCCTTACAGAATTACCCACCACAAGAAGACCAAGCAGCGGAGAAGAGGGCAGATGGAAGTAAAGGAGGACTATAGGAAGCAGCGCGCTCGGGAGGAGATGGCATCCTGGTCGCTGGAAGTATTGGAGGCAAGAATAGACTGGACTTGGGAACAGCTATTTGACCATTGCAGTAACCTGCCGGGGAAGCAGGTGGAGGTGAAAAGGCAGCCCCAAAAATTCTTTGGGGGGGCACACGGGGAGATTTGCGGAGTCAGGCGTTAGACCTGAGCCAACTCCCCGTGCTTACCAGAAGCGGCGTGGTACTGGTCAGGTGCCGTGTTATGCGGTGGAGCGCATGGTGTCTCCAGTGCGCGCTCATAGCCCGGTGCGATACATCCCAGCCCCCCGCAAGTGCCATGCGAGGATGGAATCAGAGCCAGTCGGGGTGAAGTTGGAGGTAAGCGAAGGGAGCGAAGCAGAGACAGTGAAGGAGTTGATGGGGTGATTGGAGGAGAGAGATATGAGAGAGCTGCTGTGTTGGTGCATGAGGCACGACATTCGTCCTACGGAGCATGTCCTCGAGTTGATGTCACCTGAGTCAGCTCTCCATACTCGTCCTGAGGTGCGTGCTAGCCATCTGGTGAAGACTGTGCCAGCCCAACACACCAGGCCTCCTGTGCACCTCTCCAGCCCTGCACGTCCTGTGCCTGCGCCCAGATCCAGGTCTCCTGCATGTCTCCCCAGCCTGGTGAATCCTGTGCCTGCGCCCAGAACCAGACCTCCTGCATGTCTTCCCAGCCTGGTGAGTCCTGTGCCTGCGCCCAGAGCCAGGCCTCCTGCATGTCTCCCCAGCCTGGTGAGTCCTGTGCCTCCTCCCAGGACCATGCACCAGTGGGTCTCCCCATCCTGGTCTATCCTGTGCCGCCTCCTTGGACCAGGCCTCCAGTGGGTCTCCCCATTCTGGTTAAGCCTGTGTCTCCTCCTCGGACCAGGCCTCCAGTGGGTCGCCCCATCCTGGTCCATCCTGTGCCACCTCCCAGGACTAGGCCACCAGTGGGACTCCCCATCCTGGTCCGTCCTGTGCCGCCTCCTAGGACTAGGCCTCCAGTGGGTCTCGCCAGTCAGGAGCCGCCAGAGCCGCCCACCAGTCAAGGGCCGCCAGAGCCGCCCGCCTGTCCGGAGCCGCCAGAGCCACCCGCCTGTCCGGAGCCGCCTGTCCGGAGCCGCCAGAGCCGCCCGCCTGTCCGGAGCCGCCAGAGCCGGCCGCCTGTCCAGAGAAGTCAGAGCCGCCCGCCAGCCCGGTGAGTCCTGTGCCTACGCCTAGGGCCAGGCCTCTAACATGTCTCCTCAGCCTGGTGAATCCTGGGTCAGTGCCACCAGCCGGGCGCAGCCTGGGCCGCCCGCCAGCCGGGCGCAGCCATCGCCGCCCGCCAGCCGGGCGCAACTATCACCGCCAACCAGCCGGGCGCAGTCAGGGTCGCCCACCAGACCTTCGGCACGGCCAGGTGCGCCACCTAAGAGGGCAACGCCGAGGGTGGAGCAGAGCCCACGTCCCGCACCTGAGCCGCCGCCGTAAGAAGGCCCACCCGGACCCTCCCCTTCAGTGTCAGGTTTTGCGGCCGGAGTCCGCACCTTGGGGGGGGGGGGTACTGTAACGCCCTGGCCATAGAGAGGGGGTTTTTGTTCTTTATTTTGGTTAGGCCAGGGTGTTACATTGGGTGGGCGTTCTATGTTCTTTTTCTAGGTTTTTTGTATTTCTTTGTTTTGGGCCGTGTGTGGCTCCCATTTAGGCACAGCTGAAGTTCATTGTTGTTGATTGGGAGTAACACATAAGGAGCATGTTTTTCCTTTGGGTTTTGTGGGTAATTGTTTCTGTTAGTGTTTTGCACCTGACAGGACTGTTTGGCTGTCGGTTTTCTTGTTTTGTTTGTATAGTGTTCTTTCTTTATTAAATATTCAATGATGAACACTAACTCCGCTGCACCTTGGTCTACTCTCTCTCACGACAGCCGTTACAGTGATGTAGTAGGGAGTTGTAGTTCCTCTATAAATAAATCAGATCCAGCCTGAACTGTGTGATGTAGTAGGGAGTTGTAGTTTCTCTATAAATAAATCCAGATCCAGCCTGAACTGTGTGATGTAGTAGGGAGTTGTAGTTTCTCTATAAATAAATCAGATCCAGCCTGAACTGTGTGATGTAGTAGGAAGTTGTAGTTTCTCTATAAATAAATCAGATCCAGCCTGAACTGTGTGATGTAGTAGGGAGTTGTAGTTTCCAACAGGCCAATGTTCGACATACTGTAGTTTAGAGCATAACAACTGATAATTAACTACAATGACCATAATCCATTGCACATCTACTTGTCCAGGCCTGTGTTTCTTTATGCCTGCTATGGAGAGGCAGAAGAAAGCACGTTCTTAAGGGGATGTTAAGGAAAGCAGCTGTTGCTTCACAAGGTATCGCTACCTGAAAATACGTTGATAGTAGGTATTCAGCAGTCATAAAAGCATGTCTTACTTACTTTTTAGAACTACTAAAATAGTGATTTTGTCCGACAGCAGCTCTATAGAGATGAGATGATGACTTGGAATCAAATAATAAAGTCATCAAATAAAACTATAAAATAAATGTAATATAAACAACAACGGAAATATTTTTTTTAAAGTAATGTGAATAAATGATAGTTAATAAGTGATGAGCAGTAATGGACAGTCAATACCACCACGGGAGTTTTATTCACTGTTTAATTATATGTTGTTACATAATTTTACCCAAATAATTGATACCGAAATCGAGAAGTGTGATTATTTTGTAATAATCTAACCGAAACCAAACTGACCTCAAAAAGCACTAATCGCTCAGCACCAGTATTATGTGTCAATTACATTTTCAGCTTGGGAAATTGAATTAGCGAACTTTCGGTTACTGGTCCAATGCGCTAACCGTTAGGCTACCTGCCCCATAGAGCTCTGGTCAAAAGTAGTGCACTACATAGGGTATAGGGATCCAGTTAGGATGCAAACAGAACCCCGGGCAGACAATCACATACTTTATTACATCCATGTTTATTGGTGCATTATAAAGGTATCGCTTTTATGAGATAAGATAAGAGAAGGACAGAAAGTGAGACAGAGAGACAGAGAGACAGAGAGAAAAAGAGACAGAGAGAAAGAGAGACAGAGAGAAAGAGAGACAGAGAGACAGAGAGACAGAGAGAAAGAGAGACAGAGAGAAAGAGAGACAGAGAGACAGAGAGAAAGAGAGACAGAGAGAAAAAGAGACAGAGAGAAAGAGAGACAGAGAGAAAGAGAGACAGAGAGACAGAGAGACAGAGAGACAGAGAGAAAGAGAGACAGAGAGTCAGAGAGAAAAAGAGACAGAGAGAAAGAGAGACAGAGAGAAAGAGAGACAGAGAGACAGAGAGACAGAGAGAAAGAGAGACAGAGAGAAAGAGAGACAGAGAGACAGAGAGACAGAGAGACAGATAGACAGAGAGACAGAGAGACAGAGAGAAAGAGAGACAGAGAGACAGAGAGAAAGAGAGACAGAGAGTCAGAGAGAAAAGAGAGACAGAGAGACAGAGAGAAAGAGAGAGAAAGAGAGACAGAAAGACAGAGACAGATTGACACAGAGACAGAGACAGAGAGACAAGAGAGACAGAGAGACAGTCAGAGAGATAGAGTCAGCGAGGCAAAGAGACAGAGAGTCAGAGAGACAAAGAGTCAGATATGTAGATATAAAAGAGAGAGAGAAAAAGTCTGAGAGAAGTATATAATGCAAACAAAGGATTTATTTAATTGACAGAGTGAGTAAACAAGAGAGAGAGAGTAGGAGAGAGAGAGAGAGAGAGAGAGAGAGAGAGAGAGAGAGAGCGATACAGAGGGCGTATAAGGAGAGAAACAAGATTAGAGAGTGACACAGCCAGCAGCCTGTCCCCAGTATGTCCTGTTTACAAGGCCAGGGGAATTACATTGCTCTGTTTTGACCAGCAGCTCTCTCTTTACTGTTTTATATCGTCTTCATCTATAACATCCTCTCTGTCCCTGGAAGACCTTGCACAATTATGGAGACATACAGGCAGAGAGAGAGCTTCTTTTGTCAATGATAGGTAACGGGGAATCTTTGGGGAGATTCACCTATTGCTCACCTCTTGCCCACAGCCAAGTAGACTATGATTTACAAACATTGACTCTATCTCTCTCAGCTCATTCACCGTCAAGCCACTAACACCTCTGTCTGATCACAGCCAAATTACGTTGTTCCTCAAAAGAACAGACATGGAAACAACCACACATTCACAGCCCAGTAAGCTGTACAACATCAGAAATTCATACAGATGGGCCCAAAACACAGAAAGACAGAAGAATACCAGAAAGCAACCAGTAACCCAAAAATCCAAACACTTTTAGATAACTTTCTGGATTCACTCACAGTAAAGAAGGCATCAATCTAGCAGTAAAAAACACCAACTATATATTCAGGCAAACGGCAAAAGAAACACAACTGAAATTGATAAAAAAACAAACCAAAAATGACAACTGGTTTGATGCAGATTGTAAAATTATAAGGAAAAAAGTTAGAACACTATCCAACCAAAAGCACAGAGACCTAAATACTGTGAGACTTTAAAACTCTATAAATGTACACTACAACAGCAAGCAGCTGACACTAATTGAGGAGTCTATAAATGCAAAGAACTTCTGGAAAAATTGGAAAAACCAACAACAACAAAATAAACTGGAGGAATTAGTGATACAAAATGGTGATATATGGACAGCCCATTTTAAAACACTCTACAACACCGTTCAAACTGATGCAAACGCAGAGCAATGCAATTAGATGGATTAGAAAAAGCTGTAAAGGACAATCAAAATCCATTGGACTCCCCAATTACTGACCAGGAGCTCTATAAGAAACTTCAGGCCCTCAAATGTAAAAAAGCATGCGGACCTGATGGCATCCTAAATTAGATGCTCAAATTCACAAGTGCAAAATGTCAATTGGCTATATTAAAACTGTTTAATTTGCTCCTGAGTGTAGGTTATTTCCCTGACATCTGGAACCAAGGACTCATAACCCCAATCTTTAAGAACGGAGACAAATTTGACCTTAACAATTACAGAGGCATTTGTGTGAACAGTAACCTGAGAAAGGTTTTCTGTAGTATTATAAATGTAAGAGTTCTAAACTTCCTTAATAAGCACAATTTCTTGAGTAAAAGCCTAATTGTATTTATACCAAAACATCGCACAACTGATCATATTTACACCCTACACACCCTGATAGGTAAATCATAACAAAATGTATGCTTGCTTTATTGACTTCTAAAAAGCATTTGATTCTATTTGGCATACAGGACTGTTCTACAAAGTCATTGAAAGTGGTGTAGGGAGTAAAATATATGACAGAATTAAATCAATACGTTCTGCATCAAAATTGGCAAGAAAATAACAGAATTGTTTAACCAGGGACGGGGCCTTCGCCAGGGTTTCAGTCTGAGCCCTGCACTCTTCAATATTTACATCAACAAATTGGCCACTATTCTAGAAAAATCCTCAGCCCTTGGTGTTAGTCTCCACAATTCAGAGGTTCAGAGGTCTGCTCTTCACAGATTACCTGTTCTTGCTGTCACCCATAGCACATGGCCTACAGCAGAGCCTGGACCTGCTAGAGCAGTACTGCCAGACCTGGGCCCTGAGAGTAAACCCCAAAAAGACTAAAATAATGATTTTCCAGAGAAGATCCAGATATCAGGGAATTAGACCAAAGTTCTCAGATGGTACAAAATATATAGAGTACTGTACACACTACAATTACTTAGGTTTAAATATATAGAGTACTGTACACACTACAATTACTTAGGTTTAAATAGAAGCTCAACTGGACACCTAAATGAGAGAGAAAGCACGCAGGTCATTCTACTCCATTAAAAAACTAATTCAAATTGAAATATCTATAAAAATTACAGCTAATTGAATGTGATATTGAACCAATTACACTTTATGGCAGTGAGGTGTGGGGTCCACTTGCAAAACAAGATTTCACCCAATGGGACAAACACAAAATTGAAACTCTGCATAAAGAGTCCTGTAAGATTCTCCTACATGTCCAGAGGAAAACTACAAACAATGCATGCAGGGCAGAATTAGGCCAATATCCACTAATAATAAAAACAAATTCAGTTTTGACCCCCTCTCATATCATTACCAAGCCCTGCAATGCCAAGAGCTGAGCAAAGAAAAGAGTCCCCTCATCCAGCTGGTCCTGGGGCTGAGTTCACCAACCTGTTCTACTAACACATTGAAGCCTCAGGACCAGAACATCAATCAGAATAAACCAAAGTATAACACAATCAAAACAGAACTGCATTAGTTATTGGGAAACTCATGCACAAAGTAAAATGCAGTGCAGTTTGGCACCTAAATCAACAGTACATCGTGGCAAACTATTTGAAAATGGTTACTGATCAAAACCTTAGAAAAACCTTGACAAAGTACAGGCTCAGTGAGCACAGCCTTGCCATTGAGAAGGGTAGACACAGGAAAACCTGGCTCCCTGTAGAGGAAAGGCTGTGCAACCACTGCACAACAGCAGAACCTGAGACAGAGCTGCATTTCCTGACAAAATGTAAAAAATATAAAACAATTAGCGTGTCATTTCCCCAAATTTGAATCCCTTTTTCAAGGTTTTCAAAGACCTCTCTGATGAGGACAGGCTACCCGTCCTGTTGGGGGAGGACGCAGAGAGCTGTGGGTTGGCAGCGCACTACATTGCTGCCTGCCATAAGTTGGGGGACAGTGCACTTATTTTGACCATGGCCCCATAGTGTGCACACTGCTACAATCTTGAAAAACAGTGTGTTTAATCAATTATTTGGTGACGTGAATATATTTAGTAAACCCGCTACAATGTTCCAGTACAGTGTACAATCAGCAAGCAGTTTAACAGTTACATTGGATAGGCCCTGGTGACAATAAATTAATAAAACCAAAAGCTTACATTCACTTGGAAAAGCTCCAGTGTTGGATAACCATAGCCTCTCTGTTTGAGCTGGGTGTTTGAGTAGGCTAAACTACCTAACTGCATTCTCTAACTAACTAACTCTCTCTCTCTCTCTCGCTCTTGCTTATCCATCATTTTTGAATACATTTATTTGATCAAAACTGTTCAATTATTGTCTTTCTCTTTGAGTCAACTACTCACCACATTTTATGCAATACATTGCTAGCTAGCTGTAGCTTATGCTTTCAGTACTAGATTCATTCTCTGATTCTTTGATTGGGTGAATAACACGTCAGTTCATTCTGAAAGAGCTCTGATAGGTTGGAGGACGTCCTCCGGAAGTAATCATAATTACTGTGTAAGTCTATAGAAGGGGGTGAGAACCATGAGTCTCCTAGGTTTTGTATTGAAGTCAATGTACCCAGAGGAGGACGGAAGCTAGCTGTCCTCTGGCTACACCATTGTGCTACCTTACAGAGTGCTGTTGAAGCTACTGCAGACATTCATTGTGTTTAATAAATTTTATGTAATGTTATTATTTTACACATGTTATTGTTTGGTGACGTGAATATATTTAATATTATCTAGAAAGGAAAACTTATTTAATGCTTCACTATTTATTTATTTTTGAAATTGGTCCTCCTCTTCCTCCTCTGAGGAGTCTCCACAGCGCACTTTATAGGGAATAGGGCTCTGGTCAATAGTAGTGTACTATATAGGGAACAGGGCTCTGGTCTAAAGTAGTGTACTATATAGGGAATAAGGCTCTGGTCTGAAGTAGTGCACTATATAGGGAATAGGGCTCTGGTCTAAAGTAGTGTACTATATAGGGAATAGGGCTCTGGTCTATAGTAGTGTACTATATAGGGAATAGGGCTCTGGTATAAAGTAGTGCACTATATAGGGAATAGGGCTCTGGTCACTAGTAGTGCACTATATAGGGAATAGGGCTCTGGTCTAAAGTAGTGCACTATATAGGGAACAGGGCTCTGGTCTGAAGTAGTGCACTATATAGGGAATAGGGTACCATTTCGGATGCAGTGAGAGTATCAGAGGGTCCGCACGCTGCGTGCTAATGATTAGCGAGGTGTCTGTCTGCATGCCTGTCTGATAAAGAGGAGATTGTTAAAGATATAGTTGGGTTTCATAGGCCTTGGTTACAGGGTCGTCAAAGCTGACAGACGTGTGTTGACTGCTGCTGAAGACACTCTGCGATAGTTACTTTGCTGGCTGTGTGTGTGTGTGTGTGTGTGTGTGTGTGTGTGTGTGTGTGTGTGTGTGTGTGTGTGTGTGTGTGTGTGTGTGTGTGTGTGTGTGTGTGTGTGTGCGTGCGTGCGTGCGTAAACCTCGAATACCACAGCTGTTGTTCATGTTCTTTCTGTGTCCCCATTGCTCCTTGTGTCTGACAGGTGAACAGGGGCAGGTGAACAGGGACAGGTGAACAGGGGCAGGTGAACAGGGGCAGGTGAACAGGGACAGGTGAACAGGGACAGGTGAACAGGGGCAGGTGAACAGGGACAGGTGAACAGGGACAGGTTAACAGGGGCAGGTGAACAGGGACAGGTGAACAGGGGCAGGTGAACAGGGACAGGTGAACAGGGATAGGTGAACAGGGGCAGGTGAACAGGGACAGGTGAACAGGGGCAGGTGAACAGGGGCAGGTGAACAGGGACAGGTGAACAGGGACAGGTGAACAGGGACAGGTGAACAGGGACAGGTGAACAGGGGCAGGTGAACAGGGACAGGTGAACAGGGACAGGTGAACAGGGACAGGTGACCTATAAACTCCTGTTATCACATCTTAGGTTGTTACTGTTCCTTCCCACTAATGAAGGACAGAGGATAAGCATCTTCTCCCTCTCTGTCTCTGTCTCTGTCTCTGTCTCTGTCTCTGTCTCTGTCTCTGTCTCTCTCTCTCTCTCTCTCTCTCTCTCTCTCTCTCTCTCTCTCTCTCTCTCTCTCTCTCTCTCTCTCTCTCTCTCTCTCTCTCTCTCTCTCTCTCTCTCTCTCTCTCTCTCTCTCTCTCTCTCTCTCTCTCTCTCTCTCTCGTTCTCTCGTTCTCTCGTTCTCTCCATCAGGCAAATCACCTGTTATGACAGATCAGCTGAATTAAGACCATTGCTCTGCACACACACGCACGCACACACGCACTCTCTGAGTTTTGGATGAACGATGAAGTGGATAATATATATCTTGTGGGTATCTCCATGTCTAGATCAGATGGCAGCCTTGGGTAAGACTAAGTGGGCGAGGGGGGTGTCTCTTTTACAACAACAGCTGGTCCTCAATCTCTGATATCAAGGAAATCTCAAGGTTCTGCTCTCCATACTATTTACCAAGAGAGAAGTCATCTATATTTTCCGTAGCTGTCTATTTACAACAACACACCGATGCTTGGCTCTGAGATCGCACTAAATGAGCTGTAAGCAAACAAGAAAATGCTGCGTGTCCTAGTGTACAGTGATTTTACCGAAGGGAGACTGAAATCCATTCTACCTCAGTTTTACCAAGATGTCACCTCTGCGACTAGAATGTGACAATACTCCTGATCACCAATACTCCACACACAGAAATCGAAGGCTATTCCCTTCCTTTGATTCCTAAATACAAGCAAAAACTCAAACAAGAAGTACCAGTGACGCACTCAATAAGGATGTTGTCCAATGAAGCGGATGCTAAACTACAGGACTGTTTCTCTCTAGCACAAATTGGAATATGTTCCAAGATTCATCCGATAACATTGAGGAGTTTACCACATCAGTCACCGGAATCATAAATAAGTGCATTGACAACATCGTCCCCACAGTGGCCGTACGTACATATCCCAGAAGCCATGGACTACAGGCAACATCTGCACTGAACTAAAGGTCAGCTGCCGCTTTCAAGGAGGTTGACACTAATTTGGACGCTTACAGGACCTCAAACTAGCAAAGCATCAATACAGGACTAAAATCGAATCCTACTACGTCGACTCTGGTGCCCTTCAGATGTAGCAGGGCTTGCAAACTATCGGGGATTACAAAGGGAAACCCAGTCGCAAGCCTACCAGACAAACTAAATTCCTTCTATGCTCTCTTTGAGGCAAGCAACACTGAACTATGCATGAGAGCACCAGCTGTTCCAGACGACTATGAGTAAGACCTATAAACAGGTTAACATTCACAAGGTCGTGGGGCCAGATGGAATACCAGGTAGTGTGCTCAGAGCATGCGTCGACCAGCTGGCAAGTGTCTTCACTGACATTTTTAACCTCTCCCTGTTTGTAATACTCTACCTGAATGTTTCAAGCAAGAACGCCGAGGTAACCTGAATCAGTTCATAAAACACAGGCTTGATTTAGAAATGCATGAAAAAGACACTTGAAATATCTCAATAAAATAGAAGGTTTGCTTAACTATTGCACCGTAGCACTCACATCTGTAGCCATGAAATGCTTTGACAGGCTGGTCATGGATCATATCAACACCATCATCCCGGACACCCTGGACAGACTCCATTTCCATAACACCCCAACAGATCCAAAGAAGACGCAATCTCTATTGCACTCCACACTGCCCTCTCCCAATTGGCTAAGAGGAACACCTATGTGAGAATGTTGTTCATTGACTACAGCTCAGCATTCAACACCATACTGCAATCCAAGCTCATCACCAAGCTCAGGACGCTGGGACTGAACACCTCCCTCTGCAACTGGATCCTGGACTTCCTGACGGGCCGCCTCCAGGTGGCGAGGGATCCTGGACTTCCTGACGGGCCGCCCCCAGGTGGTGAGGGAAGGCAACAACACGTCCGCCCCAGGGGTTCCTCACGGTGCTTAGTCCCCTCCTGTTCTCACCCACGACTGAGTGGCGCACAACTCCAACACCATCATTAAGTTTGCTGACGACACGACGGTGGTCTGATCACCGACAACGATGAAACAGCCTTTATCTCTCTTAACCATTCTTTCCATCTCTCTACTTCCCCTTTCTCTCTCTCTCTCTCTCTCTCTATTGCTCTCTCTCTTTCTCTCTCTCTTTCTCTCTCTCTATTGCTCTCTCTCTTTCTCTCTCTCTTTCTCTCTCTCTTTCTCTCTCTCTATTGCTCTCTCTCTTTCTCTCTCTTTCTCTCTTTCTCTCTTTCTCTTTCTTTCTCTCTCTCTATTGCTCTCTCTCTTTCTCTCTCTTTCTCTCTTTCTCTCTTTCTCTCTCTCTTTCTCTCTCTCTATTGCTCTCTCTCTTTCTCTCTCTTTCTCTCTTTCTCTCTTTCTCTTTCTTTCTCTCTCTCTATTGCTCTCTCTCTTTCTCTCTCTTTCTCTCTTTCTTTCTCGTTCTCCCCCTGTCGTTCTCCCCCTCTCTCACTCTCTCTCCTTACACACACACACACACACACACACACACATACACACACACACACACACAACACACACACCACACACCACACACACACACAACACACACACATACACACAGACACACACACACACACACAAGACAACACGTGGACAGCATAACGCATGTAGCATTTCCATACATACGGACTGTAATGATATTAGCGCAAGCTGATTAGCGAAGGGAACATTATGTCAAAGACAAGATAGTACAATACCCTACTGTAGGGGAGAGAGTTCAGGTTCAAGTAACGGGATACACACACACACACACACTTTCCTGGAAACCTGTAAGCCCTTGATAGATTGTGCTGACTAGGCTCTTGTAGCCTTGACCATACATTGCATGAAAAGATAAGAGGAGATGTTTATCTGATAGGTTAAACCCTTAGAGTGGATTAGCACATGGATGAGTCCCAAATGGCACCCTGGCCCAATTCCCTATATCGTGAACTACATTCCTATTGGCCCTGGTCATAAGTAGTGCTCTATGTAGGGAATAGGGTGCTATTTGGGATACAGACTCTGTAAGTAGAAAACATAAATACACCCTGGGGTTGGGGGGGGGTAGACACATGCACAGTTGTACTGTTTAAACACACACACACACTGTAGACACACACTGTAGACACACACTGTAGACACACACTGTAGACACACACTGTAGACACAAACTCCTACACTGATGACTTGAGCAGATCTCTATCTGACTATTGTTTTGGTCACTGTATTTTATCAGCACACACACACACACACACACACACACACACACACATAGAACTGAAATTATCATCCTGGGAACCACTTTGAATGGATACAGATTCTGCTGCTAAACGGTAACTGTATGGAAAATCTCTCTCTACATTTCTCTCCCTCTTTCCCTCTCTCTCTCTCTCTCTCTCTCTCTCTCTCTCTCTCTCTCTCTCTCTCTCTCTCTCTCTCTCTCTCTCCTCTCTCCCTCTTTCCCTCTCTGTCTCTCTCTCTCTCTTTCCCTCTCTCTCTCTCTCTCTCTCTCTCTCTCTCTCTCTCTCTCTCTCTCCTCTCTCTCTCTCTCTCTCTCTCTCTCTCTCTCTCTCTCTCTCTCTCTCTCTCTCTCTCTCTCTCTCTCTCTCTCTCTGTCTCTCTCTCTCTCTCTCTCTCTCTCTCTCTCTCTCTCTCACCCCATTTCACCTCACGCCTGTCCTCGTTACCCAACTCAGCTGTTGTTTTGAATGCCGCTGCCAACTCTATCGTTTCAGAGAGCGGAGAAGGAGCAAAGTAGGAGAGGGGGCGAGGAGATTAGGAGGGGAGGAGAGAAGGAGGAGGAGGAGTGGAGGAAAGTATTAGAGAGAGTTCAAGTGAGTTCAAAGTGAGCGAGACAGAAAGAGAAAAGACACAGAAAGAGAATAGACACACGAAAGAGAATAGAGACAGAATGAGAATAGAGATAGAATGAGAATAGAGACAGAATGAGAATAGAGACAGAATGAGAATAGAGACAGAATGACAATAGAGGAGAATCATGTTGAGATAGAGATACATAAGAAGAGAAAGAAACATATGCAGACCAGAGACAGATTAAAATACAAGAGAGAGAGAGAGAGAGAGCAACAACAGTAAAGTGAAGTGGATCTACTGCAGGAGTGTTGTGATGTTCTGTACAGCAGGGTAATGCGAGGAGTGTTGTATCACTGTGTTTTGCTCTTGGCTGTACCTAGCATCTTCTGCCATATAGACACATTGACATGAAACATGTTTATATCTGCCCCTGAGTACAGGGTTTTAACAGTACACACTGGAGACAGCCATACCAGTATATATATATATATATATATATATATATATATATATATATATATATATATATATATATATCTGACCAAGTCCATAACAGTATATATATCTATCTATCTATCTATCTATCTATCTATCTATCTATCTATCTATCTATCTATCTATCTATCTATCTATCTATCTATCTATCTATCTATCTATCTATCTATCTGTCTGTCTGTCTGTCTGTCTGTCTGTCTGTCTGTCTGTCTGTCTGTCTGTCTGTCTGTCTGTCTGTCTGTCTGTCTGTCTGTCTGACCAAGGCCATACCAGTATATATATATGTCTGTCTGTCTGTCTGTCTGTCTGTCTGTCTGTCTGTCTGTCTGTCTGTCTGTCTGTCTGTCTGTCTGTCTGTCTGTCTGTCTGACCAAGGCCATACGTGTATATATGTCTGTCTGTCTGTCTGACCAAGGATATAACAGTCTATGTCTGTCTGTCTGTCTGTCTGTCTGTCTGTCTGTCTGTCTGTCTGTCTGTCTGTCTGTCTGTCTGTCTGTCTGTCTGTCTGTCTGTCTGTCTGTCTGTCTGTCTGTCTGACCAAGGCCATACGAGTATATATGTCTGTCTGTCTGTCTGACCAAGGATATAACAGTCTATGTCTGTCTGTCTGTCTGTCTGTCTGTCTGTCTGTCTGTCTGTCTGTCTGTCTGTCTGTCTGTCTGTCTGTCTGTCTGTCTGTCTGACCAAGGCCATACCAGTCTGTCTGTCTGTCTGACCAAGGCAATACCAGTCTGTGTCTGTCTGACCAAGGCCATATCAGTCTATCTCTGTCTGTCTGTCTGTCTGTCTGTCTGTCTGTCTGTCTGTCTGTCTGTCTGTCTGACCAAGGCCATACCAGTCTATCTCTGTCTGTCTGTCTGTCTGTCTGTCTGTCTGTCTGTCTGTCTGTCTGTCTGTCTGTCTGTCTGTCTGTCTGTCTGTCTGTCTGTCTGACCAAGGCCATACCAGTCTATCTCTGTCTGTCTGTCTGTCTGTCTGTCTGTCTGTCTGTCTGTCTGTCTGTCTGTCTGTCTGTCTGTCTGACCAAGGCCATACCAGTATATATATATGTCTGTCTGTCTGTCTGTCTGTCTGTCTGTCTGTCTGTCTGTCTGTCTGTCTGTCTGTCTGACCAAGGATATAACAGTCTATGTCTGTCTGTCTGTCTGTCTGTCTGTCTGTCTGTCTGTCTGTCTGTCTGTCTGTCTGTCTGTCTGTCTGACCAAGGCCCATACCAGTCTGTCTGTCTGTCTGTCTGTCTGTCTGTCTGTCTGTCTGTCTGTCTGTCTGTCTGTCTGTCTGTCTGTCTGACCAAGGCCATACGAGTATATATGTCTGTCTGTCTGTCTGACCAAGGATATAACAGTCTATGTCTGTCTGTCTGTCTGTCTGTCTGTCTGTCTGTCTGTCTGTCTGTCTGTCTGTCTGTCTGTCTGTCTGTCTGTCTGTCTGTCTGACCAAGGCCATACCAGTCTGTCTGTCTGTCTGACCAAGGCAATACCAGTCTGTGTCTGTCTGACCAAGGCCATATCAGTCTATCTCTGTCTGTCTGTCTGTCTGTCTGTCTGTCTGTCTGTCTGTCTGTCTGTCTGTCTGTCTGTCTGTCTGTCTGTCTGTCTGACCAAGGCCATACCAGTCTATCTCTGTCTGTCTGTCTGTCTGTCTGTCTGTCTGTCTGTCTGTCTGTCTGTCTGTCTGTCTGTCTGTCTGACCAAGGCCATACCAGTCTATCTCTGTCTGTCTGTCTGTCTGTCTGTCTGTCTGTCTGTCTGTCTGTCTGTCTGTCTGTCTGTCTCTCTCTCTCTCTCTCTCTCTCTCTGTCTGTCTGACCAAGGCCATACCAGTTTCTATTTTGTATTTTGAATTTATTATGGATCCTCATTAGCTGATGCCAAGGCAACAACAAAAACATTTGGCAGTTTATACAAATTTTTAAATTCCACAAAACACTGTATGCCGTCAGAGCCCTACTCCACCACAACCAAATATCTACAGTACAAAATCCATGTGTACACCTCCTGTTTGTGTGTGTATAGTGCGTATGTTACCGTGTGTGTGTGTGTGTATGCATGTGTCTGTGCCTATGTTTGTGTTGCTTCACAGTCCCCACTGTTCCAGAAGGTGTATTTTTATCTGTTTTTTAAATATAATATTACTGCTTGCATCAGTTACTTGATGTGGAATGGAGTTCCATGTAGTCATGGCTCTATGTAGTACTGTGCACCTCCCATAGTCTGTTCTGGACTTGGGGACTGTGAAGAGACCTCTGGTGACATGTCTTGTAGGGTATGGATGGGTGTCTGAGCTGTGCGCCAGTAGTTCAAACAGACAGCTCAGTGCATTCAACATGTCAATACCTCTCATAGATACAAGCAGTGATGAAGTCAATCTCTCTGCCACTTTGAGCCATGAGAGATTGACATGCATATTATTAATGTTAGCTCTTTGTGTACGTCCAAGGGCCAGTCGTGCTGCCCTGTTCTGAACCAATTACAATTATCGTAAGTCTTTTTTTTGTGGCTCCTGACCATACAACTGAACAGTAGTCCAGGTCCGACAAAACCAGGACTTCTAGGATAGTGTTGTTAAGAAGGTAGAGTAACGCTTTATTATGGACAGACTTCTCCCCATTTTAGCTACTGTTGTATCAATATGTTTGACCATGACAGTTTACAATCCAGGGTTACTCCAAGCAGTTTAGTCACCTCAACTTGTTCAATTTCCACATTATTTATTACAGGATTTAGTAGAGGTTTAGGGTTTAGTGAATGATTTGTCCCAAATACAATGCTTTTAGTTTTAGAAATATTTAGGACTAACTTATTCCTTGCCACCCACTCTGAAACTAACTGCAGCTCTTTGTAAAGTGTTGTAGTCATTTCAGTCGCTGTAGTAGCTGACACGTATAGTGTTGCGTCATTTGTATACATAGACACACAGGCTTTAGCCTAGTGGAATGTCATTAGCAAAGAGTGAAAACAGTAAGGGGCCTAGACAGCTGCCCTGGGGAATTCCTGATTCTGCCTAGATTATGTTGGAGAGACTTCCTCCCTGTGGCTCAGTTGGTAGAGCATGGTGTTTGCAACGCCAGGGTTGTGGGTTTGTTTCCCACGGGGGCCAGTACGGAGAAGAAAAAAAATACATGTATGAAATGAATTGAAATGTATGCATTCACTACTGTAAGTCGCTCTGGATAAGAGCGTCTGCGAAATGACTAAAATGTAAGAACACCCTCTGTGTTCTGTTAGACAGGTAACTCTTTATCCTCAATAAAGCAGGGGATGTAAAGCCATAACATGTACGCTTTTCCAGCAGCAGACGATCATCAATAATGTCAAAAGCCGCACTGACGTCTAACAAGACATCCGCCACAATCATTCTATTATCAATTTCTCTCAGCCAATCATGAGTCATTTGCGTAAGGGCTATTCTTTTTGAATCTCTTTCCCTATCAGCATGCTGAAAGTTTTTGTCAATTTATTTAATGTAAAATAGCATTGTACCTGATCAAACACAATTTTTTACAAAAGTTTACTAAGTAACAGGCTGATTGGTCGGCTATTTGAGCCAGTAAAGGTGGCTTTACTATTCTTAGGTAGCGGAATGACTTTTGCTTTCCTCCAAGGCTGGGGGCATACATTTTCTAGTAGGCTTAAATTGAAAATATGCCAAATATGAGTGGTAATATCGTCCGCTATTATCCTAAGTAATTTTCCAAATGGTAAAGCCTGATGGCTTGTCATTGTTGATAGACAACAATATTTTTTTCACCTCTACCACACTCACTTTAAGGAATTGAAATTACAATGCTTGTCTTTCATAATTAGATCAGTTATACTTGGATGTGTAGTGTCAGCGTTTGTTGCTGGCATGTCATGCCTAAGTTTGCTAATCTTGCCAATGAAAAAAATCATTAAAGTAGTTGGCAATATCAGTGTTTTTTGTGATGAATGAGCCATCTGATTCATTGAATGACGGAGCTGAGTTTGCCTTTTTTCCCAAAATGTCATTTAAGGTGCTCCAAAGAGGTTTACTATCGTTCTGTATGTCATTTACCTTTAGTGTAGTTTCTTCTTTTTATTCAGTTTAGTCACATGATTTCTCAATTTGCAGTACGTTTGCCAATCGGTTGTGCAGCCAGTCTTATTTGCCATTCCTTTTGCCTCATCCCTCTCAACCATACAATTTTTCAATTCCTCATCAATCCACAGGGATGTAACAGTTTTTACAGTCATGTTCTTAACGAGTGAATCTATATCTGTCTGTCTGTCTGTCTGTCTGTCTGTCTGTCTGTCTGTCTGTCTGTCTGTCTGTCTGTCTGTCTGTCTGTCTGTCTGTCTGTCTGTCTGTCTGTCTGTCTGTCTGTCTGTCTGTACATACCAGTCTCTTAATATTACATACAGTATCACTCTATAATCAGTCTCTCATACTTTCTCTCCCTCCTTCTTTCCCTCCCTCTCTCTCTCTCTCTCTCCTACCCTCACCTTTGCTTTCTCCCTTTCTCTGTCTGTCTCGCTACTGTGAAAACATATTTCTTTCCTTTAATATTTTAGACACTGTATATTTAATATTTTAGATACTGTATATTTAGTATTTTAGATACTGTATATTTAGTATTTTAGATACTGTATATTTAGTATTTTAGATACTGTATATTTAGTATTTTAGATACTGTATATTTAGTATTTTAGATACTGTATATTTAGTATTTTAGAGACTGTATATTTAGTATTTTAGATACTGTATATTTAGTATTTTAGACACTGTATATTTAATATTTTAGATACTGTCTATTTAGTATTTTAGATACTGTATATTAAAAGTATTTTTTCTCTCTCTTATCTTTCATCGCCTAACATCTGCACACTCAGCAGTCTGTTGAATTTCTGGATTTGGGAATAGAATAGACAGTTTCCCTAGCAACTGGTTTCCATGGCAGCAGTCTCCTCTTCCTATTCCCAGCTGCAGTTGTGCCCCAGTCCCAATCCTCACTGGTTCTCAATTTCTGTCCAGTCCCGATCATCAACCCATTCTTTCCAGGGAAACCAAGATCCCATTCCAAAACCAACATGGACATGGGAACACACACACACACTGGGATGACTGCACATAGACAGACAGACAGACAGACAGACAGACAGACAGACAGACAGACAGACAGACAGACAGACAGACAGACAGACAGACAGACAGACAGACAGACAGACAGACAGACAGACAGACAGACAGACAGACAGACAGACAGACAGACAGACAGACAGACAGACAGACAAGAACTATTCAAACACTTTAAATGTTCACAGATACACAAAGACACACACAAACACAGAAACCCTCATGATAGACGGCAGGCTAACTGTAGTCTGGGGACACACACAGAAACCCTCATGATAGACGGCAGGCTAACTGTAGTCTGGGGACACACACAGAAACCCTCATGATAGACGGCAGGCTAACTGTAGTCTGGGCTTACATCTGGTACCATGGCACAGTGGGCACATTTTGGGGTGAAGATGAATCAGGTCGCACATAATTGGGGGGAAGGTAAATCAGGTCGCACATATTGGGGGGAAGATGTATTATATCACACATGTTGAGGAGGAAGGTGAATCAGGTCTCATACACACACATTAGGCTCCAGGGGGATATATCCTTCATGTCACCTTGACTTCTCCAGGGAAGGGAGGGGGGAGAAGAGGGTGGTTCTGTCATATCAGCAGGATCAGGTAAAACCTTATGCCCTCTCTACCCCCTATAGACTACCATATACCCTCTCTACACCCTATAGACTACCATATACCCTCTGTAACCCCTATAGACTACCATATACCCTCTCTACCCCCTATAGACTACCATGTACCCTCTCTACCCTCTATAGACTACCTTATGCCCTCTCTACCCCCTATAGACTACCATATGACCTCTCTACCCCCTATAGACTACCTTATGCCCTCTCTACCCTCTATAGACTACCATGTACCCTCTCTACCCCCTATAGACTACCATATACCCTCTCTACCCCCTATAGACTACCATATGCCTTCACTACCCCCTATAGACTACCTTATGCCCTCTCTACCCCCTATAGACTACCATGTACCCTCTCTACCCTCTATAGACTACCATATGCCTTCACTACCCCCTATAGACTACCATATGCCCTTACTGCCCCCTATAGACTACCATATGCCCTTACTACCCCTATAGACTACCGTATGCCCTTACTACCCCCTATAGACTACCATATGCCCTTACTACCCCCTATAGACTACCATATGCCCTTACTACCCCCTATAGACTACCATATGACCTCTGTGCCCCCTATAGACTTCTTTATGCCCTCTCTACCCCTATAGACTTCCATATTACATCTCTACCCCCTATAGACTACCATAAACGCGATCACTATCCTCGATTTGTACAAAGAAATCGTCAGCTCTGGATGATCTGCTTCCTCAGGCACACCAAGACAAGACTACGTCAGCGAGCAAATTGCACCCATTGCCCTTTGTACTGTTGGCGAATCATTGGAGAACAAACTGGATCAGCGCTGGACTAGATTTTCCTAGCAACGGGACTTGAAAAACTGTCACAGCTTAACAAGGACATGGATATACATGTACGTATCGCTGTTTTTTTCTATGCATCGTCAAGACCGTCCTGCAGACTCAGGTAAGACGAAGGGGGGGCGTGTCTCTTTGTTAACAACAGCTGGTGCGCGATCTCTACTGTGAAGGAAGTCTCGAGGTTTTTCTCGCCTGAGGTAGAGTATCTCATGATGAGCTGCGGTCCATACTATTTACCAAGAGAGTTATTATCAATATTTTCGTAGCTGTCTATTTACCACCACAAACTGATGCTGTCACTAAGACCACACTCAACGAGCTGTATAGGGCCATAATCAAACAATAAAATGCAGATTCAGATGCAGCGTTTCTCATGGACGGTGATTATCATGCAGGAAAACTCAAATCTGTTTTACCAAATTTTTTTACCAGCAAGTCACCTGTGCAACTAGAGGTGACAAAATTTTACATCACCTTTACTCCACACACAGAAACGCATACAAGGTTCTCCCTCACCCTCCCTTTTGCAAATCAGACCTTAACTATATCCTCTAGCTTACAAATAAAAAACTTGAAAAGGAAGTTCAAGTGTTGCGCTCAATAAGGAAGTGGTCTGATGAAGCGGGTGCTGAGATACAGGACTGTTTCGCTAGAACAGATTGGAATATGTTCCGGTATTCAGCCGATAATATTGAGGAGTTTACCACATCAGTCACCGGCTTCATTAATAAGTGCACCAACGACGTCGTCCCCACAGTGACCGTACATACAATACATACCCCAACCAGAAGCCATGAATTGCAGGCAACATCCACAATGAGCTAAAGGCTTGAGCTGTTGCTTTCAAGGAGCGGGATACTAATCCGGAGGCTTATAAAAAATCCCACTATGACCTCTAACAAGCCATCAAGCAGGCAAAGCATCAATACAAGACTAATATCGAATCCTACTACGCTGGCTCTGACACTTGATGGATGTAGAAGGGCGTGCAAACTATCACTGATTACAAAGGGAAACCCAGCCGCGAGCTGCCCAACAACACGAGCCTACCAGAGGAGCTAAATGCCTTCTATTGTCACATCCTGACCAGTAATAGGGGTTATTTGTTATTATAGTTTGGTCAGGATGTGGCAGGGGGTGTTTGTTTCATGTGGTTTGGGCTATGTATTTAGGTAGAGGGGTTTTTGGTTTATGTGGTCCGGCGTTTGTTAGTCTGTGTTCTATCTAGTCTATTGTAGTTCTTTGTTTAGTTATTGGGGTTGGACCTTCAATTGGAGGCAGCTGGTTATCGTTGCCTCTGATTGAAGGTCCTATATTTGGGAGTTTTTCATGGGATTTTGTGGGAGATTGTTCTTGTTTAGCTGTTTGCCTGACGAGACTGTCAAGTTCGTTTTGTTTTGTATACGTTTATGTGTTTTCCTTCTTCACCAATAAAAAAAGATGAGTATACATTTTTTCCGCTGTGTCTTGGTCTCTACCCCTACAACACTCGTGACATCTATGCTTGCTTCAAGGCAAGCAACACTGAACTATGCATGAGAGCACAAACTGTTCTGGATGACTGTGTGATCTCACTCTCCATTGCCGATATGAGTCAAACATTTGAACAGTTTAACATTCACAAGGCCGTGGGTCCAGACGGAATACCAGGATGCGCATTCAGAGCATGCACTGACCAGCTGGCAGGTGTCTTCACTGACATTTTCCACCTATCCCTGACTGTAATACCAGCTTGTTTTAAGCAGACCACCATAGTCCCTGTGCCCAAGAACGCCAAGGTAACCTGTCTAAATAACTATCGCCCTGTAGCACTCACATCTATAGCCATGAAATGCTTTGAAACGCTGGTCATGGCTCATATCAACGGCAAGGCGTTACAGAGGGTGGTAAGTATGGCCCAGTACATCACTGGGGCTTAACTCCATGCCATCCAGGATCTCTTTACCAGGCCATGTCAGAGGAAGGCCCAAACAATTGTCAAAGTCTCCAGCCACCCAAGCCATAGACTGTTCTCTCTGCTACCACATGGCAAGCGATACCAGTGCTCCAAGTCTGGAACCAACAGGACAACTACCCCCTAGCCACAAGAATGCTAAACAAGACTGCTAAATAACTTAGCAAATGGCTACCTCGACTACCTGCATTGACACTTTTTTTAACTAACTCTCTTGCACTGACTCTGTGCACACACACTGGACTCTACCCACACACTCACACATACATACACTGACATATGTACATAGCTACTCTAATTACCTCGTACCCTGCACATAGACTCAATACTGATACTCCCTGTATATAGCCATGTCATTACCTCATACCCCTGCACATAGACTCGGTACTGGTACTTCCTGTATATAGCCATGTTTTTACCTGGCACTCCCTGTATATAGCCATGTTGTTACCTGGTACTTCCTGTATATAGACATGTTGTTACCTGGTACTTCCTGTATATAGCCATGTTATTACCTGGTACTTCCTGTATATAGACATGTTGTTACCTGGTACTTCCTGTATATAGCCATGTTGTTACCTGGTACTTCCTGTATGTAGCCATGTTATTTTTACTCATTATTGTTATTTGTGTATTCATTCCTTGTATCACTATTTCTATTTTTTATTCTTTAACTCTGCATTGTTAGAAAAGGGCCCGTAAGTAAGCATTTCACTGTTAGTATACACCTGTTGTTTACAAAGCATGTGACAATTAACATTTTATTTTATTTGCTATTGGTGTGTTGTAGAGGGAGCACATATAAGAACTGGTTATTATAATTTTAGAATGGGAATGGGATATTATCTGACCAGCAAGATCTCACAGTTTGACACGTATTTAACTTCAGTATTTAATGTTTATCCAAGGACAGGATAACCATGACATTTTGACAGTTAAATTTAGGCATTAATTCCTAACGGTTAAGGTTATAACAACAACAGAACCAACCCCACACCCAACACCAACACCAAGAACAACAACACAAACAACAAGAGCACCAACAACCACACCACCACCAACAACAACCACACCACCACCAACAACAACCACACCACCACCAACAACAACCACACCACCACCAACACCAACAACATCAACAACAACAACACCAACAAAAGATTGCCAAGCATTGGGATTGGGATTGAACACGCAGCCCTTGGAACCAGAGCTCGTGGTTTACACACATCTGCCATCCCCAACCATAATGGCCTAGCTAGCCGCGAGCCTACTGGATGGTAATAGCGCTCACTGTTGTCCCTAGTGGCCGGGTTTTGAAGGAATCTCCTGACATCCTGGGGACCTGGACGAACGTCGAATATGGCCTTGGATCTGGAGTGACCTGGTTGATCTGACAGCAAGACAGTAAACACAGAAAGTAGGCCAGATAAACCTGGCTGATCTGACAGCAGGACAGTAAACATAGAAAGTAGTCCAGATAAACCTGGCTTATCTGACAGTAGGCCAGATAAACCTGGCTGACCTGACAGCAGGACAGTAAACATAGAAAGTAGTCCAGATAAACCTGGCTTATCTGACAGCAGGACAGTAAACATAGAAAGTAGGCCAGATAAACCTGGCTTAAACCTGCTACCTCTTAGACCAGGGGTTCTGCCACAACTCCTACCGAAGGTAGCCCCCCTTCCTGCTCGGGTGGTGCTCGGCGGTCGTCGTCACCGGCCTACTAGCTGCCACTGATTCCCTTTTTTCCCCCTTTCTGTTTATTGTTTGCACCTGTTTTGTGTTGGGCTGATTAGCTGGGTTATTTTAGCCAGTAGGCCCGCCTGCTCTGTGTGCGGGATTGTTTTTGTGTAATTTGCTTCTATGCACCCTCATGCTTTGAGGTGCTTGTACGTGGGTGTTTGGGGCACTTTGTTTTCGTGTGCGCCCAGTATCTCCGTGGGGTGGCTTGTGTTTGCCGTTGTGTCTATTAAAGCACTACCCTGTACTCTCTGCTTCCTGCACCTGACTTCGCACCCACTACGCCCAGAGTCCTTACAGAATCCCGCACCATTTGAATGAAGTCAGCAGGAGGAGCTGCCACCCCTCGTCCCTCGATGGAGGAACGCGTCTTCCATCACACCACCGTTCTCCATCGGATCCGAAATGGACCAGATGATGGAGAGAATGGACCGATGGGAGAGGAGTGGTCTCCTCTCTCCACCTCCGGTTCCTCCGACGACTCCACCTCCTCCTCCCCCTGCGTCCGGCTCCGGCGTGCTTCGTCTTGCGCTCCCGAGGGAGTACGATGAAGCGGCGGCTGGGTGCCAGGGATGTCTGCTCCAGCTCGAGCTGTACCTGGCTACCGTGAGACCTACTCCCTCGGGGGAGGAGAGTGTGAGTGTCCTCATCTCCTGCCTGACGGGCCGAGCTCTGGAGTGGGCCAACGCGGTCTGGAATGGCCCAGACTCGGCGAGGGATCACTATCCAGAGTTCACCCGCCGCTTTCGGGCCATATTCGACAACCCTCCGGAGGGTCGAGCGTTGGGTGAGCGACTGTTCCACCTTCGGCAGGAGACGAGGAGCGCGCAGAACTTCGCGTTGGAGTTCCGGACCTTGGCCGCTGGGGCGGGGTGGAACGACAGGGCCCTGATAGACCACTACCGGTGTAGTCTCCGGGCGGACGTCCGCAGGGAGCTAGCGTGTCGGGACATCGCTCTCTCTCTCGACGAGCTGATAGACATGTCTATCCGGCTGGACAATCTGCTGGCTGCCCGCGGGCGTTCGGAAAGGTTCCTGTCTGTTCCGGCTCCTTGCACTAAAGCCCCTATTCCTATGGGGGGGCCGTGCCGAGGGGTACCGAATGAGGAGGCTCCTCCTGCACCAGCTGTGGCCGGAGAGGACACACGGCCGACCGGTGCTGGAGGAGCCAGTCTGGGAGTCGAGAGGGCAGGCAGAACACTTCTCGGTCACCCCAGGTGAGTCAGCACCAAACTCACCCAGTACCCCCTGTTGGTCACATGTTTGTATTTATTTGTTTTCGTGACTTTTCTCCCTCTTCCCAGCATAAGGCGCTAGTCGAATCAGGCGCAGCTGGGAACTTTATGGATCGTGGACTCGCCATCAAGCTGGGCATTCCGCTAGTGCCAATAGATCCCCCCTTCCCCGTGCACTCCTTAGATAGCCGGCCATTAGGGTCAGGGTTGGTCAGGGAGGCCACAGTTCCACTGGACATGGTAACGCAGGGGAATCATAAGGAACGGATTAGTCTCTTCCTTATCGATTCGCCTGCATTTCCGATGGTGCTGGGGGTTCCCTGGCTGGCTAGTCACAATCCCCGGATTTCGTGGAGACAGAGGGTTCTCCAGGGGTGGTCAGAGGAGTGTTCAGGGAGGTGTATGGTGGAGAGTCCAGACCAGGTTTCCACTGTGCACATTCCCCCTGAATACGCCGATTTGGCAATCGCTTTCTGTAAGAAGAGGGCGACCAAATTACCACCTCATCGACAGGGGGATTGTGCGATAAATCTACAGGTAAAGGCTGCGCTTCCCAAGAGTCACATGTACCCATTGTCACAGGAGGAGACGTTGGCTATGGAGACATATGTCACGGAATCTCTGGGACAGGGGTACATTCGGCCCTCCATTTCACCCGTCTCCTCGAGTTTCTTTTTTGTGAAGAAAAAGGAGGGAGGTCTGCGTCCGTGCATTGATTACAGAGGCCTAAATGCCATCACGGTGGGGTTTAGTTACCCGCTACCTCTCATCGCTATGGCGGTGGAATCATTTCACGGAGCAAGGTTTTTCACAAAACTGGACCTCAGGAGCAGCGTATAACCTGGTGCGTATTCGGGGTGGAGACGAGTGGAAAACCGCGTTTAGTGCCACATCGGGCCATTATGAGTACCTCGTCATGCCGTATGGGTTAAAGAATGCTCCAGCCGTCTTTCAATCCTTTGTAGACGAGATTCTCAGGGACCTGCACGGGCAGGGATTGATTGTGTATATCGACGATATCTTGATTTATTCCTCCACACGCGCTGAGCATGTGTCTCTAGTGCGCAAGGTGCTTAGGAGACTGCTGGAGCATGACCTATACATCAAGGCTGAGAAGTGTGTGTTCTCCAAATGAGCCGTCTACTTCCTGGGTTATCGCATTTCCACCTCGGGGATGGTGATGGAGTGTGACCGCGTTAAGGCCGTGCGTAATTGGGCGACTCCAACCACGGTGCAGGAAGTGCAGCGGTTCTTAGGGTTTGCCAATTACTATCGGAGGTTTATCCGGGGTTTTGGCCAGATAGCGGCTCCCATTACCTCACTGCTGAAGAGGGGGCCGGTGCGTTTGCGGTGGTCAACAGAGGCTGACAGAGCCTTCAATAGTTTGAAGGCGCTGTTCACCGAGGCACCCATGTTGGCACACCCGGACCCCTCTCTAGCATTCATAGTGGAGGCGGACGCATCCGAGGCTGGGGTGGGTGCAGTGCTATCACAGCGCTCGGGTACGCCACTGAAACTCCGCCCCTGCGCTTTCTTTTGAAGAAGCTCGGTCCGGCGGAGCGTAACTATGATGTGGGGGACCGGGAGTTGTTAGCGGTGGTAAAGGCCCTGAAGATGTGGAGACACTGGCTTGAGGGGGCTAAGCACCCTTTTCTCATCTGGACCGACCACCAGAATCTGGAGTATATCCGGGCAGCTAGGAGACTGAATCCGCGTCAGGCAAGGTGGGTCATGTTCTTCACCCGATTCAGGTTCACCATTTCCTATAGACCAGGCTCCCTGAACACGAAGGCCGACACGCTGTCCCGTCTCTACGACACGGAGGACCGGCCCATCGATCCTACTCCCATCATTGCAGCCTCTAGGCTGGTAGCACCGATGGTATGGGAGGTGAACTCAGACATCGAGCGGGCGTTACGGGTGGAACCTGCGCCTCCACAGTGTCCCACGGGTCGCAAGTACGTGCCGCTTGGTGTCCGTGATCAATTGATTCGGTGGGCTCACATGCTACCCTCTTCGGGTCGTCCTGGTGTGGCGAGGACAGTGCGGGGTCTCTGGGGGAAGTACTGGTGGCCCACCTTGGCTAAGGACGTTAGGTTCTACGTCTCTTCCTGTTCGGTATGCGCCCAGAGTAAGGCTCCTAGGCACCTTCCTAGAGGGAAGCTACAGCCCCTCCCCGTTCCACAACGGCCATGGTCTCACCTGTGAGTGGACTTCCTGACCGATCTCTCCCCATCTCAGGGGAACACTACTGTCCTGGTTGTTGTGGATCGGTTTTCTAAGTCCTGCCGTCTCCTCCCGTTGCCCGGTCTCCCTATGGCCCTACAGACTGCAGAGGCGCTATTTATCCACGTCTTCCGGCACTACGGGGTGCCGGAGGTCATCGTCTCTGATCGAGGTTCCCAGTTCACGTCCAGGGTATGGAAGGCGTTTATGGAGTGTCTGGGGGTCTCGGTCAGCTTGACCTCCGGTTATCACCCCGAGAGTAATGGGCAGGCGGAGAGAGTGAACCAGGAGGTGGGTAGGTTTCTGCAGTCGTATTGCCAGGACCGGCCAGGGGAGTGGTCTAGGTAAATTCCATGTGCGGAGTTGGCCCACAACTCACTCCGTCACTCCTCTACTAACCTGTCACCCTTTCAGTGTGTTTTGGGTTACCAGCCGGTCCTGGCACAATGGCACCAGAGTCAGACAGAGGCTCCTGCGGTGGAGGAGTGGGTGCAGCACTCCAAGGAGACCTGGAGAGCCGTCCAGGAATCCCTCAAGCAAGCCGGTGGACGGCGGAAGAGGAGCGCTGACCGCCACCGCAGTGAGGCCCCCGTGTTCGTACCGGGAGACAGGGTCTGGCTCTCGACCCGGAACCTGCCCCTCCGCGTGCCCTGCCGGAAGCTGGGGCCGCAGTATGTGGGGCCCTTCAAAGTCCTGAGGAGGATAAACGAGGTGTGTTATAGGTTACAATTCCCTTCCTATTACCATATTAACCCCTCGTTTCATGTGTCTCTCCTCAGGCCGGTGGTAGCTGGTCCCCTGCTTTTTCAGCCTGGGACCCAAATTAGAAATGTTGTGTTTTCCTTAGAACCCAAGCTTATGAAAATATGCAACAATACGTAAATATTGGTACATTTCATTGCCGTTATCCCTAAAACAAATGCAATATAAACAATTTTTAAAAAAACAATGAAATACCCATATACCTTCTCATGTTTATTTTCCCCATTAAAAACACTCTATCTAGGTTGGAACTGTAGCTGTTAAAATACAATAAAAAAATCATTCGGAACTGGAATAAACTGGCTGATCACATCACACAGATGTATAACAGAACCACAGGAGGCTGCTGAGGGGAGGAAGGTGCATGATAATGTCCGGAACGGAGCGAATGGAATGGCACCAAACACCTGGAAACCATGGAAACCATATGTCTGATGTATTTGATATCATTTCGCTAATTCTGCACAAAACACATTGCGGGCGATACTCGTTATTTCTCATAGATTGTACAAAACCAAGAGACAGAAAGTTGTCGCTGTATCTGCGTTTCATGACGACTGAGCTCAGTCAGAACTTGTGGCTAGCTTGAGTCCATCTGATGACAGCGGTAAGTGACTGCGAGTGGGAATGACAAGTCAGTGGCTGACAGCGCATCATCTGCCGCTGAACCACAGCGCTGCATCGTGTGTGTCGTGGAGTGATCTTCAAGAAAAACTGCAGAAAAAAAATATCTGGGAAACGACGAAGCACACAGGCATCTCCCTCCACGTTGCGCAGCTGCCAAACTCAGCTGAGATCTAAACAGAGATCGTAGTGAACAGAGAGCGCAGTTGCACTTGGCCAAATCAATTCCAGTAATTCATTAAATAATGATACATTTAATATGAAACTATTAACAGGTCCAAAGTGGGTCGCGACTCATACTTTAAGAAAGGCTGTATAGACACACACACACACACACACACACACACACACACACACACACACACACACACACTCACACACACACACACACACACACACACACACACACACACACACACACACACACACACACTTAGCAAGCAGGATATCCTGTTGTTGTTGTCTGTAACATCATAAAAACCTTCTGGCTCTGAACACATCTTTCCATTCCAAAGTCAGACACTGTTTTTAAATCCATTTCTTATCTTTCTGGGAATGATAGACAGCTAGATGAGACGTCTCCTCCAAAGAAAACAGAGATCGTATCCAAGAAACACAGATTAGGTATTCAGGGATGACAGAGGGAGTAATATATATATATACACCATTCACACACACACACACACACACACACACACACACACACACACACACACACACACACACACACACACACACACACACACACACACACACACACACACACACACAGTACACACACACACACACACCACTCACACACCACTCACACACCATTCACACACACACACCACTCACACACACACACACACACACACCACTCACAGACAAACACACACATACGCACAGTGAGTAATGTCACTGTCCCTGTTATTTTGGGGGTGACTGTGCGTGTATAGAGCGGGAAGGGTCAGGATTGGAACAGTTTTTCCCCTCTTCCCGTCTGAAACACTGATATTCTGGAATGTGCCGACACAGTGGTGGCTCACGCAAACCCAACGTGACTCCACAATAATAAAAACACACAAAATATACAGCCCACTGACACATAGACAACATGGTGCCATGTGGGAAAAGCTGTTCTGTCAAGGTAAAACAAACAATAAACACTAAAACACTTTCCTAGAAATAGCACCCGATTCACTACTTAGCACACTGCCTTTTGACCAGATCCCATAGGGTGTAATTTTGGGGATGCACACCATGTGTTTCAGCCTCTCTCTGAGGATGATGTCATTGGGATGGATGGTACTTCATGACCATCCAATCACAAACAAACGTGGGGTGCCAGGCAGCGGAACAGTGGAAGCAGAGCATGCTGGGTAGGAAATGAAGGGGTATTGTTGGATTGAGGCGAGGTCATGAGTCTGTGAGGGCATGATATTGGGTTAAGAAACCCCACCATGAAACAGAGAGGAGGGAGGCTGGTTGAGGTGTGTGTGTGTGTGTGTGTGTGTGTGTGTGTGTGTGTGTGGTGTGTGGTGTGTGTGTGTGTGTGTGTGTGTGTGTGTGTGTGTGTGTGTGTGTGTGTGTGTGTGTGTGTGTGTGTGTGTGTGTGTGCACCCCCTTCAGAAACGCAGGCGGGAGACGGTGGGAGAGGGGAGAAAGGGGGAGACAGTGTAGGAAACAGCTGTGAAAGGGGATAGACGAAGGGGGGGGGATGGGGGAGGGGGAGAGGGGAAGACATTCCAGCATTATGTCTGTGCTTCCTTGAGAACAAGAGTAACAAAACACAAACAAACGGCTGCCAAAGAGAGACAGAGGAGGAAACGAAGATAAAAGAGGGAGAGAGACGGGAGGGAGAAGGAGGAAGGAAAAGGGAGAGAGAAAGAAACACAGAGACAGAGAGAGAGAGGCAGAGAGAGAGAAAGAGAGGCAGAGAGAGAGAGACAGAGAGACAGAGACAGATAGAGAGAGGGAGAGAGAAAGAGGGAGAGTTAGAGACAGAGAGAGGCAGAGAGAGAGAGAGACAGAGACAGATAGAGGGAGAGACAGAGAGAGAGAGGGAGAGAGAAAGAGGGAGAGTTAGAGACAGAGAGAGTCAGACAGAGAGAGACAGAGAGAGACAGAGATAGAGAGACAGATAGAGAGGGAGAGAGAAAGAGAGGGAGAGAGAAAGAGAGGGAGAGAGAAAAAGAGAGTTAGATAGAGAGAGAAAGAGAGGGAGTTAGAGACAGAGAAAAAGAGAGAGAGAGAGGGAGAGAGAAAGAGAGGGAGAGAGAATGAGAGGGAGAGAGAATGAGAGAGAGAGAGAAAGAGAGGGAAAGAGAAAGAGAGGGAGCTAGAGACAGAGAGAGAGAGAGAGAGGGAGAGAGAGAGAAAGAGAGAGAGAGAGAGAGAATGAGAGGGAGAGAGAAAGAGAGGGAGCTAGAGACAGAGAGAGAGAGAGAGAGGGAGAGAGAGAGAAAGAGAGGGAGAGAGAAAGAGAGGGAGAGAGAAAAAGAGAGTTAGATAGAGAGAGAAAGAGAGGGAGTTAGAGACAGAGAAAAAGAGAGAGAGAGAGGGAGAGAGAAAGAGAGGGAGAGAGAATGAGAGGGAGAGAGAGAGAGAGAGAGAGAGAGAGGGGAGAGAGAGAGAAAGAGAGAGAGAGAGAGAATGAGAGGGAGAGAGAAAGAGAGGGAGCTAGAGACAGAGAGAGAGAGACAGAGAGAGAGAGAGAGAGGGAGAGAGAGAGAAAGAGAGGGAGAGAGAAAGAGAGGGAGCTAGAGACAGAGAGAGAGAGAGAGAGGGAGAGAGAGAGAAAGAGAGGGAGAGAGAAAGAGAGGGAGAGAGAAAGAGAGGGAGAGAGGGCAGTAGAGGAGTAAAGTAAAGAGAGAACGTGAGAATGGGGAAATGAAGGAGAGGAAAGAGAGGATGGGACAGGTCAGGGTGTTTTGTCTGAGGCAGTAGGGCTGTTATAACACAATTGTCCTTACGGGATAAGCAAGCACCAGATTACTGAACTGAATTTAAATGAGTTCAGTGACTCCATTTAGCCTACACAAGACATTTCTCTCTTCAAAACAACCCCCATTATTAGCTAGTTGTTAGCTAGTGGTCAGAGTGATTTATGCTTTGCCGTGTCCCCACAGCAGTCTGTAGACACCCATATCTGATTGATTGATATGTTTGATGTCATAGACATGCGGGTGCCCAGCCCACATTGACTTACAAGACACCACTATGTACACAGAACATCAGTAGTTTATATTACCTACAATACGTTGGGCTAAATGGATCCTGTCATGATGCCATCAGAAAGAGCCTCTGATGCTTAAATGACTATTTACTGATGTTTTAATGACTTTTTACTGATGTTTTAATGACTATTTACTGATGTTTTAATGACTATTTACTGATGTTTTAATGACTATTTACTGATGTTTTAATGACTATTTACTGATGTTTTAATGACTATTTACTGATGCTTTAATGATTTAAGGACAAAACATTTAGGACAAAAAAAAACATTGTTGTTACAGCTTTTCTTTTGTTTACATACATGGCACTTTGTTTATTTTCTACAGTAGTTACATAGCAAGAATAAATGTATTTGATATACAGTACATCTGGATATATATAACTTGTCATAACTATTATAGAACAAGAGCTTTTAACCCCACCCCTCAGCTGCTCTCAGTCCATCCCACCTATCTCCTTAACCCCACCCCTCAGCTGCTCTCAGTCCATCCCACCTATCTCCTTAACCCCACCCCTCAGCTGCTCTCAGTCCATCCCACCTATCTCCTTAGCCCCACCCCTCAGCTGCTCCCAGTCCATCCCACCTATCTCCTTAACCCCAACCCTCAGCTGCTCTCAGTCCATCCCACCTATCTCCTTAACCCCACCCCTCAGCTGCTCTCAGTCCGTCCCACCTATCTCCTTAACCCCACCCCTCAGCTGCTCTCAGTCCGTCCCACATATCTCCTTAACCCCACCCCTCAGCTGCTCTCAGTCCATCCCACCTATCTCCTTAACCCCACCCCTCAGCTGCTCTCAGTCCATCCCACCTTTCTCCTTAACCCCACCTCTCAGCTGCTCTCAGTCCATCCCACCTATCTCCTTAACCCCACCCCTCAGCTGCTCTCAGTCATCCCACCTATCTCCTTAACCCCACCCCTCAGCTGCTCTCAGTCCATCCCACCTATCTCCTTAACCCCACCCCTCAGCTGCTCTCAGTCCATCCCACCTATCTCCTTAACCCCACCCCTCAGCTGCTCTCAGTCCATCCCACCTATCTCCTTAACCCCACCCCTCAGCTGCTCTCAGTCCATCCCACCTATCTCCTTAGCCCCACCCCTCAGCTGCTCTCAGTCCATCCCACCTATCTAACCCCACCCCTCAGCTGCTCTCAGTCCATCCCACCTATCTCCTTAACCCCACCCCTCAGCTGCTCTCAGTCCATCCCACCTATCTCCTTAACCCCACCCCTCAGCTGCTCTCAGTCCATCCCACCTATCTCCTTAACCCCACCTCTCAGCTGCTCTCAGTCCATCCCACCTATCTCCTTAACCCCACCCCTCAGCTGCTCTCAGTCCATCCCACCTATCTCCTTAACCCCACCCCTCAGCTGCTCTCAGTCCATCCCACCTATCTCCTTAACCCCACCCCTCAGCTGCTCTCAGTCCATCCCACCTATCTCCTTAACCCCACCCCTCAGCTGCCCTCAGTCCATCCCACCTATCTCCTTAACCCCACCCCTCAGCTGCTCTCAGTCCATCCCACCTATCTCCTTAACCCCACCCCTCAGCTGCTCTCAGTCCATCCCACCTATCTCCTTAACCCCACCCCTCAGCTGCTCTCAGTCCATCCCACCTATCTCCTTAACCCCACCCCTCCGCTGCTCTCAGTCCATCCCACCTATCTCCTTAACCCCACCCCTCAGCTGCTCTCAGTCCATCCCACCTATCTCCTTAACCCCACCCCTCAGCTGCTCTCAGTCCATCCCACCTATCTCCTTAACCCCACACCTCAGCTGCTCTCAGTCCATCCCACCTATCTCCTTAACCCCACCCCTCAGCTGCTCTCAGTCCATCCCACCTATCTCTTAAACCCCCCTCTGATGATTTCCATGTGCCATTTATTTTTCAACTGTGGTGTGATGTTTCACATTAATACTGAACCTGTCTAATCACACTGTATCTGCAGATTGTAAGTTAAAGATAAATATTTTTACTAAAAGTATTGTTATATTGTTGATTGATTGACTATGGCTTTCCAAATATCCCAACAGTGCTATTTCTAGGGTTAATTTTAGAGAAATGTTGTGAATTTTCAGCCAGACTTGATCTTCAAAAAATATCTTCCCAACTATTTTGCAACGTGTATGGCACCGCTATTAACATTTTGTTCCTGATGTAAAACTGATATTTTATTTTATACATTTTTGGGCCAAATGTGGTCTTTAGTATAGAGCAGACAAACAACTTTCATTCCTCCTCAATCTTTGCAGTAATGCTGCAATGAGTTGTTTGTAATTTTGTTTAGAGCAAACATTTACATATATTTTTAGTTGACTGCACATGTGACATTATTTTATTTAACTAGGCAAGTCAGTTAAGAACAAATTCTTATTTACAATGACGGCCTACAGAGGCCAATGATGGGCCAGTTGTGCACCGCCCTATGGGACTCCCGATCACGGCCGGTTGTGATACAGCCTGGATTCAAACCAGGATGTCTGTAGTGACGCCTGTAACACTGAGCTGCAGTGCATTAGACCGCTGCGCCTACTCCACCTTTCCTATTCATAATATCATTAACAAAGATAATTCCTTTAAAAAATTAAAAAATACATAAAAAATTGTTTGTTTATCAATTATTGAATTTGAATAACCATAATATTTGTTGTAATATCTTGTAATGTATTTTCTGGAGGATGAAACTGGAATTGCAACCAGTTTTGTGTGGCTTGTTTTAGAAAGGGTAATAATTAGAATAAGGTTCCATATTCAATTAACTGAAAGTGAGAGTTTGTAATCTGGATATATGGAAGAAGGGGTGAGCCATTCTTACTAATCTAGTAGAGAACCAGTTCGGGTTTAAGTACAACTTTTGTATGACTGATGCTTTTTGTGAGAGGTTCAATGCTTTAATAGTGAATAATTTTAGCCCCCCAAAATTATATTCATTATATAAATAAACATGTTTAATTTTGACTGGCTTAAATAAAGTAAAGTGAAATATTTTTTGCCGTATTTAGAATTAAATAAATTAATAAATGTATGCAGATATATATATAAATAAATAAATACATATATCAATAACTAAATCCACACATAATTAAATAAACGAGCAAGGAAATACAAAATTACTGACAAAAATATATACATTTTCTCTACATATCTGTATGTATCTAATTATGTATCTATGGATTTTCAAATTATTCAGACTTTAACAATTATTTTATTAATTTATATACTGAACAAAAATATAAAACAACACGTAAAGTGTAGATCCCCAAAATGTCCCATACACACAAAAACCTTACTTCTCTTTAAGTTTTGTGCACAAATTTGTTTACATCTGTCACGCCCTGACCTGAGAGAGCCGTTTTTCTCTCTTTGGTTAGGTCAGGGTGTGACATGGGGTGGGCATTCTATGTGCTATTTCTATGTTCCATTCTATGTTTTCTATTTCTTTGTGTTGAGCCGAATATGGTTCCTAATCAGAGGCAGCTGTCTATCGTTGTCTCTGATTAGGAATCATTCTTTGGCAGCCCTTTTTTTTCCCCCTCCTTCAGTGTGGGATCTTGTTTTTTGTACTGCTCAGTAAAGCCTGCAGAACGTGACGTTCGTTTTCCGTTGTTTTGTTATTTTGATTTCTGAGTTACTATAAATATGAGCACTTTCCACGCTACACCTTGGTCTACTCCTTTCGACAACCGTCACAACATCCATCTTAGTGAGCATTTCTTCTTTGCCAAGATAACCCATCCAGCTGACAAGTGTGGCAAATCATGAAGCTAATTAAACAGCATGATCATTACACAGGTACACCTTGTGCTGGGGACAATAAAAGGCCACTCTAAAATATGCAGTTTTGTCACACAACGCCACAGATGTCTCAAGTTTTTGAGGGAGCGTTCAATTGGAATCTGTGGGTGGTATCTAACACACCATTGGTTGATCAACGTCACGGTGCGTTGCTCAATTGCTTTTGCACCTCCTATTTGAAGCTAACCACAATTACGATTAGTAACTGTGTATTAGATCAGAATTGCATTGCTGGTACGTTGTATGAATTGTAGGACTTCAATTGTGGGAAATCACCTCACTATTCAGCCTATTGTGCGTATTAAACATTGATATTGCAATGTACAGCTTTACCTATGGATGTTAGGTCCATAAAATTGGGGTAACAGCCTACTCAGTGACACCCACAGAACACAACTGTGAACAGTTTATGCAAATATTACTGTCCGTAGCACTTATTGCAGGACTTTGAAACCGGTGTGAAAAACGAGCCACCAGTCAACCTACTGTGTATTGAACATTCATATTGTAATGTACAGCCTTACCTGTGGATCTTGTGTCCATGAAATATTGTATCAGCCTACTCAGTGACACCCACAGAACACAACACTCAGTGCTTGCGGAGCCACTGGGGATGATAAACACCCAATCTGGGCAGGGATAGTAGTTTTTTTTTGTCATTTTCTGTACGTAAACCTAAAGGATGTTTGGTCAAATAACCCTATTAAAAAACGGAAATTCTCCTTGAAAGAGGTAATATGCCTGGCCTATTGCATAGATAATAGAATGAAAATTAACTAAACGTTTCAACAATGACACGCTTAGCTAGCTACACACCTGGTTCTGTTAGCATCTGCACGTAGTACACCGTCATGATTTCAGGATACCTGATTATTTACTTGTAGACATTACATCACCGTTCACCCTCTCTTGCTCTTGGTCCTCATCTTTGTAAGTCACCTTGATTTAACACCTGTTTGTTTCATCAGTTTCTTTATGAAAATATTTAGTGAGCTCCATGACAGTAACTAAAGCAAGGGGCTATAGCAGCACACGAGTAGAATAAAAAATGCATGCTGGGCCGGGAACGCCGTGAGCTCGTGAAGTGAGCGCTACTGGAGAGAAATTGGATTGTGCGAGAAGGCCGACTGCACTCCTCGTTCTATTTACATACTATGGTGGCACGTGTTGATATTTAACATTTATTTAACCTTTATTTAACATTTATTTAACCTTTATTTAACATTTATTTAACTAGGCAAGTCAGTTATTAAGAACAAATTCTTAATAACATAACGGCCTACCAAAAGGCAAAAGGCATCCTGCGGGGACGGGGGCTGGGATTAAACATTTAAAAATAGGGCAAAACACACATCACGACAAGAGAGACAACACAACACTACATAAAGAGAGACCTAAGACAACAACATAGCATGGCAGCAACACAATGCAACACAGCATGGTAGCAACACAACATGGCAGCAGCACAAAACATGGTACAAACATTATTGGGCACAGACAGCAGCACAAAGGGCAAGAAGGTATAGACAACAATACATCACGCAAAGCAGCCACAACTGTCAGTAAGAGTGTTTGTGATTGAGTCTTTGAATGAAGAGATTGAGATAAAACTGTCCAGTTTGAGTGATTGTTGCAGCTCATTCCAGTCGCTAGCTTCAGCGAACTGAAAAGAGGAGAGGCCCAGGGATGTGTGTGCTTTGGGGACCTTTAACAGAATGTGACTGGCAAAACGGGTGTTGTATGTGGAGGATGATGGCTGCAGTAGATATCTCAGATAGGGGGGAGTGAGGCCTGAGAGGGTTTTATAAATAAGCATCAACCAGTGGGTCTTGCGACGGGTATACAGAGATGACCAGATTACAGCAGTATAGAGTGCAGTGATGTGTCCTATAAGGAGCTTTGGTGGCAAATCTGATGGCCGAATGGTAAAGAACATCTAGCCACTCGAGAGCACCCTTACCTGCCGATCTATAAATTACATCTCTGTAATCTGTATGACATAGATAGGTAGTGATTGTGTGAAAGGGTTAGAGAGGCTGGACGGAGTTGGGGTTTGGGTGGTGTAGTGGGGGGGGGGGGAGGAAAGGGAAGTGGTATCTAGGGCACTATTTAATTTTCTTAAGAGGTACAGGACTAATGACGATAATTTTATGTAGTTATGTGGTGAGTGGCCTCATACTCCAGTACAGCCTGGTGTTGGTGTATGCACCTTTAAAAAGTTGGATGCGATCCACCAACCCAATCCCAAAGAAGAAGAAAAACAACCCAAAAAACGTTTTGGCTGCCGACCAAGTTATTCAGTGTGCTTATTTTAGGAAGACTGTGTGTGCATTCAATGTGTGGGTTTATTGTCGGGAGGGTTAATGCTACGTTATGATGATTGACTGCAAGCAGATCCGTAGCTGTAGCTGTATATATGTATATATATATGTATATATATATGTAGTATATTTCAGATACTCCATGTGCTTGTTGTTTATAAGTGCCTGTATTGCGGTGAATAACTGAGTGTTTTTTGCAGTAGATTCTTCACAGATGGTTCATCCTTGTGTGCACACTTTACCAGTGCGTTTTCATAGTTTGCACTAGTGTTTAAAGCCAATGGCGAGAGATTCTAGATGTTTCCGTAGATTGTCCTTCGGCGCTCCCGTCATACGCACTAAGATGTACGACTCTGTGGCACGGGACATAGATCAGATCAGATCAGATCAGATTAAATCAGATCTCCATCAGTCCTGAGAGAGAGAGACATGAATCTCGCCTGTCTAAGTAATGAGTTCTCTCTCTCTCTCTCCCTCTCCAGTGAGATGTTTATACGTATACAGCAGTAGATGTGTATACTGTTATGTGAATATCCCTGTATAGATGCTATGCCATTCATTCCTGTGTAGATAGTCCTACAGCATAGCTTACACCGTTGTATAGAGATAATAAAAGTCCTGGACTAGGAAGCACAGTTGTTGCCAGACAGCCTGTAGTGAGTCAGAACCAATTAAATCACATTAAGTACTAGCGGGTGAGGGAATTCACAGACGACTGCTCAGACGGCTCCAGCTAGCCATTATATTTTTTTTTTACAACAGGTAAGGCTGTGCATCGCAATACGAATGTCCAATACGCACAATAAACTGACTGGGGAGGTGATTTAGCCTAGCGGGGCGGCAGGTAGCCTAGTGGTTAGAGCGTTGGACTAGTAACCAGAAGATTGCAAGATTGAATCCCCCCCAGCTAACAAGGTAAAAATCCGTTCTGCTCTGCCCCTGAACAAGGCAGTTAACCCACTGTTCCTAGGCCGTCATTGTAAATTAGAATTTGTTCTTAACTGACTTGCCTAGTTCAATAAAGGTCAAATAAAAATAAATGTCCCACAAAGCTCTGCAATAAGAGCCATGGTGCTAATATATGTAAACTCTTTACCGTTGTGTTCTGTGTCACTGAAAAGGCTGATAATCCATTTAATTGATCCACAATCCATAGGTAAGGCTGTGCAGTGAAATAGAAGTATGCCACCAATGCAATTATGAAGTCTAATATATACACAGAGTGATTTCAACTGATTTGTCCTTGTTTGTCAAATTTACTAATTATTGTCTTTTTTTGGATTTATATAACAGCATTTCAAACATTATCTAGTACAAAAAAATGGCATGTTTCCTCTATTTGTGTCCGTTTCAATGTGTGACACTTATTTTGAAGACAAACTGCAAATTCAACTATTGTGGCTAATATTTATTTGTGGCTAGTTTCACATACAGTGCTGTCCGCTGCTGAAAATGACGCATCTCCAGATTACCTGATTTTCCGCGTAGAGGCATCGAAAACTTAGGTCAGCTAGCTGCTACAAGGGAACATACAGTCCACTACATTACCAAAAGTATGTAGACACCTGCTCGTCGAACATCTCATTCCTAAATCATGGGCATTAATATGGAGTTGGTCCCCCCTTTGCTGCTATAACAGCCTCCACTCTTCTGGGAAGGCTTTCCACTAGATGTTGCAACATTGATGCAGGGACTTGCTTCCATTCAGCCACAAGAGCATTAGTGAGGTCGGGCACTGATGTTGGGCAATTAGGCCAGGCTCAAAGTCGGCGTTCCAATTCACCCCAAAGGTGTTCGATGGGGTTGAGGTCAGAGCTCTGTGCAGGCCAGTCATGTTCTTCGAGACCGATCAACAAAAAATGTCTGTATGGACCTCACTTTTTTTGGGCATTGTCATGCTAATCAGGAAAGGGCCTTCCTCAAACTGTTGCCACCAAGTTGAAAGCACAGAATTGTCTAGAATGTCATTGTATGCTGTAGCGTTAAGATTTCCCTTTACGGGAACTAAGGGGCAAAGCCCAAACCATGAAAAACAGCCCCAGACTATTATTCTTCCTCCACCAAACTTTACAGTTGGCACTATGCATTGGGGCAGGTAGCGTTCTCCTGGCATCCGCCAAACCCAGATTCGTCCATCAGACTGCCAGATGGTGAAGTGAGATTCATCACTCCAGAGGAACGCATTTCCACTCCAGCCGACGCATTATGCATGGTGATCTTAGACCTGTGTGCAGCTGCTCGGCCATGGAAACCCGTTTCATGAAGCTCCCGATGAACAGTTCTTGTGCTGACGTTGCTTCCAGAGGCAGTTTGGAACTCTACCAGCTGACTGCTTCTTCCCTAAATCGTTCTTGCATAGTTTGGAGCTGTGCTTTGGGTCATTGTCCTGTTGTAGGAGAAAACAGGCTCCAATTAAGCACCGTCCACAGGGTATGTCGTTGCGTTGCAAAATGGATAGACTTCCTTCTTCAAGATCCCTTTTCCCCTGTACAAATATCCCACTTTACCAGCACCTAAGCACCCCCAGACCATCACATTGACTCCACCATGCTTGACAGATGGCATCAAGCACTCCTCCTGTCACGGCTGTTGTAGGAAGAAGAGGACCAAAGTGCAGTGTGTGTGTCGTTCCACATTTTATTTATACTGTGAAACTATGCAATATATAAATACACTGAATGAAAAAAAAAAAAAAACGTGACGCAGAGATGAACACATACACAACTCAAAATTAATCAGCCACAAAACCCAGGTGGAAAAACCCCTACTTAAGTATGATCTCCAATTAGAGACAACGAGGACCAGCTGCCTCTAATTGGAGATCATCCCAAACAAAACCCCAACATAGAAATACAAAACTAGAACCTAAACATAGAAATAGAAAACATAGGGGGGAAAACCCTGTCACGCCCTGACCTACTCTACCTTAGAAAATAACATCTTTCTATGGTCAGGACGTGACACCTCCAGCATCTTTAAATTTTTTCTGTGTCTCACGAATGTTCTTCTTTGTGATCTTAGATTCCATAACACTTTTTTCCAATCTTCCTCTGTCCAGTGTCTGTGTTATTTTGCCCATCTTAATATTTTATTTTTATTGGCCAGTCTGAGATATGTCTTTTTCTTTGCAACTCTGTCTAGAAGGCCAGCATCCCGGAGTCGCCTCTTCATTGTTGACGTTGAGGCTGGTGTTTTGCAGGTACTATTTAATGAAGCTGCCAGTTGAGGACTGGTGAGGCGTCTGTTTCTCAAACTAGATACTCTAATGTACTTGTCCTCTTGAGCCAGTTCGCGCTGTTCTTTGAAGGGAGTAGTTTCTTGGCAATTTCTAACATGGAATAGCCTTCATTTCTCAGAACAAGTATAGACTGACGAGTTTCAGAAGAAAGGTCTTTGTTTCTGGACATTTTGAGCCTGTAATCGAACCCACAAGTGCTGATGCTCTAGATACTCAACTAGTCTAAAGAAGGACAGTTTTATTGCTTCTCTAATCAGAACAACAGTTTTCAGCTGTGCTAACATAATTGCAAAGGGATTGTCTAATGATCAATTAGCCTTTTAAAATGATACACTTGGATTAGCTAACACAACGTGCCATTGGAACACAGGAGTGATGGTTGCTGATAATGGGCCTCTGTACGCCTATGTAGATATTCCATTAAAAAATCTGCCATTTCCAGCTACAAAAGTCATTTACAACATTAACAATGTCAACACTGTATTTCTGATCAATTTGATGTTATTTTAAGGGACTAAACATTTGCATTTCTTTCGAAAACAAGGTCATTTCTATGTGACCCCAATGTTTTGAACAGTAGTGTATATAGTGTGTATATAGAGTGATATTTTTTATATACAGTATAGTGTATGTATATATATATATATATATATATATATATATATATATATGTAGTACAACGCTGTGTACTACTCCCTTCACAGAACAGCGCAAACTGGCTCTAACCAGAATAGAAAGAGGAGTGGGAGGCCCCGGTGCACAACTGAGTAAGAGGACAAGTACATTAGAGTATATATATATATATATACTGTTTATATAGAGTGACATATCTTTGCATATATAGTGTAGGTGAACAAATATATTAGCTAGCTATTCATCTGATCGATAAAGTTGATACAAATGCCATTAACTAGCCAGCTATCTTGAAACTGCTCGGGGAAATCTAGCTAACGTTATCTTACCACCAACAACAGAGTTCACCTTGGCTAGCTATCTAAGTGGATTAGGATTATTATCTAAGAGGTTTCTAGAAAAGAACAACTAGCTCTATAATTGGTAGCTATATTGGTACCTAGTTAGTGACTATTTGAACAGTTTTTTCCAAACATCTTTGTTCCCCTGCCTGTTTATTGATGTGACTAAAAGTTGACAAGAGGAATGCCCCTCCTAATTTTACTGCAAATAGGCTTTGTTGTTTTCATATAATTAGGGGGCTTATGCACATTTACATTAGTGTTTCACTAGCTAGTTGGCTACGATACTGGGCTAATTCTTATTCATGTTTTTGTTGCATTTCAAGTGGAGTGTCATTGCTGACAGGCCAGCATGCTGCCAGCATGCTGACAGGCCAGCATGCTGACAGGCCAGGGCCCATATTTACAAAGAATCTCAGAGTAGTACTGATTTCAGGATAAGTTTTGCCTTCACACTGAGTATAATTACATTGACAAGGGGGAGGTTATCCAAGATTACTATCCCTACTCCAAGATGCTTTGTGAGTATGGGCCCAGGAAGAAAGCTGTTGCCCAAAACCTTGCACAGCAGTCCTTTCACCACAATACCCTAGAGCAGGGTTAGGTTTAGGTTTAGGTTTAGGATTAGGATTAAACTAAACCGAAGGTTAAGGTTAGGATTAGGTTCACTTTGAACACATTCTGAACGCAGCAAAAGCAATTGATAAACTCGCCATGGCATTGATCAACCAATGGTGTGTTAGATACCACCCACATACGTTTGCTTGACACCCACTCATTACCATATTGGAGGAAGAAATACATAAATAAATAAATGAATAAAATGAAACCAAAGTGGGATTAATTATTCAAGTAATTATTTAGCTACTTATGTGTGCTATCAAATCAAATCACATTTTATTGGTCACATACACATGGTTAGCAGATGATAATGTGAGTTTAGCGAAATGCTTGTTCTTCTAATTCCGACAGTGCAGTAATATCTAACAAGTAATCTAACAATTCCCCAACAACTACCTAATACACACAAATCTAAAAGGGGTGAATGAGAATATGTACATATAAGTATATGGATGAGTGATGGCCGAGCGGCATAGTCAAGGTGCAATAGATGGTATAGAATACAGTATATACATATGATATGGGTAATGTAAGATATGTAAACATTATTAAAGTGGCATTATTTAAAGTGGCATTGTTTAAATTGACTAGTGATCCATTTATTAAAGTGGCAAGTGATTGGGTCTCAATGTAGAGAGAAGCCTCTCTGAATTAGGGATTGCTGTATAGCAGTCTGATGGCCTTGAGATAGAAGCTGTTCCTCAGTCTCTCGGTCCCAGCTTTGATGCACCTGTACTGACCTCGCCTTCTGGATGGTAGCGGTGTGAACAGGCAGTGGCTCGGGTGGTTGTTGTCCTTGATGATCTTTTTGGCCTTCCTGTGACATCGGGTGGTGTAGGTGTCCTGAAGGGCAGGTAGTTAGACCCCGGTGATGCCTTGAGTAGACCGCACCACACTCTGAAGAGCCTTGCGGTTGAGGGCGGTGCAGTTTCCGTACCAGGCTGTGATACAGCCCGACAGGATACTCTCGATTGTGCATCTGTAAAAGTTATTCAGGGTTTTGGGTGACAAGCCAAATTTCTTCAGCCTCCTGAGGTTGAAGAGGCTCCGTAGACGGGCACATCGCCCACCGCTCCCGAGTATACTACTCGCAAATGTCCAGTCTCCTGACAACAAGGTAGACAAAATTTGAGCAAGGGTTGCCTTCCTGAGAGACATCAGAGATTGCAACATTCTCTGTTTCATGGAAACATGGCTCTCTCTGGATATGTTGTCGGAATCGGTTCAGCCACCGGGCTTCTCCATGCATCACGCCGACAGAGATAAACACCTCTCTGGGAAGAGGAAGGGCGGGGGTGTATGCTTCATGATTAACGACTCATGGTGTAATCATGACAACATACAGGAACTCAAGTCCTTCTGCTCACCTGACCTAGAATTCCTTACAATCAAATGCTGGCCAAATTACCTGCCAAGAGAATTCTCATCAGTTATTGTCACAGCTGTGTACATTCCCCCTCAAGCAGACACCAAGACGGCCATCAAGGAACTTCACTGGAAACCATATATCCTGAGGCTCAATTTATTGTACCTGGGGATTTTAACAAAGTGTAACGCCCTGGCCATAGAAAGGGGTTTTTTGTTCGTTATTTTGGTTAGGCCAGGGTGTTACATTGGGTGGGCGTTCTATGTTCATTTTTCTATGTTTTTGTATTTCTTTGTTTTGGGCCGTGTGTGGCTCCCAATCAGGCACAGCTGTAGTTCGTTGTTGCTGATTGGGAGTCACACATAAGCAGCCTGTTTTTCCTTTGGGTTTTGTGGGGGATTGTTTCTGTTTAGTGTTTTGCACCTGACAGGACTGTTTGGCTGTCGGTTTTCTTGTTTTGTTGTATCGTGTTCGTTCGTTTATTAAAATTCAAAGATGAACACTAACTCCGCTGCATCTTGGTCTACTTCAACAGACAGCCGTTACACAAAGCAAATTTGAGAACAAGGCTACCTAAATTCTATCAGCATATTATTGCACTACGTGCAGGGGTAATACACTCGATCACCGCTACTATAACTTCCGCGATGCATACAAAGCCCTCCCCCGCCCTCCCTTCGGCAAATCCGACCACAACGCCATCTTGCTCCTACCGTCTTATAGGCAGAAACTCAAACAGGATGTACCAGTGACTAGAACCATTCAACGCTGGTCTGATCAATCGGAATCCATGCTTCAAAATTGTTTTGATCACGCGGACTGGGATACGTTCCGATCAGCCTCAGAGAACAACATCGACCTATACGATGACTCTGTGATTGAGTTTATTATGATTTATTTATTATTATTTATTATTATTGGAGATGTAGTACCCACTGTGACTATTAAAACCTACCCTAACCAGAAACCGTGGATGGATGGCGGCATTCGCACAAAACTGAAAGCGCGAACCACCACATTTAACTGTGGAAAAAGGTCTGGGAAAATAGCTGAATATAAACAGTGTAGTTATTCCCTCCGCAAGGCAATAAAACAAGTGAAATGCCGGTACAGGGACAAAGTGGAGTCGCAATTCAATGGCTCAGACACGAGACATATGTGGCAGGGTCTACAATCACGGACTACAAAAAGAAAACCAGCCACGTCACGGACACCGACGTCACACTTCCAGACAAACTAAACACCTTCTTTGCCCGCTTTGAGGACAATACAGTGCCACCGTCACGGCCCGCTAACAAGGACTGCCCCCCCCCTCTCCTTCTCCGTGGTCGACGTGAATAAAACATTTAAACGTGTTAACCCTCACAAGGCTGCTGGCCCAAACTGCATCCCTAGCCACGTTCTCAGAGCATGCGCAGACCAGCTGGCTGGTGTGTTTACGGACATATTCAATCACTCCCTATCCCAGTCTGCTGTCCTCACATGCTTCAAGATGGACACCATGGTTCCTGTTCCCAAGAAGGCAAAGATGACTGAACTAAATGACTACCGCCCCGTAGCACTCACTTCCGTCATCATGAAGGACTTTGAGAGACTAGTCAAGGATCATATCACTTCCACTCTACCTGATACTCTAGACCCACTTCAGTTTGCATACCGCCCCAACAGGTCCACAGACGATGCAATAGCCATCACACTGCACACTGCCCTATCCCATCTGGACAAGAGGAATACCTATGTAAGAATGTTGTTCATTGACTACAGCTCATTCATCCAATTGTTTATTTATCTATTCATGTGTGTGTTTATTTATTTATTAATTTAATACTAATTACAGGAGATTTGGTCCTTCATAGTCGGCAGGCCCATAAGTAAATAGGTAAACGGATATAACTAATGCAACTATTCACCGATGCTGTAGTGTATTTTTACTGATGCTGTAGTGTATTTTTACTGATGCTGTAGTGACTATTCACTGATAATTTAGTGACTTTTTACGGATGCTTTAGTGACAGTATCTCATCTTTCTCTCTCTCTCTCTCTCTCTCTCTCTCTCTCTCTCTCTCTCCTCTCTCTCCCCCGCTCTCTCTCCCTCTCTCTTGCTCTCCCTCTCTCTCCCTCTTTCTCTCTCTCCTCTCTCTCTTCCTCTCTCTTTCGCTCTCTCTCTCCCTCTCTCTTGCTATCCCTCTAACTATCTCTCCCTCTCTCTTGCTATCCCTCTATCTATATCTCTCTCCCTCTATCTCTCCCTCCACCTATCTCCCTCTCTCCTTGCCGTTCTCTCTTGCTGTCCCTCTCTTCATTTCTCGCTGTCCTTCCCTCTCTCGCTCTCCTCCCCTCTCTCTCTCTCTAAAGCCTGACTGATCTGTTTAAATCGGAGACTCATCAATGTGTTGCAGCCCTAGAGTAAACAACCTGTTTAACAGCTTAACACACACAAGCACACACACACAAACACAAACATGGACACACACACACACACACAAGCACACATGCACACAAACACAAACATGGACACACACACACACAAGCACACATGCACAAGCACATATACAAACCACAATCTGTGTGTACATTTAGCAGTGCGGGCTTGAGACAGAGTGGATCATGATAAATAACCCCAAAAGAACACTCTGAACATTCATTCTTTGATAAAGATCTCTCTCTTTATCCCTCTCATCGCCCCTCTACACACACACACACACACACACACACACACACACACACACACACACACACACACACACACACACACACACACACACACACACACACACACACACACAGGAATTCTACATTCCTATGTTACCTCCTCGTATCGTCCCCCTTTTTCTATCTTTCCATCTGTCTATCAAGCTCATAGTATTTCCATGGGATATATATATTATCTCACGAAGGTCTTAGAAAATGTCTCAATAGGCCCAGATGCAGTATGTCTTTCTGTCTGTCTGGTTAGAGACCCAGGTAGGATTGGGAAGGGACTCAATAGGCCCAGATGGAGTGTGTCTTCCTGTCTGGTTAGAGACCCAGGTAGGATTGGGAAGGGACTCAATAGGCCCAGATGCAGTATGTCTTCCTGTCTGTCTGGTTAGAGACCCAGGTAGGATTGGGAAGGGACTCAATAGGCCCAGATGGAGTATGTCTTCCTGTCTGGTTAGAGACCCAGGTAGGATTGGGAAGGGACTCAATAGGCCCAGATGGAGTATGTCTTCCTGTCTGGTTAGAGACCCAGGTAGGATTGGGAAGGGACTCAATAGGCCCAGATGCAGTATGTCTTCCTGTCTGGTTAGAGACCCAGGTAGGATTGGGAAGGGACTCAATAGGCCCAGATGGAGTATGTCTTCCTGTCTGGTTAGAGACCCAGGTAGGATTGGGAAGGGACACAATAGGCCCAGATGCAGTATGTCTTCCTGTCTGGTTAGAGACCCAGGTAGGATTGGGAAGGGACACAATAGGCCCAGATGGAGTATGTCTTCCTGTCTGGTTAGAGACCCAGGTAGGATTGGGAAGGGACACAATAGGCCCAGATGCAGTATGTCTTCCTGTCTGGTTAGAGACCCAGGTAGGATTGGGAAGGGACACAATAGGCCCAGATGTAGTATGTCTTCCTGTCTGGTTAGAGACCCAGGTAGGATTGGGAAGGGACACAATAGGCCCAGATGCAGTATGTCTTCCTGTCTGGTTAGAGACCCAGGTAGGATTGGGAAGGGACACAATAGGCCCAGATGCAGTATGTCTTCCTGTCTGGTTAGAGACCCAGGTAGGATTGGGAAGGCCAGGATAACTGACAGTCAGCTTGAAATCTTTAGTCCAATGGCGACAGGCGGTAGGTATTGTATTGTTGTGGTTCCACCATTGTGAAGAGGTACGGTGGAAAGGACAGTTCACAATAAGAGAGAAAATTGATCCAGTAATCTACTGCCACCTACCAACTAAATGTCATCATGGGTCTCAGGGGTTGGCTGTTCACAAAGGTTAGTCTGTGTGTGTGTTGTGTGTGTCCGTGTGCGTGTGTGTGTGGGCTTGTATTACTATGCTCGTGGGTACCGGAAATCAACAAAAGTCCCCACTATTTTAGTAAAACAAGGAAAATTCTCCCTCGTGGGGACAATTCCTCTACCGCTTAATCCCTAAGGGTGTTAAATCTGAATCAACAAACCAAATACAGCTGCTGCATTGGTCACAATATAGCAGCTGTAGACATTACCGTGAAATGCTTACCAACAACGCAGAATTTTTTTCATCCTTCTCTCACACTGGGATTTATAGTATTACCGGCTTCGTAAACGGGGTGTGCCGGGGTGACGCCCATTGGGCGTCTATTGCCAGAATGCTAACAAATTTAGCACAAGTAATAACGAACTTCCATGGAGGCTGCTAACTAAATATGCTAACGAGAGCAAACAAAAATAAATACATTGCAAAGACAGGCAATCCAGCTCATAAGGTTATAGATATTTTACATTTTAGTAATTTAGCAGCAGTTCTTATCCAGAGCGACTTGCATCTCCTACATATATCGCTAAATGTAATTTTTTTGTGTGAATTTGGGCATTTACAAGCGAATGTGAACAAGAGATATTGTGCAAATAAACAAAGTTTTGAAGCACGCTTGTCTGAAGTAAGAACAGTACTGGCTCTGGAGCAGCATGTGTACACCATGGGTGGAGTCTGGAGTAACTAGGGAAACAGCCCTCCCTGCTCTGCTTGGAGAAGAGGTGGGAAGAGCAGACGGGCCGAGAACAGAGACGGTAGAAGAAACACAAGGAAATCAAGGTAGCAGTAGCAGCTGATACCAATAACTCATCCGAAGGGCTTTGACTTCTCAAACACGGCAGAAATCTGAAACAACATGATGCCCCCCCCGTCACCTTATTATTTCAGCCTCTTACTTACATAGCAAATTAAATGCAGTGGTCGTGTTGACGCAAAATTCTGCATTTTTCACACAGGAAAAAATATATAAAACATAAGAAATATCTTGCTGCGATCTAAAATACTTCTTATTGTAATTTCTGCTCGGCAACAGACTCATTTTGTGCTTTAGTTGCACTTCTAAACTCAGATGAGAATTCACAAACGGCTATCAGCAGACAGCGCTACTTTTCTCAGATACTTTTCTCCTTGTAGCCAAGTCTATTTTTCTTCGGCAAAATGCAAGATTAACTTTAAGCAAAACATTAAGAAATGTAGCTGGCTACTTTCTGTGATAAACATAAAAAATATACGACGGCCAAGCATCGTTTATACAACAACAACCAAAACGACCTTGCTTTTTCATTGTAAGTTAGTTTACTTGTGTGGCTGCCAGCCAAATAGCATTGTTCATCTGATGAAAACGAAGCTATGTTCTGCCAAATGTTTTGCGTTAATGTATTTTCTGTGAAGGAATACTATAGTTGCACGTCCCTGATCACTCGATTGAAGCAAAAAGAAGCGAACAAACGTTGTTGACTTTCAATATTAAACTGCGACCCCTGTTAATACACAGCTGTACTCACCTGCTCTCGCTTTCACTGCTGTTTACAAACAAACACGTGACCTGCTCAACAGTTCTGGGGAACTACATAAGCTTCATAATGTAAAATAATTAAGAACACAATCTGATTTCCCTCCTAACACATTGCACAAGTTGACTCCAGGTATTAACTTAAGAAGTAGCTACAAATATTAAAAACGTATTGAAAAATGTCAAATAAATTGTTTCAACGGTATTGAAAAGAGCCTAATTTACACAAACCTTTATGATGGATGTAGAGATATGGATTTGGAAGAGAGACCTAACTATTCCAGGAATGAGATATATTATATATTTGATCATTTCAATATAGGATATAGATTAGCTTGAATAAACTGTCCTCACGTAGTGTGTGTGTGTGTGTGTGTGTGTGTGTGTGTGTGTGTGTGTGTGTGTGTGTGTGTGTGTGTGTGTGTGTGTTGTGATTACGTAGGCCTACATTAGGATGAGTTGTTTTTGTTTTTCTGTGTTCACATCTGTCATCCTTCCCCTCAACCCCTCTCTACCACCACACCCACACCAGCCAAAATCCCCTGAAAGCTTTTGATCCTGTATATGTGGAACCCCCCCCCCCCTCTCTATCTCTCTTACCTCCTCTCTCTCCCCCATTTAATTCAATTTCAATTCAATTCAAAGGGCTTTATTGGCATGGGAAACATATGTTTACATTGCCAAAGCAAGTGAAGTAGATAATAAACAAAAGTGAAATAAACAATAAAAATGTACAGTAAACATTACACTCACAGACATTTCAAATGTCATATTATGTCTATATACAGTGTTGTAATAATGTGCAAATTGTTAAAGTACAAAGGGGAAAATGAATAAACATAAATATGGGTTGTATTTACAATGGTGTTTGTTCTTCACTGTGTGGCAACAGGTCACGGATCTTGCTGCTGTGATGGCACACTGTGGTACAGTATTTCACCCAGTAGATATGGGAGTTTATTAAAATTGGGTTTGTTTAAAAAAAAATTGTTGGTCTAATATGGTCATACATTGGGCAGGAGGTTAGGAAGTGCAGCTTAGTTTCCATTTCATTTTGTGGGCAGTGTGCACATAGCCTGTCTTCTCTTGAGAGCCAGGTCTGCCTACGGCGGCCTTTCTCAATAGCAAGGCTATGCTCACTGAATCTGTACATAGTCAAAGCTTTTCTTAAGTTTCTCTCTCCCACTCTTTCCCTCTCTCTCTCTTTCTCTCTCCCTCTCCCCGTCTAGATTAGTATATAGTATAGTAATTACTGTAGTGTTTTTGCAGACTGTAGTATACTGTAGTATTTACTGTAGTGTTTTTGCAGACTGTAGTATACTGTAGTATTTACTGTAGTGTTTTTGCAGACTGTAGTATCCTGTAGTATTTACTGTAGTGTGTTTACAGACTGTAGTATACTGTAGTATTTACTGTAGTGTTTTTGCAGACTGTAGTATACTGACGTATTTCCTTGACGAAACCTACCGGAGAAATACTAAAACAGCTAATATACCATTACCTGTAGGTAGGTAGGACTGGGTTCTTAATGGAGAGTTCAGAGCTCATCTTCTTTAACCTGTAGGGAACACAATATATGGTCTATACTTCACATGTAGGTTTCTCAGTTACGGTTGGCACAAATTGGGATATGGGGGAGGGGAATGGGCAGGGTATATGCAAATTAAATACAGTAATATTATATTTTTTTTAAATAGTGTTTTTGCAGACATTTCTGTCGTATAAACTATAGTGTTTTTTTTGTGGATAATACTGTAGTAATTACTATAATATAATACAATATACTACAGAATTCTATGCTAAGTACTACACATGATCATGGGAAACTACAGTACACACACAAACACACGTATGCCACCACATGCACACAAACACAATTTATTTATATATGTAGGCATCCATCCATACCCCACACACACACACACACACACACACACACACACACACACACACACACACACACACACACACACACACACACACACACACACACACACACACACACACACACACACACACACAGACAGACAGACAGACAGACACACACACAGAGACAGACAGACAGACACACACACAGAGACAGACAGACAGACAGACACACACACAGAGACAGACAGACAGACAGACACACACACAGAGACAGACAGACAGACAGACAGACAGACAGACAGACAGACAGACAGACAGACAGACAGACAGACAGACAGACAGACAGACAGACAGACAGACAGACAGACAGACAGACAGACAGACAGACAGACAGACAGACAGACAAAACGTTGCTGGAGGATAGTGTTGCCAGAGAGAATCTCTGTTTTGCTGACTTTACCTTTCATTGAGGGAGGATTAGCCTAATGTCTGTCGCTAAGGGAGTTTGCCAAAGAGTATTCCACATGTTACTATGGTGACAAACAGCCAATGAGAGAGCTTGGCACAGTAATCTCCAGTCAAAACATTCCAATTTGAGGAAGGAAAAGATTATTGGGGGTTGCAGGTTTAAATGCAAAGTGGTGTTAATAACATGCTGTATCTACACACACACACACACAGAAACACACACACACACAACTCTCATCTCTCCCTCTTTCTCTCTGTCTGAAAGTGACATGAAACAGAAATAGTGTGTAATTACATTCTAATCTCTGAATTTCCAGTCCAGGGCTGTTACCACAGGGTTGTTACCACAAGAGAGGAGAGGCAGGCTGAGAGAGAGAGAGAGAGAGAGCGAGAGAGCGAGCGAGCCTTGGCTACGTCCCACCTTCCCTACAACCACAGTAACCATAGTAACCAGATTAAAGGAGAGACATATCAATCACTCATAGACGCATGACAACACAGTATCAACACCTCTCTATATCATATCATGAATTCTCCCTAACCCTGTCATCTCCCTAACCCTGTCATCTCCCTAACCCTGTCATCTCCCTAACCCTTTCATCTCCCTAACCCTGTCATCTCCCTAACCCTGTCATCTCCCTAACCCTGTCATCTCCCTAACCCTTTCATCTCCCTAACCCTGTCATCTCCCTAACCCTGTCATCTCCCTAGCCCTTTCACCTCCCTAACCCCTGTCATCTCCCTAACCCTGTCATCTCCCTAACCCTGTCATCTCCCTAACCCATCTCCCTGACCCTGTCATCTCCCTAACCCTGTCATCCATAACCCTCTCATCTCCCTAACCCTGTCATCTCCCTAACCCTCTCATCTCCCTAACCCTCTCATCTCCCTAACCCTCTCATCTCCCTAACCCTTTCATCTCCCTAACCCTTTCATCTCCCTAACCCTGTCATCTCCCTAACATCTCCCTAACATCTCCCTAACCCATCTCCCTAACATCTCCCTAACCCATCTCCCTAACCCATCTCCCTAACCCTGTCATCTCCCTAACCCTGTCATCTCCCTAACCCTGTCATCCATAACCCTCTCATCTCCCTAACCCTCTCATCTCCCTAACCCTTTCATCTCCCTAACCCTGTCATCTCCCTAACCCTGTAGACCTTACCGTGAAAGTATTGCTTACAAGCCCTTAACAAACAATGCAGTTTTAACCTCACTAGGGTAGGGGGCAGCATTCGGAATGTTGGATGAAAAGCGTGCCTGCTACTCAGGTCCACAAGCTAGGATATGCATATAATTGGTCGATTTGGATAGAAAACACTGTTAAAATAATGTCTGTGAGTATAACAGAACTGATATGGCAGGCGAAAATCTGAGGAAAATCCATCCCGGAAGTGCTATTATTTTGAAATGCCTGTTTTTCCATTGAAAGCCTATCCACCATACAAAGACTTATGACCCAGTTCACGATCCCTATGGCTTCCACTACATGTGGCCAGTCTTTATGCATTGTTTCAGGCTTTTACTCTGAAAAATGAGGAAGAAACACCACTTTCAATGAGAGGACAGTGACCGGGAGCGCGCCTTTCTTGTTTTTCCTTTTCTATTAACGAAGCTATTGTCCGGTTGAAATATGATTGACTATTTATGACAAAAACAACCTGAGGATTGATTATAAACATCGTTTGACATGTTTCTATGAACTTTTATGGTACTTTTTTTGATTTTTTGTCTGTCTGTTGTGACCACGCTTTGTTCAAATGAAATACTGAACAAAACGAGAATTTCTGTTTTGTTGAGTTTCACGCTCTGCAATTTCACCGGATGTTGTTTGAGACAGTGGATTACTGAACAAAACTCGCTACAAAATTGAGGTTTTTGGATATAAAGAGGGACTTTATCGAACAAAACAAACATTTATTGGGTAACTGGGAGTCTTGTGAGTGTAACCATATGAAGATCATCAAAGGTAAGTGATTAATTTTATCGCCATTTCTGACTTTTGTTACTCGTCTACTTGGCTGGTTACTGTTTGTAATGATTTGTCTGCTGGGCGCTGTTCTCAGATAATCGCATGGTCTGCTTTCACCGTAAAGTATTTTCGAAACCTGACACCGTGGTTGGATTAACAAGAAGTTCATCTTTAATCCGATGTATAACACTTGTATTTTTTATGAATTTTTATAATGAGTATTTCTGTTTTTGAATTTGGCGCTCTGCAATTTCACTGGATGTTGGCCAGGTGGGACGGTCGCGTCCCACACCCCCTAGAGAGGTTTTAAGAAGATAAAGTTAAGAAAAGATTTACTAAATAAACTAAAGTAAAAAAGTAATACAATAAAATAACAATAACGAGGCTATATACAGGTGCTACCGGTACAGAGTCAATGTGCGGTGGTACAGGTTAGTCTTATACACAGAGAGAGAGAGAGAGAGAGAGAGAGAGAGAGAGAGAGAGAGAGAGAGAGAGCGATACCATGTCATGTGTCAATACCATCGCTTTAATGTATTGTTGTTCTGATTAATATTGTTGTTGTAGTTGTTGTTAATGGTAATCCCATGTCCACTACTACTGTTATTATTGCTGTTGTTCGCACCATTTATTTATATATAAATACATATATTTTATATATATAAATATATATATATATTCTGTTTCTATATGTATACTTTGACAATGTAAGTAATAATGAACTTGCCATGTCAATAAAGTCAATTGAATTTAATTGAATTGAGAGAGAAAGAGAGAGAGAGAGAGAGAGAGAGAGAGAGAGAGAGAGAGAGAGAGACCATGTCATCTCCACAGGTCATGATCAGATGAGCTCCAGCATTTTAAAGCATGTTCTTAAAAAAATATAGATTTAGAGTTAGATAAACTTGGATTTTTTTTTGTCAGGGACATATACAGGATGCTACCCTCCACAACATAACCTTCACTCCAAATCAAAACTCAAAACCTACAACCTGATTTTGGACAGAATTACGGAATCACCTGTAAGCCTTACAACTACCAAAGATTATTATTCCAACGCTATACAGCAAATGCTCTGGAAAACAACAGAAACCTGAAAACACCATCCAACCTGGAACTGAGTGAGTAATTTTTAGTCTGTAGCTATATTTTATTTCCAAAAGCCAAGAATAAAAATACATGGCATTACTTTATAAGGACTGAATGCTAAATTAAGGCTACCAAGCTTGATACAACTTCAATTAGCACTGACATGTCAACTGAGAGGTGTCAAAGCCCTTTAGCCCAACACTGGCAGGAGAGTCAAACAGTCTACTCCAACGAAACGGAGAGGCCTTAGAAGCTGCCTCCTGCTGTTCAGAGGTAATTCAAATACAGAACCCTGTGTATGTAAAGAATGATAAGGCAAGAAAAGATCACATAATGAAGCTCCTTATGGAAAATCAAGAGACACTTTTTGCTGACTATTATAAAAATGGGAACATCAGCAACCTCATCTTCTACACAGACCAACTCCTGGCATGGCACTGTGCTATATTAACACACTCCCTCTCTGTTAAGAGGGAAGTGTTACCGAGGGGTGGAAACTCAGGATACTAGACAACGAGGACTCTGAGTCAGCTAATATAAATCTCTATAAGTCTGGAACAGTATTGGTATAAGGCAACCCCAAACAGTTTCAGCTGGACTTTCTGTCACATCTGCTCCTGCAACACCCTCTACTGTTCATCCTGTGTCTCCTTGACCTGCCGCCACTCCACCAGTACTCTCTCCCTCTCCCTCTCTCAATCTTTCTGATTGGCTGCCTCCGTGGAGCAGCGCTTTCCTGTGCCACGGCGGTGTGGGAGAAACAGTCCCCCATCTGCTTCTCCTACTATAAGATTCACGGAGGAGATGAAGAAAGTCTTCGACCACCCGGTCTGCGGTAAGGATGCCATTAAACGACTCCTGTCCCTCCGTCAAGGCCCCTATAGTGTTGTTGAGATGGCATGTGAGTTTCCCACCTGGAATGAGGAGGCCTTTAAGGGAGCATTCCGGAACGCGCTCACTGAGACCCTCAAGGACGAGTTGGTGTCCAGGGCTTGATGGACTTGATGAACTCATCTCTCTTGCTATCCGCATCGACAACCGTTTCCGTGAGCGTCGGAGGGAGAGGGTAAGGGTTGCATGTCCCATAACATCTGCTTCAGTGCCTTGTCCTCCTTCTCCGACTGCATTCCATCCCCAGGCACATCCAGATCCTGAACTCATGCATCTCGGCCGGGTCCGTCTCTCTCCAGAGGAGATACAATAACGAATCGATGCTAGGAGCTGTCTATACTGTGGCCAGGTTGGTCACGTTGTCTCCACTTGTTCCCTGCATCCAGCAAAAGAGGGGGCTGGGCAGTAGTGGGGGATATACTGTTGAGCAAAATCGCCTGCCCATCTTCCCCCAGACCCTTGCTTGAAGGCAACGTTGTGTGGCAGAGCCAGACTTTTCCTCTGTCTGCTCTCATCGATTCGGGCGCCGATGGGAGCTTCCTGGACCAAGGTGTCGTTATCCAGTTGGACCTGGACACTGTCCCACTCGATTCACCCCTCGATGTCAACACTCTCACTGGACAGCTCCTCGCCTGTGTCTGTGAGAGAACCGTCCCTGTCATCCTGCGTCTCTTTGGAAATCACCAGGAAAAGATCAGTTTCCCCTGGTTCTTGGCCATCCATGGTTAAAGCTACACACCTACAGATTGACTGGACCGCCGGAAATGTAACCACTTGGAGTTCATTTTGTCACTTTAATTGTTTACATTCTGCCCTTCCCCCTGCCTTGTCTGTGCCCCAGTTAATTCCGGAACCTCCGGACCTGTCATCAGTTCCTCCCGAGTATCACGATCTAGCTCCTGTGTTCAGCAAGCACCACACCCTGTCGCTGTCGCCTCATCGGCAGTACGACTGCGCCATTGACCTCCAGCCTGGAGCTCCTCTCCCCAATAGCCGGTTGTTTAACCTCTCTCGTCCCGAGCAAGAGGCTATGGAGAGGTACATCCAGGATTCTCTGGCTGCAGGACTTATCAAGCCATCTTCCTACCCAGTGGATGCTGGGTTTTTCTTTGTGAAGAAGAAGGATGGGTCACTGAGGCCGTGCATAGATTTCCATGGGCTGAATATTATCACTGTTAAGAACAAGTACCCCTTGCCATTCATCATCTTTGCTTTTGCCCCCCTCCATGGTGCCACGGTGTTTACCAAACTCGACCTCCGGAATGCCAAGGACCCTGAGGCTGTTGGAGAATAAGCTTTTTGTTAAAGCTGAAAAATGTGAGTTCCATGCTGCCACAGTGTCTTTTCTGGGTTATATTATTGCACAGGGACAGTTACGTATGGACCCCGCCAAGGTCATGGCAGTCACAGAGTGGCCTGCACCCTCCAACCTGAAGCAGCTACAACGTTTCCTGGGGTTTGCACATTTTTACAGACGTTTCATCCGCAACTACAGCCGTCTGGCAGCACCTCTCACCACTCTCACGTCCACCTCCACTCCATTCCACTGGACTCCTGAGGCAGAGGCAGCATTCCTGGAACTAAAGCGTCACTTCACCTCCACTCCGGTCCTTACTCAGCCCAATCCAGAACTCCAGTTCATCGTGGAGGTGGACGCCTCTGACACCGGGGTAGGTGCTGTTCTGTCTCAACGTTCCCCCTCTGATCAGAAGGTCCATCCATGTGCATTCTTTCCCCGTAAGCTTTCACCTGCAGAGAGGGATTTTAACATCGGAAACCGGGAACTCCTGGCAGTTAAGATGGCTCTGGAGGAATGGCGTCACTGGCTGGGGGACCCTGTAACCCCCTTCATTGTTTGGACTGACCATAAAAACCTGTCCTACATCCAGACCGCCAAACGTCTGAACTCCCGGCAAGTCAGGTGGGCCTTGTTCTTCGGTAGAATCAATTTCACACTCACTTATCGCCCCAGTTCGAAGAATACCAAGCATGATGCCCACTCTCGCCAGTTCACCACCGACAACATGGGTACTGAGCCAGAAACCATTGTGCCATCCACCTGCATCATTGCCGTCGTCACCTGGGAGATCAAGTCTCGTTACTGCCAGGCTTAGCAGAACCAGCCTGACCCAGGTAATGGTCCTAGTAATGCTCTGTTTGTTCCAGAATGTGGTCGCTCTGATGTTCTTCAGTGGGGTCATTCTACCCACCTCACCTGTCACCCTTGTATGAACCGGACCCTCGCCTTCCTTCGTTAGCGCTTTTGGTGGCCCACCATGAAGAGAGATGTCCGGGAGTTTGTCTCAGCATGTTCGGTTTGTGCCCGGAACAAAACCTCCACTAAACCCACTTCCGGTCTGCTCCGCACTCTTCCCATACCCAGTCAGCCCTGGTCACACATAGGTCTGGACTTCGTCACTGGCCTTCCCCCATCTAACGGTAACTCCGTCATCCTAACCATTATTGACAGGTTTTCCAAAATGGCTCACTGGGAAACTGTGGACTTGTTAGTATCCCATGTGTTTTGTCTGCATGGCATCCCCACTGACATTGTTTCTGACAGAGGACCCCAGTTTACATTTTAGTCATTTAGCAGCCGCTCTTATCCAGAGCGACTTACAGTAGTGAATACATACATTTCATGCAAAAAAAAATGTTTTTGTACTGGCCCCCCGTGGAAATTGAACCCACAACCCTGGCGTTGCACACACCATGCTCTACCAACTGAGCCACAGGGAAGGCTTCTGGTTTACCTCCGAGGTAGATAGATCCTTCTGTTCAGCTCTTGGTATCAATGTCAGTCTTTCTTTTGGATATCAACCCCAGACCAACGGCCAGACCGAACGGGCCAACCAAGAGATGGAGACTGCCCTGCGCTGCGTGACTTCTGCTAACACTTCCTCCTGGAGCCCTCAGCTACCCTGGGTTGATTATGCCCACAACACTCTCACCAATGCCTCATCAGGTATGTCACCCTTCGAGTGGGTTACAAACCCCCCTTGTTCCCCGCCCAAGAGGTTAAGGTTCTCTCTGTCCAGGACCATCTGCGCCATTGTCACCATACTTGGAGGAAGACCCGGGCTGCCCTTCTTTGTGCCGCCGACAGGACCCAGTCCCAAGCCAACAGTCGCCGGGCCTCATCTCCAGTCTACACCCCAGGTCAAAAGGTATGGCTCTCATCGAAAGGACCTGCCATTGAAGGTGGCATCGAAGAAACTTTCCCCCCGAATTCATTGGTCCCTTTGAAATTGACCGTGTCATTAACCCCTCTGCGGTGCACCTAAAACTCCCAGCCTCTCTTAGGATCCATCCTACCTTCCATGTATCCCTTATTAATCCTGTCTGCTCCAGTCCCCTGTTTCCTCCTGCAGCAGCTCCTCCACCCCCTCGGCTCATCAATGACCATCCTACCTATACCGTCTGGCGACTTCTGGACGTACACCTTCGGGGTCATGGCTGGCAGTACCTGGTGGACTAGGAGGGATACGGGCCTGAGGAGCACTGCTGCGTGCCCCGCCGTCACTTTCTGGACCCCCTCCCTCTTATGGGATTTCTATACCTCACACCCAGATAAGCCTGATCGGGCGCCAGGTGGCACCCATGGGGGGGGGGGGGTACTGTCACATCTGCTCCTGCAACACCCTCTACTGCTCATCCTGTGTCTCCTTGACCTGCTGCCACTCCCCCAGTTCTCTCTCCCTCTCCCTCTCCCTCTCTCTCTGTGTGTGTGTGTGTGTGTGTGTGTGTGTGTGTGTGTGTGTGTGTGTGTGTGTGTGTGTGTGTGTGTGTGTGTGTGTGTGTGTGTGTGTGTGTGGGCAGAGACAGATGTGCTGGAGTCAGAACAGATCCTCACCAGCTGCAACCTGTTCCATAATCAAGACTTCTACAAATACTAGCCCTGTCACTTCCACGCTGCCAGATCGTAATCTCTGCTCAGTCAGTCTACGCTTCTAGCCGTTTGTTACTGTTAGATCCTGTCATCCTGTTGTGCCTGTTTTCCTTGCCTGACACTGTTTTCCTCTCCACTACAGTTCTGCCCGCTCTGACTCTGGCCCCTGTTTCCAGTCCCACGTCTCGTCATCCTGCTACTCTGTCCTGGATTTCCCACTCTACTACTCCCTTGGATTCCCCTCCAGACCTGCTTACCCTGTCCCAACCCCTCTCGCTCCAGCCTCAGCCTCCTCACCTGGTTTCCAGCAACCCACCCGAGCTTCCCCTGACCTGCACTCCATCTTCCCCTTGTGTTTCAATAAATACCTTGGTTACTTCATCCCAGTCTCCTCGTCTGAGTCTGCTCTTGGGTTCCCCTGTTCTACTCCACGTAACACTTTCACCTAATCAAAGAATTAGCTCAGCAGGAGAAGCTCTCCCTTGAGGAAGATACCCCCACCCCGGGCAGGTCAGACCAGACCTCTTCATTATATAACCCCACAGACAAGCAACCCCAAGTGGAAAGTCAACCTCCCAGCACAGAGTACTACTCCCTCATTGAAATGAAGGATAAATTCACCCAGCTGGAGGTAAGGCAGGTGGAGCTGGAACAGCAGGTGATTACACTCCAGTCAGCACAGACCCAGACAACAGTCCAGCACAACAACACCCCCTTAACCAGACCTGGAGTGCTGGAGGTGGAAAGAGCGGGGCAGACAAATGAAGAACCCCAAGCCCAGGGGATCTCACCCCCTCTGAGCACCCCCATGTCAGCCACCCTGATAGCCCCCCTTACAGCCTCCCCCACACCCACTGAGGACATACACAAGACACAGACTGTACCCCTTATGGACTCAAACGGGAAACATAAATAAATAAATAAAAAATCTTCTCCCAAACAGTGTGTCTAAACTCTACACATAGAGGACCCACGCCAAGAGGACCTACTTCCAGACCACAACACCACCAGCCACAACCACACCCCCACCCCAACCATCAACACCCCCCCAAGTCAACCATGCCCACACCCCATATAGGCCCCCTCAGATCAGACCTATGCCCCTCCTGCCCACCCCATGCACCCCACCCCCGCAAAGAGGGAAGTCACACACACGCCCAGGCCGTGAACAGGCAAACAGGCTCAACCCCCACACTTACACTAGCCCAAGCCAATGGAATGTAGAAGATGCTCAGCAGGCTCTGCTCACAGTTACTGGCCTTAGGCCAAACCACACGACCAACAATATTGGACACTTTATGAAACACAAAGCCTTCACTATCTCATATTGGAATATCCAAGGCCTGAGGTCATCTGCCTTTGGCATCAAAGAAATCGTAAATACAGACATTGTCATCCTACAAGAAACATGGTATAGAGGAGATGGACCCACTGATTGCCCTCTAGGTTACAGAGAGATGGTAGTCCCATCGACCACGCTACCAGGTGTGAAACAGGGAAGAGACTCAGGGGGTATGCTAATTCGATATAGAGCGGACCTTACTCATGCCATTAAAGTAATCAAAACAGGAACATTTTACATCTGGCTAGAAATTAATAAGGAAATTATCTCAACAGACAAGAATGTCCTCATGTGTGCTACCTATATCCCCCCCACTAGAATACCCATACTTTAACGATGGCAGCTTCTCCATCCTAGAGGGGGATATCAACAATTTCCAGGCTCAGGGACATGTACTCGTCTGTGGTGACCTGAATGCCAGAACCGGACAAGAACCTGACACCCTCAGTACAC
>NC_042992.1:6938814-6963101 GCF_901001165.1 Salmo trutta | reverse complement strand
ACACACACACACACACACACTGTCTTGTCAGCATTAGTTCTCTATCATGTAGGAAACTACGGACGAGTTATCGTGACTCTTTATGTCCATATCAGACATCTCTAGTGTTGCTTCCTCATTGATGTCTATGGTCCCCTGCCTCATTGCTTCATACACAATACCCGAGTCTGCTTATTGTCTAAGAGGGAAGATCTATCTGTCAGTCTATCCCCCCCCCCCCACACGATCCACTAATGATATGTGAGCAGAGAAAAGAGAGAAAGAGAGAGTAGACAGGTTGTGTTGGAAATTGTTGGATAATTATTTGATATATAAATATGGTGTGTACATCATCACTAAATTCACCAGGAGATTTTGACAGAAAAACACATCCAAAAAGTGTTGAAAGGAGAAATCCGACAGATTAACCGAATGAGAGAGAGTGAAAGATGATGGACAAGACCTGTGCATTCTGGGGAACGACAGCGCAGAGGGGTCTGTCTGATTCCTGTGTGGATATTGACTGTCCGTGTTTAATAGCCATACTTGCATCCTAAATAGTAGGCCATTTGAGTATGCGAAGAATTTACGTTTTATAGTATATGACATTCTTTACATGCCGGGATGTTGTACTCATTTCGGCTTTGACAACAATTAGATATGTTGATGTGATACTGACATCAACCAATTGTCACGGTTGTCGTCGGTGAAAGAGGACCAAAATGCAGCAGGTACGTGTAGGCTCATTTCGACTTTTATTAACTACAAAAAATGAACACTCCAAAACAAACAAACCACGAAAACGAACGAACAACAAAACAGTCTGGCAAAGCCTAGGGCTGAACACAGAACAATCACCCACAAATCACAAACACAAACACACCCTGATATATGAGACTCTCAATCAAAGGCAGATAGACAACACCTGCCTTCAACTGAGAGTCCCAATCCCAATTAACCAACATAGAAACACACTCACCAGACTAGACATAGAAATACATAAAGACTATAAACCAAAACCCCGGAAATACTAAATCAAACACCCCCTTTGAACAAACACACCACCCTGAACCACATAAAACAAATACCCTCTGTCACGCCCTGACCAAACTACAAAACAATTATCCTTATATACTGGCCAGGACGTGACAGTACCCCCCCCTTAAAGGTGCTACCCCAGAAGCACCTTAACAAAAAAAATTAAAATAAAAATAAAATAAAAAAATACCCCCAAACAATACCCAAAAGAAAAATTCCCCCTTACTAAAGGGAGGGAAGGGAGGGTGGCTGCCGTCAACGACGGCACTGTGCTACACCCCCCCTCCCCAACCCACCTATATTGGAGGCGGCTCAGGTTCTGGCCGTTCCAGGCAGTCTGGGCAGTCTGGCAGTTCGGGGCAGTCTGGTGGCTCGGGGCAGTCTGGGCAGTCTGTCGGCTCGGGGCAGTCTGGGCAGTCTGTCAGCTCGGGGCAGTCTGGGCAGTCTGTCAGCTCGGGGCAGTCTGGGCAGTCTGTCAGCTCGGGGCAGTCTGGGCAGTCTGGCCACTCCGGCAGGTCAGGGCAGTCTGGCCACTCCGGCAGGTCAGCGCAGTCTGGCCACTCCGGCAGTTCAGCGCAGTCTGGCCACTCCGGCAGTTCAGCGCAGTCTGGCCACTCCGGCAGTTCAGCGCAGTCTGGCCACTCCGGCAGTTCAGCGCAGTCTGGCCACTCCGGCAGTTCAGCGTTGACTGACGGGCAGCTCCGACGACTGTTGACTGACGGGCAGCTCCGACGACTGTTGACTGACGGGCAGCTCCGACGACTGTTTTCTGACGGGCAGCTCCGACGACTGTTGACTGACGGGCAGCTCCGACGACTGTTGACTGACGGGCAGCTCCGACGACTGTTGACTGACGGGCAGCTCCGACGACTGTTGACTGACGGGCAGCTCCGACGACTGTTGACTGACGGGCAGCTCCGACGACTGTTGACTGACGGGCAGCTCCGACGACTGTTGACTGACGGCAGCTCCGACGACTGTTGACTGACGGGTAGCTCCGACGACTGTTGACTGACGAGGCTGGGTTTACGCACTTTCAGTTTAGTGCGGGGAGCGGGAACAGGACGAGTCGGACTGGGTGGACGCACTTCCGGGTCCGCACGAGAGACAGGAGCTGGAAACCCAGGGCTATGGAGGCGCACAGCCGGTCTAGATCTTACCTCCTGCACAACCCGCCTTGGCTCGATGGAACTAGTAGCCCTGCACGAGCGGAGTGCTCGTACAGGGCAGACTGGGCTGTGCAGGGGCTTGATGGTAGCCGTGCGTAGAGCGGGAGTTGGGTAGCCTGGTTCTCGGAGGCGTACCGGCGACCAGATGCGCTGCGCAGGCATCCTCCTACCAGGCTGGATGCCCGCTCTAGCACGGCACCTGCGAGGGGCTGGAATAACTCGCACCGGACTGTGCGTGCGTATGGGTGAGATATTGCGCTTCTCAGCGAAACATGGCGCTCCCCACCTCATACGCTCCTCCATATAACCACGGGTAGCTGGCTTCCGGCTCTTCCCTCGCCTAGCCAAACTACCCGTGTGCCCCCCCCAAAAAAATTTCTTGGGGGTGCCTCTCGTGCTTCTCCCTCAGCGCGTCTCTGTTCTCGTACCACCGCCTCTCTGCCTTGGCTGCTTCTATTTCCCACTGCGGGCGCTGATAATCCCCAGCCTGATGCCAAGGTCCGGCCCCGTCCAGAATTTCCTCCCAAGTCCACTTCTCTCGTTTGTCCACCTCGAACGCCGTCTGCTCCTTCCTCTGCTGCTTGGTCCTTTGGTGGTGGGTGATTCTGTCACGGTTGTCGTCGGTGAAAGAGGACCAAAATGCAGCAGGTACGTGTATGCTCATTTCGACTTTTATTAACTACAAAAAATGAACACTCCAAAACAAACAAACCACGAAAACGAACGAATAACAAAACAGTCTGGCAAAGCCTAGGGCTGAACACAGAACAATCACCCACAAATCACAAACACACCCTGATATATGAGACTCTCAATCAAAGGCAGATAGACAACACCTGCCTTCAACTGAGAGTCCCAATCCCAATTAACCAACATAGAAACACACTCACCAGACTAGACATAGAAATACATAAACAGACTATAAACCAAAACCCCGGAAATACTAAATCAAACACCCTTAATCAAACACACCACCCTGAACCACATAAAACAAATACCCTCTGTCACGCCCTGACCAAACTACAAAACAATTATCCTTATATACTGGCCAGGACGTGACACCAATAGTGGGAAACAATACAATCGTACATAATGCATTCTCAGAAAAGAGTTTATAGTACATTCATTTTAATAAATCAGTATGCTTTCAATGCCAGGATGTTATTTTAATTTTGTCTCATCTAGTAGAATTTGCTGCAAACATTTTGGGAATTTCACAGCCACAATGCATTGGAAGATGGGGGCTGTGAGTTTTGATAACTAGGTCTCTTCTTGTACACAACAAAGCAACTTGGAAGATGGCGAAAAGCAAACCTTCTGCGGTGGTGTTCAGATCTGCAGCCTGCTGCCCTGTCATTCCTTTAGCTACGCTTCGGTAGGACTTGACGTTATTACTGTTCCAATTGCTGTTGAGCGACAAATTCATATTTAACATTAGCATAGCTAGCTAGCTAGTTTCATTGCACATAACCTGGTATGGTGAGAGTAATGGTGAGCTGCACTCGTTACCGTTTCCCCTTGGCACTCCAACTTGATCAAGTATGTGGCAGTCTAGCTATCTACAGAAAGCTCACACAACTCTACTTTCCTCATGTTATGGTTAATGTCCCGCTGAGCGCACACTGGTTGAATCAAAATGTTGTTTCCACGTCATTTCAAAATAAATGAAGTTGAACCAACAGGAAACAGACGTTGAATTGACGTCTTTTCAGGATCTATGTGAAGGAGAATGAGCTGGAGGGGCAGCTGTCACCTGCATGGCTGAAACAGAACTGGGAGGACCACAAGCAAAAATACATGTTACGCTACTGTGTGTTACCTTGACATTCTACTGTGTTATCTTGACATTCTACTGTGTTATCTTGACATTCTACTGTGTTATCTTGACATTCTACTGTGTGTTATCTTGACATTCTACTGTGTGTTATCTTGACATTCTACTGTGTTATCTTGACATTCTACTGTGTTACCTTGACATTCTACTGTGTTATCTTGACATTCTACTGTGTTACCTTGACATTCTACTGTGTTATCTTGACATTCTACTGTGTTACCTTGACATTCTACTGTGTTATCTTGACATTCTACTGTTACCTTGACATTCTACTGTGTGTTATCTTGACATTCTACTGTAGGATCTTGACATTCTACTGTGTTACCTTGACATTCTACTGTGTTATCTTGACATTCTACTGTGTTACCTTGTCATTCTACTGTGTTATCTTGACATTCTACTGTGTTATCTTGACATTCTACTGTTTGTTATCTTGACATTCTACTGTGTTATCTTGACATTCTACTGTGTGTTACCTTGACATTCTACTGTGTTATCTTGACATTCTACTGTGTTACCTTGACATTCTACTGTGTTATCTTGACATTCTACTGTTACCTTGACATTCTACTGTGTTATCTTGACATTCTACTGTAGATCTTGACATTCTTACTGTGTTACCTTGACATTCTACTATGTTATCTTGACATTCTACTGTGTTACCTTGTCATTCTACTGTGTTATCTTGACATTCTACTGTGTTATCTTGACATTCTACTGTGTGTTATCTGACATTCTACTGTGTTATCTTGACATTCTACTGTGTTACCTTGACATTCTACTGTGTGTTACGTGACATTCTACTGTATGTTATCTTGACATTCTACTGTGTTATCTTGACATTCTACTGTGTTATCTTGACATTCTACTGTGTTACCTTGACATTCTACTGTGTTATCTTGACATTCTACTGTGTTATCTTGACATTCTACTGTAGGATCTTGACATTCTACTGTGTTACCTTGACATTCTACTGTGTTATCTTGACATTCTACTGTGTTACCTTGTCATTCTACTGTGTTATCTTGACATTCTACTGTGTTATCTTGACATTCTACTGTGTGTTATCTTGACATTCTACTGTGGTTATCTTGACATTCTACTGTGTTACCTTGACATTCTACTGTGTGTTACGTTGACATTCTACTGTATGTTATCTTGACATTCTACTGTGTTATCTTGACATTCTACTGTGTGTTCTGACATTCTACTGTGTTATCTTGACATTCTACTGTGTGTTATCTTGACATTCTACTGTGTTATCTTGACATTCTACTGTAGGATCTTGACATTCTACTGTGTTATCTTGACATTCTACTGTGTTACCTTGACATTCTACTGTGTTACCTTGACATTCTACTGTGTGTTATCTTGACATTCTACTGTGTTATCTTGACATTCTACTGTGTTATCTTGACATTCTACTGTGTTATCTTGACATTCTAATTTGTTACCTTGACATTCTACTGTGTTATCTTGACATTCTACTGTGTTACCTTGTCATTCTACTGTGTTATCTTGACATTCTACTGTGTTATCTTGACATTCTACTGTGTGTTACCTTGACATTCTACTGTGTTATCTTGACATTCTACTGTAGGATCTTGACATTCTACTGTGTTACCTTGACATTCTACTGTGTTATCTTGACATTCTACTGTGTTACCTTGTCATTCTACTGTGTTATCTTGACATTCTACTGTGTTATCTTGACATTCTACTGTGTGTTATCTTGACATTCTACTGTGTTATCTTGACATTCTACTGTGTTACCTTGACATTCTACTGTGTGTTACGTTGACATTCTACTGTATGTTATCTTGACATTCTACTGTGTTATCTTGACATTCTACTGTGTTATCTTGACATTCTACTGTGTTACCTTGACATTCTACTGTATGTTATCTTGACATTCTACTGTGTTATCTTGACATTCTACTGTAGGATCTTGACATTCTACTGTGTTACCTTGACATTCTACTGTGTTATCTTGACATTCTACTGTGTTACCTTGTCATTCTACTGTGTTATCTTGACATTCTACTGTGTTATCTTGACATTCTACTGTGTGTTATCTTGACATTCTACTGTGTTATCTTGACATTCTACTGTGTTACCTTGACATTCTACTGTGTGTTACGTTGACATTCTACTGTATGTTATCTTGACATTCTACTGTGTTATCTTGACATGCTACTGTGTTATCTTGACATTCTACTGTGTTATCTTGACATTCTACTGTGTGTTATCTTGACATTCTACTGTGTTATCTTGACATTCTACTGTAGGATCTTGACATTCTACTGTGTTATCTTGACATTCTACTGTGTTACCTTGACATTCTACTGTGTTACCTTGACATTCTACTGTGTGTTATCTTGACATTCTACTGTGTTATCTTGACATTCTACTGTGTTATCTTGACATTCTACTGTGTTATCTTGACATTCTACTGTGTTACCTTGACATTCTACTGTGTTACCTTGACATTCTACTGTGTTATCTTGACATTCTACTGTGTTACCTTGTCATTCTACTGTGTTATCTTGACATTCTACTGTGTTATCTTGACATTCTACTGTGTGTTATCTTGACATTCTACTGTGTTATCTTGACATTCTACTGTGTTACCTTGACATTCTACTGTGTGTTACGTTGACATTCTACTGTATGTTATCTTGACATTCTACTGTGTTATCTTGACATTCTACTGTGTTATCTTGACATTCTACTGTGTTACCTTGACATTCTACTGTATGTTATCTTGACATTCTACTGTGTTATCTTGACATTCTACTGTAGGATCTTGACATTCTACTGTGTTACCTTGACATTCTACTGTGTTATCTTGACATTCTACTGTGTTACCTTGTCATTCTACTGTGTTATCTTGACATTCTACTGTGTTATCTTGACATTCTACTGTGTGTTATCTTGACATTCTACTGTGTTATCTGACATTCTACTGTGTTACCTTGACATTCTACTGTGTGTTACGTTGACATTCTACTGTATGTTATCTTGACATTCTACTGTGTTATCTTGACATGCTACTGTGTTATCTTGACATTCTACTGTGTTATCTTGACATTCTACTGTGTGTTATCTTGACATTCTACTGTGTTATCTTGACATTCTACTGTAGGATCTTGACATTCTACTGTGTTATCTTGACATTCTACTGTGTTACCTTGACATTCTACTGTGTTACCTTGACATTCTACTGTGTGTTATCTTGACATTCTACTGTGTTATCTTGACATTCTACTGTGTTATCTTGACATTCTACTGTGTTATCTTGACATTCTACTGTGTTACCTTGACATTCTACTGTGTTACCTTGACATTCTACTGTGTTATCTTGACATTCTACTGTGTGTTACCTTGACATTCTACTGTGTTATCTTGACATTCTACTGTTACCTTGACATTCTACTGTGTTATCTTGACATTCTACTGTAGGATCTTGACATTCTACTGTGTTACCTTGACATTCTACTGTGTTACCTTGACATTCTACTGTGTTACCTTGACATTCTACTGTGTTATCTTGACATTCTACTGTGTTATCTTGACATTCTACTGTGTGTTATCTTGACATTCTACTGTGTTATCTTGACATTCTACAGTGTTATCTTGACATTCTACTGTGTGTTACCTTGACATTCTACTGTGTTATCTTGACATTCTACTGTGTTACCTTGACATTCTACTGTGTTATCTTGACATTCTACTGTTACCTTGACATTCTACTGTGTTATCTTGATATTCTACTGTAGGATCTTGACATTCTACTGTGTTACCTTGACATTCTACTGTGTTATCTTGACATTCTACTGTGTTACCTTGTCATTCTACTGTGTTATCTTGACATTCTACTGTGTTATCTTGACATTCTACTGTATGTTATCTTGACATTCTACTGTGTTATCTTGACATTCTACTGTAGGATCTTGACATTCTACTGTGTTACCTTGACATTCTACTGTGTTATCTTGACATTCTTCTGTGTTACCTTGTCATTCTACTGTGTTATCTTGACATTCTACTGTGTTATCTTGACATTCTACTGTGTGTTATCTTGACATTCTACTGTGTTACCTTGACATTCTACTGTGTGTTACGTTGACATTCTACTGTATGTTATCTTGACATTCTACTGTGTTATCTTGACATTCTACTGTGTTATCTTGACATTCTACTGTGTTATCTTGACATTCTACTGTGTGTTATCTTGACATTCTACTGTGTTATCTTGACATTCTACTGTAGGATCTTGACATTCTACTGTGTTATCTTGACATTCTACTGTGTTACCTTGACATTCTACTGTGTTACCTTGACATTCTACTGTGTGTTATCTTGACATTCTACTGTGTTATCTTGACATTCTACTGTGTTATCTTGACATTCTAATTTGTTACCTTGACATTCTACTGTGTTATCTTGACATTCTACTGTGTTACCTTGTCATTCTACTGTGTTATCTTGACATTCTACTGTGTTATCTTGACATTCTACTGTGTGTTATCTTGACATTCTACTGTGTTATCTTGACATTCTACTGTGTTATCTTGACATTCTACTGTGTGTTACCTTGACATTCTACTGTGTTATCTTGACATTCTACTGTGTTACCTTGACATTCTACTGTGTTATCTTGACATTCTACTGTTACCTTGACATTCTACTGTGTTATCTTGACATTCTACTGTAGGATCTTGACATTCTACTGTGTTACCTTGACATTCTACTGTGTTATCTTGACATTCTACTGTGTTACCTTGTCATTCTACTGTGTTATCTTGACATTCTACTGTGTTATCTTGACATTCTACTGTGTGTTATCTTGACATTCTACTGTGTTATCTTGACATTCTACTGTGTTACCTTGACATTCTACTGTGTGTTACGTTGACATTCTACTGTATGTTATCTTGACATTCTACTGTGTTATCTTGACATTCTACTGTGTTATCTTGACATTCTACTGTGTTACCTTGACATTCTACTGTATGTTATCTTGACATTCTACTGTGTTATCTTGACATTCTACTGTAGGATCTTGACATTCTACTGTGTTACCTTGACATTCTACTGTGTTATCTTGACATTCTACTGTGTTACCTTGTCATTCTACTGTGTTATCTTGACATTCTACTGTGTTATCTTGACATTCTACTGTGTGTTATCTTGACATTCTACTGTGTTATCTTGACATTCTACTGTGTTACCTTGACATTCTACTGTGTGTTACGTTGACATTCTACTGTATGTTATCTTGACATTCTACTGTGTTATCTTGACATTCTACTGTGTTATCTTGACATTCTACTGTGTTATCTTGACATTCTACTGTGTGTTATCTTGACATTCTACTGTGTTATCTTGACATTCTACTGTAGGATCTTGACATTCTACTGTGTTATCTTGACATTCTACTGTGTTACCTTGACATTCTACTGTGTTACCTTGACATTCTACTGTGTGTTATCTTGACATTCTACTGTGTTATCTTGACATTCTACTGTGTTATCTTGACATTCTACTGTGTTATCTTGACATTCTACTGTGTTACCTTGACATTCTACTGTGTTACCTTGACATTCTACTGTGTTATCTTGACATTCTACTGTGTGTTACCTTGACATTCTACTGTGTTATCTTGACATTCTACTGTTACCTTGACATTCTACTGTGTTATCTTGACATTCTACTGTAGGATCTTGACATTCTACTGTGTTACCTTGACATTCTACTGTGTTACCTTGACATTCTACTGTGTTATCTTGACATTCTACTGTGTTATCTTGACATTCTACTGTGTGTTATCTTGACATTCTACTGTGTTATCTTGACATTCTACAGTGTTATCTTGACATTCTACTGTGTGTTACCTTGACATTCTACTGTGTTATCTTGACATTCTACTGTGTTACCTTGACATTCTACTGTGTTATCTTGACATTCTACTGTTACCTTGACATTCTACTGTGTTATCTTGATATTCTACTGTAGGATCTTGACATTCTACTGTGTTACCTTGACATTCTACTGTGTTATCTTGACATTCTACTGTGTTACCTTGTCATTCTACTGTGTTACCTTGACATTCTACTGTGTTATCTTGACATTCTACTGTGTGTTATCTTGACATTCTACTGTGTTATCTTGACATTCTACTGTGTAATCTTGACATTCTACTGTGTGTTACCTTGACATTCTACTGTGTTATCTTGAGATTCTACTGTGTTACCTTGACATTCTACTGTGTTATCTTGACATTCTACTGTTACCTTGACATTCTACTGTGTTATCTTGACATTCTACTGTAGGATCTTGACATTCTACTGTGTTACCTTGACATTCTACTGTGTTATCTTGACATTCTACTGAGTTACCTTGTCATTCTACTGTGTTATCTTGACATTCTACTGTGTTATCTTGACATTCTACTGTGTGTTATCTTGACATTCTACTGTGTTATCTTGACATTCTACTGTGTTACCTTGACATTCTACTGTGTGTTACGTTGACATTCTACTGTATGTTATCTTGACATTCTACTGTGTTATCTTGACATTCTACTGTGTTATCTTGACATTCTACTGTGTTACCTTGACATTCTACTGTATGTTATCTTGACATTCTACTGTGTTATCTTGACATTCTACTGTGTTATCTTGACATTCTACTGTAGGATCTTGACATTCTACTGTGTTACCTTGACATTCTACTGTGTTATCTTGTCATTATAGTGTGTTATCTTGACATTCTACTGTGTTATCTTGACATTCTACTGTGTGTTATCTTGACATTCTACTGTGTTATCTTGACATTCTACTGTGTTACCTTGACATTCTACTGTGTGTTACCTTGACATTCTACTGTATGTTATCTTGACATTCTACTGTGTTATCTTGACATTCTACTGTGTTTTCTTGACATTCTACTGTGTTACCTTGACATTCTACTGTATGTTATCTTGACATTCTACTGTGTTATCTTGACATTCTACTGTGTTATCTTGACATTCTACTGTGTTATCTTGACATTCTACTGTGTTATCTTCACATTCTACTGTGTTATCTTGGCATTCTAGTGTGTTACCTTGACATTCTACTGTGTTACCTTGACATTCTACTGTGTTACCTTGACATTCTACTGTGTTACCTTGACATTCTACTGTGTGTTATCTTGACATTCTACTGTGTTATCTTGACATTCTACTGTGTTATCTTGACATTCTACTGTGTTACCTTGACATTCTACTGTGTTACCTTGACATTCTACTGTGTTATCTTGACATTCTACTGTAGGATCTTGACATTCTAGTGTGTTACCTTGACATTCTACTGTGTTACCTTGACATTCTACTGTGTTATCTTGACATTCTACTGTGTTATCTTGACATTCTACTGTGTTACCTTGACATTCTACTGTGTTATCTTGACATTCTACTGTGTGTTATCTTGACATTCTACTGTGTTATCTTGACATTCTACTGTGTTACCTTGACATTCTACTGTGTTATCTTGACATTCTACTGTAGGATCTTGACATTCTACTGTGTTACCTTGACATTCTACTGTGTTATCTTGTCATTATAGTGTGTTATCTTGACATTCTACTGTGTTATCTTGACATTCTACTGTGTGTTATCTTGACATTCTACTGTGTTATCTTGACATTCTACTGTGTTACCTTGACATTCTACTGTGTGTTACCTTGACATTCTACTGTATGTTATCTTGACATTCTACTGTGTTATCTTGACATTCTACTGTGTTATCTTGACATTCTACTGTGTTACCTTGACATTCTACTGTATGTTATCTTGACATTCTACTGTGTTATCTTGACATTCTACTGTGTTATCTTGACATTCTACTGTGTTATCTTGACATTCTACTGTGTTATCTTGGCATTCTAGTGTGTTACCTTGACATTCTACTGTGTTACCTTGACATTCTACTGTGTTACCTTGACATTCTACTGTGTTACCTTGACATTCTACTGTGTGTTATCTTGACATTCTACTGTGTTATCTTGACATTCTACTGTGTTATCTTGACATTCTACTGTGTTACCTTGACATTCTACTGTGTTACCTTGACATTCTACTGTGTTATCTTGACATTCTACTGTAGGATCTTGACATTCTAGTGTGTTACCTTGACATTCTACTGTGTTACCTTGACATTCTACTGTGTTATCTTGACATTCTACTGTGTTATCTTGACATTCTACTGTGTTACCTTGACATTCTACTGTGTTATCTTGACATTCTACTGTGTGTTATCTTGACATTCTACTGTGTTATCTTGACATTCTACTGTGTTACCTTGACATTCTACTGTGTTACCTTGACATTCTACTGTGTGTTATCTTGACATTCTACTGTGTTATCTTGACATTCTACTGTGTTACCTTGACATTCTACTGTGTGTTACCTTGACATTCTACTGTATGTTATCTTGACATTCTACTGTGTTATCTTGACATTCTACTGTGTTATCTTGACATTCTACTGTGTTACCTTGACATTCTACTGTATGTTATCTTGACATTCTACTGTGTTATCTTGACATTCTACTGTGTTATCTTGACATTCTACTGTGTTATCTTGACATTCTACTGTGTTATCTTGACATTCTACTGTGTTATCTTGGCATTCTAGTGTGTTACCTTGACATTCTACTGTGTTACCTTGACATTCTACTGTGTTACCTTGACATTCTACTGTGTTACCTTGACATTCTACTGTGTGTTATCTTGACATTCTACTGTGTTATCTTGACATTCTACTGTGTTATCTTGACATTCTACTGTGTTACCTTGACATTCTACTGTGTTACCTTGACATTCTACTGTGTTATCTTGACATTCTACTGTAGGATCTTGACATTCTAGTGTGTTACCTTGACATTCTACTGTGTTACCTTGACATTCTACTGTGTTATCTTGACATTCTACTGTGTTATCTTGACATTCTACTGTGTTATCTTGACATTCTACTGTGTTATCTTGGCATTCTAGTGTGTTACCTTGACATTCTACTGTGTTATCTTGACATTCTACTGTAGGATCTTGACATTCTACTGTAGGATCTTGACATTCTATTGTGTTATCTTGACATTCTACTGTGTTACCTTGACATTCTACTGTGTTATCTTTACATTCTACTGTGTTATCTTGACATTCTAGTGTGTTACCTTGACATTCTACTGTGTTATCTTGACATTCTACTGTAGGATCTTGACATTCTACTGTAGGATCTTGACATTCTATTGTGTTATCTTGACATTCTACTGTGTTACCTTGACATTCTACTGTGTTATCTTGACATTCTACTGTATGTTATCTTGACATTCTACTGTATGTTATCCCACAAAAGGGTTCTACCTGGAACCAAAAATGTTTCTTCAAAGGTTTCTTCTACGGGGACAGCTGAAGAACTATTTTAGGTTATAGACAGCATGATTTTGTTACATTTTGTGATGTGCTGTTTTTTTTATATATATATTGTATTGAAGATTGTTTTATTTCATATTCTATTTGATTGTTTTATTACTCCGATCAGGGCACCCTTGTGAATGAGACCGTAATTTCAATGGGTTTTTTTCTGAATAAATAAAGACTTTTTCTGAATAAATAAAGACTAAATACAATACAAATACACGTTCAGGCAGATCACTCAAGAGGGACTTGGAAATTGGACGTCTATCCATGCCCTACCATCATGTAGGCCTGGGTTTTAATAGGGCGATGTGAAGAGGGGTGGTGGATTGACGTAATCCCATGAAGGTTGTGATCCCCCCCCCCCCCAAAAAAAGGTTTTAACGCTACCCCAAACCTTAACTCTTACCTTAACCATTCAGAATGAGTGTGTTAAAATGACTGTTTTAACCATATCCCAAATCTTAACCATTCAGAATGAAAGAAAGGGGATACCTAGTCAGTTGTACAGCTGAATGCATTCAACTGAAATGTGTCTTCTGCATTTAACCCCTCTGAATCAGAGAGGTGCTGTGGGGGCTGCCTTAATTGACATCCACGTCTTCAGCACCCGAGGAACAGTAGGGTTAACAGCCTTGTTCAGGGGCAGAAATACAGATTTTTACCTCGTCAGCTCGAAGATTCGACTCTAACTCTCTAACCACTAGACTACCTGACTGTTTTAACCAAAACCCAAAACTTTACCCTTACCTTAACCATTCAGAATGAGTGTGTAAACTGAATGTTTTAACCATATCTTATTGGCTCTTAATAACCAACCACGCTATTTTGTTCATTTCTTCACGTTGTTCGTTACTTGTTTTGTACTTAATGCTGCTGCTACCGTCTCTTATGACCGAAAATAGCTTCTGGACATCAGAACTGAGACTGCTCACCTCGAACTGGACGAAGAGTTCTTCTTCAATGAGTCAGACGGGAGGGAAATACTGCAGACACCCGACCAGGCCCAGATCCCCCTGATTCGCTGGAGAAGAAAACTGAGATTTCGAGGCAAAAGATCAGGATGCCTTGTGAGGATCAGGCGACGAGTGGCTAATCTGCCCTTGCCCTCCGTTCGGCTAGCTAACGTTCAATCGCTGGAAAATAAATGGGACGAACTGAAAACACATATATACTACCAACGGGACATTAAAAATTGCGAGTCGTGGCTGAACGACAACATTAATAACATACAGCTGGCGTGTTATACACTCTAATGGTAGGATAGAAGAGCAGTCTCTGGTAAGACATGGGGCGGGGACCTATGCATATATGTAAACAACAGCTGGTGCACGATATCTAAGGAAGTCTTGAGGTTTTTGCTCGCCTGAGGTAGAGTATCTCATGATAAGCTGTAGACCACACTATGTAGCTAGAGAGTTTTCATCTGTATTTTTCATAGCTGTCTACATAACACTACAGACCGATGCTGGCACTAAAATTGTGCTAAATGAGCTGTATACTGCCATAATCAAACAGGAAAATGCTCATCCAGAGGCGGCACTCCTAGTGGCCGGGGACTTTAATGCAGAGAAACTTAAATCAGTTTTACCTAATTTCTATCAGCATTTCAAATGTGCAACCAGAGGAGAAAAAATTCTAGACTACTTTTACTCCACACACAGAGACGCGTACAAAGCTCTCCCTCACCCTCCATTTGGCAAATCTGACCATAATTCTATCCTCCTGAATCCTGCTTACAAGCTAAAATTAAAGCAGGAAGCACCAGTGACTTGGTCTATAAAAAAGTTATCAGATGAAGCAGATGCTAAACTACGGGACTGCTTTGTTAGCACAGACTGGAATATGTTCCGGGATTATTACGATGGCATTGAGGAGTACACCACGTCAGTCACTGGCTTAATCAATAAGTGCATTGAGGATGTCGTTTTACAGTGACTGTACGTACATACCCCAACCAGAAGCCATGGATTACAGGCAACATTCGCACTGCTAAAGGGTAGAGCTGCCGCTTTCAAGGAGCGGGACTTTAACCCGGAAGCTTATAAGAAATCCCGCTATGCCCTCTGACGAACCATCAAACAGGCAAAGCATCAATACAGGACTAAGATCGAATCATACTACACCGGCTCCGACGCTCATTGGATGTGGCAGGGCTTGCAAACTATTACAGACTTAAAGGGAAGCACAGCTGAGAGCTGCCCAGTGACACAAGCCTTCCAGACAAGCTAAATAACTTCTATGGTCGCTTCAAGGCAAGTAACACTGAAACATGCATGAGAGCATCAGCTGTTCTGGACGACTGTGTGATCACGCTCTCCGTAGCCGACGTGAGTAAGACCTTTAAACAGGCCAACATACACAAGGCTGCGGGGCCAGACGGATTACTAGGACGCGTGCTCTGGGCATGTGCTGACCAACTGGCAGGTGTCTTCACTGACATTTTCAACCTCGGTAATACCAATATGTTTCAAGGAGACCACGATAGTCCCTGTGCCCAAGAAAATTAAGGTAACCTGCCTAAATGACTACCAACCTGTAGCAAACACGTGTGTAGCCATGAAATGCTTTGAAAGGCTGGTCATGGCTCACATCAACACCATTATCCCAGAAACACTAGACTCACTCCAATTTGCACACCGCCCCAACAGATCCACAGATGATGCAATCTCTATTGCACTCTACACTGCCCTTTCCCACCTAGACAAAAGGAACACCTATGTGAGAATGCTATTCATTGACTACGGCTCAGCATTCAACACCATAGTGCCCTCAAAGCTCATCACTAAGCTAAGGACCCTGGGACTAAACACCTCCCTCTGCAACTGGATCCTGGACTTCCTGACGGGCCTCCCCCAGGTGGTAAGGGTAGGTAACAACACATCCGCCACACTGATCCTCAACACTGGGGCCCCTCAGGGGTGCGTGCTCAGTCCTCTCCTGTACTCCCTGTTCACTCATGACTGCATGGCCAGGCACAACTCCAACACCATCATTTTTTTTTTACCGTTATTTTACCAGGTTAGTTGACTGAGAACACGTTCTCATTTACAGCAACGACCTGGGGAATAGTCACAGGGGAGAGGAGGGGGATGAATGAGCCAATTGTAAGCTGGGGTTGATTAGGTGACAATGATGGTATGAAGGACAGCTTAGGAATTTAGCCAGGACACCGGGGTTAACACCCCTACTCTATGATAAGTGCCATGGGATCTTTAATGACCTCAGAGAGTCAGGACACCCGTTTAACATCCCATCTGAAAGACAGCAGACAGCAGTGTCACTGCCCTGGGGCATTGCACAAAAAAAATTTAGACCAGAAGAAAGAGGGACTGACCAGGACCAACCTTGCTTAGCTTCAGAAGCAAGCCAGCAGTGGTGTGCAGGGTGGTATGCTGCTGGCTACTATTATTATCATTAAGTTTGCTGATGACACAACAGTGGTAGGCCTGATCACCGACAACGATGAGACAGCCTATAGGGAGGAGGTCAGAGACTTGACCGTGTGGTGCAAGGACAACAACCTGTCCCGCAACGTGATCAAGACAAAGGAGATGGATATGGACTACAGGAAAAGGAGGACCGAGCATGCCCTCATTCTCAACGACAGGGATGTAGTGGAGCAGGTTGAGAGTTTCAAGTTCCTTGGCTTCCACATCACCAACAAACTAACATGGTCCAAGCACACCAAGACAGTCATGAAGAGGGCACGACAGAACCTACTCAGGAGACTGAAAAGATTTGACATGGGTCTTCAGATCCTCAAAAGGTTTTACAGCTGCACCATAGAGAGCATCCTGACTGGTTGCATCACTGCCTGGTATGGCAACTGCTTGGCATCTGACCGCAAGGCACTACAGAGGGTAGTGCGTACAGCCCAGTACATCACCGGGGCCAAACTTCCTGCAATCCAAGACCTCTATACCAGGTGGTTTCAGAGGAAGGCCCTAAAAATTGTCAAAGTCTCCAGCCACCCTAATCATAGACTGTTCTCTCTGCTACTGCACAGCAAGCGGTACCAGAGCGCCAAGTCTAGGTCCAAGAGGCTCCTAAATAGCTTCTATCCCCAAGCCATAAGACTCCTGGACAGTTAATCAAATGGCTACACAGACTATTTGGACTAACTTGAAAATGTGAAAATTGATGAAATGTAACGATACTGAGCAGGCAGAGTCAAGCCAGGGTGTCAAAAACAATTACAAATTTGACATTTGGAGATAGGTGGATAAATGTTTAATTCTGCAGTGAGACTGTGAGAGCTTGTTTTGTATGTTTGACACTGAAAGTTCTCCCCACCAGAGTCACCACGGAGGGAGTGGAGGCCACAGCCACATCCTGGAAGTGGTACGCGGTTATGGATGAGACGCTGCGGGGGCTGCCACTCCATCGCCCACCCAGTCGTCATCTCCTCCTCTCCCTCCCAGAATGGTCCAGATAAGGAGGCGGGAGAAGGAGGTGATTGCCAGGGAGGCACACCTTGAGGCCATGATGGAATAAGTTGTTTTATGTATTCTGTATACATTATATTTACTGTATTAATTTAAGCATTTTCTACTGTTTTAGGTGAAGTCCTTTTAATTAAACCGAAAAATAGATTTTTTGTTTTCTCATTGAAAAGTGTTTCTTGTTTGTAATAAAATATATATATTTGATACCGGTACATCTACTGTTGGTGTGTTTCAACATTAAATGCACTCACACACCTGAGCTATCTTGTTGCAGGTGAACGGTAACAATTAGATACGTTGAAAGAAAACAAAAACCCACACACTGCTCTTGCTAGTCTAACTTTCTTTATTGAACCGTAGGTGTTGACCTCTTGGACTTCGTCTGAGATTTTATCTCAACTAAACTAAATTAACCCTGTTTGGTATAATAACAATAATTGATTCAATATCTATAGCGCTTTTCATAACAATCTCAAAGCAGATCAAAAGCAAAAAACAAATGACCAATACATCATCATGAGTAGCCTAGCTATAGCTAGCTAGGTCAACCAATATACCATCATGAGTAACCTAGCTATAATTGGCTAGGTCTACCAATACATTATGAGTAGACTAGCTATAATTGGCTAGGTCTACCAATACATTATGAGTAGCCTAGCTATAATTGGCTAGGTCTACCAATACATGATGAGTAGCCTAGCTATAGTTGGCTAGGTCAACCACTACATCAACATGAGTAGCCTAGCTATAATTGGCTAGGTCTACCAATACATCATCATCAGTAGCCTAGCTATAATTGGCTAGGTCTACCAATACATCATGAGTAGCCTAGCTATAATTGGCTAGGTCTACCAATACATTATGAGTAGCCTAGCTATAATTGGCTAGGTCAACCAATACATCACCATGAGTAGCCTAGCTGTAGTTGGCTAGGTCAACCAATACATTGAGCAGCCTAGCTATAGCTGGTTAGGTCAACCAATAGAGGTCAAGTCTGAGTGCATGCATCCTCCAAAGACATAGAGGGACAGTTCATGTCTTGATCAGAGGAACGTGGTCAGGGACATGGTTAATGAAGATGGAAGTCTGGTGACGAACTTGTAGAGGACTAGCTTCTCTGGGAACTAGCCCGAGTTGTCTAGCCAGTGGACATCTCCTTCACGACGTATGGCACCCACTCCTCTAAAGCTTCAGGTGACACTTCAGTTGATATGAGTAGGTCGACGGTACACTCACATTTACTCCAAATACGTTGTTCCAAATGCTAGCTACTTCGTTGCCATTAGACCAAAACATCAACGCTAAAGGGTGTGTGGTTACACTGGATGGGGCTACAGGCAACCCTTTCCGGTTCTAATATGAAGCCTACCCCCAAACCATAAGACTGCTGAACAATTAATCAAATGGCCACCGGAGTATTCCATTTGTTTTGTACACTGTTCCTACTCGCTGTTTATTTTCTATGCATCGTCACTTCACCCCTACCTACAAATTACCCTAATTAACCTGTACCCCTGCACACTGACTCAGTACCGGTACCCACTGTATATAGCCTCGTTATTGTTATTGTGTTACTTTTTACTTTAGTTTATATGGTAAATATTTTCTTAACACTTCTTAACCTGCGCTGTTGGTTAAGTGGTTGTAAGTAAGCATTTCACAGTAAGGTCTATACTTGTTGTATTCGGCGCATGTGACAAATACAGTTTGATTTGAACTGATGGAGCGTTCAAGACAAAAGTGAACTCCGTAAAAAACGTACAACTGAGAAAAATCTCTTTGAACGATCATCCAACTCGGAATAACAAGTCAGAGACACAGGTATTATCCAACAACTACAACTTGTTCGACCTGAAGAACATCGATGTAAAAAAAAATGCTAGTCTGAGCCCTTTTTTTTCCAAATTCCCAGTTGTCTTTTTACTAAATAGTACGTGCTAAATAATACGCTGTACGATTACTACACAGTATGCAGTTAAATGATGTAGTAGGCAAACCAGACAAGGCCACTGTCACTGTACCAGTTATAACACTCAGAATACATGTCACTGTACTTAGTTATAACACTCAGAATACAGGTCACTGTACTTAGTTATAACACTCAGAATACATGTCACTGTACTTAGTTATAACACTCAGAATACAGGTCACTGTACTTAGTTATAACACTCAGAATACAGGTCACTGTACTTAGTTATAACACTCAGAATACAGGTCACTGTACCAGTTATAACACTCAGAATACAGGTCACTGTACTTAGTTATAACACTCAGAATACAGGTCACTGTACTTAGTTATAACACTCAGAATACAGGTCACTGTACCAGTTATAACACTCAGAATACATGTCACTGTACTTAGTTATAACACTCAGAATACAGGTCACTGTACCAGTTATAACACTCAGAATACAGGTCACTGTACCAGTTATAACACTCAGAATACATGTCACTGTACTTAGTTATAACACTCAGAATACATGTCACTGTACCAGTTATAACACTCAGAATACATGTCACTGTACTTAGTTATAACACTCAGAATACAGGTCACTGTACCAGTTATAACACTCAGAATACATGTCACTGTACTTAGTTATAACACTCAGAATACATGTCACTGTACTTAGTTATAACACTCAGAATACAGGTCACTGTACCAGTTATAACACTCAGAATACATGTCACTGTACTTAGTTATAACACTCAGAATACAGGTCACTGTACTTAGTTATAACACTCAGAATACAGGTCACTGTACTTAGTTATAACACTCAGAATACAGGTCACTGTACTTAGTTATAACACTCAGAATACAGGTCACTGTACCAGTTATAACACTCAGAATACATGTCACTGTACCAGTTATAACACTCAGAATACAGGTCACTGTACTTAGTTATAACACTCAGAATACATGTCACTGTACCAGTTATAACACTCAGAATACAGGTCACTGTACTTAGTTATAACACTCAGAATACATGTCACTGTACCAGTTATAACACTCAGAATACAGGTCACTGTACTTAGTTATAACACTCAGAATACATGTCACTGTACTTAGTTATAACACTCAGAATACAGGTCACTGTACCAGTTATAACACTCAGAATACAGGTCACTGTACTTAGTTATAACACTCAGAATACAGGTCACTGTACCAGTTATAACACTCAGAATACAGGTCACTGTACCAGTTATAACACTCAGAATACATGTCACTGTACCAGTTATAACACTCAGAATACAGGTCACTGTACTTAGTTATAACACTCAGAATACAGGTCACTGTACCAGTTATAACACTCAGAATACATGTCACTGTACTTAGTTATAACACTCAGAATACAGGTCACTGTACCAGTTATAACACTCAGAATACAGGTCACTGTACCAGTTATAACACTCAGAATACAGGTCACTGTACCAGTTATAACACTCAGAATACATGTCACTGTACTTAGTTATAACACTCAGAATACATGTCACTGTACCAGTTATAACACTCAGAATACAGGTCACTGTACTTAGTTATAACACTCAGAATACAGGTCACTGTACCAGTTATAACACTCAGAATACAGGTCACTGTACTTAGTTATAACACTCAGAATACAGGTCACTGTACTTAGTTATAACACTCAGAATACAGGTCACTGTACTTAGTTATAACACTCAGAATACAGGTCACTGTACTTAGTTATAACACTCAGAATACAGGTCACTGTATAAACTCAATACAGGTCACTGTACTTAGTTATAACACTCAGAATACAGGTCACTGTACTTAGTTATAACACTCAGAATACAGGTCACTGTACCAGTTATAACACTCAGAATACATGTCACTGTACTTAGTTATAACACTCAGAATACAGGTCACTGTACTTAGTTATAACACTCAGAATACATGTCACTGTACTTAGTTATAACACTCAGAATACAGGTCACTGTACCAGTTATAACACTCAGAATACAGTTCACTGTACCAGTTATAACACTCAGAATACATGTCACTGTACTTAGTTATAACACTCAGAATACATGTCACTGTACCAGTTATAACACTCAGAATACAGGTCACTGTACCAGTTATAACACTCAGAATACATGTCACTGTACCAGTTATAACACTCAGAATACATGTCACTGTACTTAGTTATAACACTCAGAATACATGTCACTGTACCAGTTATAACACTCAGAATACAGGTCACTGTACCAGTTATAACACTCAGAATACATGTCACTGTACTTAGTTATAACACTCAGAATACAGGTCACTGTACCAGTTATAACACTCAGAATACAGGTCACTGTACCAGTTATAACACTCAGAATACATGTCACTGTACCAGTTATAACACTCAGAATACAGGTCACTGTACCAGTTATAACACTCAGAATACATGTCACTGTACTTAGTTATAACACTCAGAATACATGTCACTGTACTTAGTTATAACACTCAGAATACAGGTCACTGTACTTAGTTATAACACTCAGAATACAGGTCACTGTACCAGTTATAACACTCAGAATACATGTCACTGTACCAGTTATAACACTCAGAATACATGTCACTGTACTTAGTTATAACACTCAGAATACATGTCACTGTACCAGTTATAACACTCCGGGGAGGGGAGGGAACAGCAGGTTTAAATGACCTGCAGCAGGTTGATATTTTAGTTACATTTGAACTAAACTAGAGGCACAAAGCTATAGATAATCACATTAGATTTATTTCAACACTACGGTAACTGAATTAGTAAGTGCTTTAACATTTCTCTTATATTCCTTCCAACTCTTCCCGTTCTTCCCTCTCTCGCATTTTCTCACACGCACACACACACATACACACGCACGCGCACGCACACGCACACGCACATACACACACACACACACACACACACACACACACACACACACACACACACACACACACCACTTTTAAGAGCATTTGAATGAGGTCATCAGTTGTTTATTTACTTGTGGTTGCACAACGTTTACAGTCGACTGCCTCACCTACCTGGAAACCAACGGCGGTGGAAAATCCCCTTATTCAACGACAACGGGTCAAATACAGCACGGGGGGGGTTGAATCTAGAGGTAACCCAGGGCAACTGAACTGTCAGGCAGGTGGAATCTGCCTTTGCAGCTGACCGAACAGGCAGGTGAAATTTTGTTTCATTGACGACTGTTAATTAGCGTTAATTCTACTGTTCCATCTGTTCATTGTTGAAATAGCAAATATGGTATGTTATTTTTCCTGTTCAATGAAAAAGCATATTTCATCATTTATTATTCTAAAGCTTTGTGAATACACTTCTGATTACCAAAACAAATGGCAGGTTACAGTTTACCATCTGTTTTGGGATTAAAGAGCGTATTCACAAAGCAGAGTAATGATATCTGTGACATGCCCTGGAAACTCAGGTTACAGAGGCCTGCCATCGATAATGGTGTTGTTTTTATTCATGTAAACTGGAGCAGGTAAAATTTAACTGAAACTTCAACCACTCTCTATGCCACACATACACACGCACGCACGCACGCACGCACACACACACACACACACACACAGAGCTTCAGCCGTTCTCCATGCCCCCAACCAGTCCAGCCCAGCCTTACTGAGAAGACTACCATTCCAACACAGTTCCAGATCAAACGCTGGTCTCTTTCCCCATCTCTGGGTGTTTTGCCACCCTGCACACACACACACACACACACACACACACACACACACACACACACACACACACACACACACACACACACACACACACACACAGCCAAACCAACAAGACACACAACCAAACCAACAAGACACACAGCCAAACCAACAAGACACACAGCCAAACCAACAAGACACACAGCCAAACCAACAAGACACACAGCAAAACCAACAAGGCACACAGCCAAACCAACAAGACACACAACCAAACCAACAAGACACACAGCCAAACCAACAAGACACACAGCCAAACCAACAAGACACACAGCCAAACCAACAAGACACACAGCAAAACCAACAAGGCACACAGCCAAACCAACAAGACACACAGCCAAACCAACAAGACACACAGCCAAACCAACAAGGCACACAGCCAAACCAACAAGACACACAGCCAAACCAACAAGACACACAGCCAAACCAACAAGACACACAGCCAAACCAACAAGGCACACAGCCAAACCAACAAGGCACACAGCCAAACCAACAAGACACACAGCCAAACCAACAAGACACACAGCCAAACCAACAAGACACACAGCCAAACCAACACATACAGTCATTTGCCAGAAAAGGTCAAATGTGTGTTTGACTTTGTAGACCTCTGGCCAACTCTCTCT
>NC_042992.1:6858814-6933814 GCF_901001165.1 Salmo trutta | reverse complement strand
GGACAACATCACTTCAGGCTATAAGTGTAGTCCTAATGACAGTCACAGAATGTCAATACAACACAAGTAGGTGTTTTGTAACAGATGTATTTTTCCTGTCATCAAATTGCAGTTGCACAGTAAACTGTTGGGGTTTGGATGCTGGAAAGATTTTCTGAGGGAACTAATGTACGCGGAAAGCCTACAGTGATTATTTAACAATTAGATGATCAGTGTTTCTGCCACATTAAAAGGCATAGAAGGCATGTCCATAAGACTAGGGGAAACTTTCCCTAAAGTAAATGTTATTAAATTGCCCAAATTATACAGCCTAATTAGCTTACTCCTGTCTAAAATAGGTTACTACACCAGAAAGCTGATTTGGCCACAGAGGATCATTCGTTTAATTATATGTTAAAGCTGTGGAATGTTTTTAGTTGCATGGCCTACAGTCGGACGGGCCAGAAATTTGGGAAACACCTGCTGCATATACCAAATAGATGATCGTTGACTTGCAACTGTCAGTGAAAAAAATACAAATCGCTGAAAAACTGTTGGGATAGCAAACGGCTATTGATGAAAAGACAATGAAGATTCCAATCTGTCTTTTAGTTTTCAAAATTCTGCATGCGTACAGACACACACACACACACACACACACACACACACACACACACACACACACACACACAAAAGCATCTTGATTGCCAACAGCTTGCGTCTCCCTTTTAATAATCCCGTCCAAAGTCTCCCTCCTTAGTCACACTGCCGTTTCCTTAATGAAATCAACCGCTGTTGCTATCTGCCTTCTCTGTGGCAGAGTAAACCAGTTCGTTAGGGTTATCCGGCTAAGTAAGCCTAGTTAAGTCACTCATATGCAAATTAGATATGCAAATGTAAACGGTAAAACAGAACACATTCCAAACAGTCACAGGGGACTCTATGCAAATCATATGCAAATGACCAATGTCTGGCCTGTGTTTCTATTGGGAAAAAGGGTATGGGCCTATGGATTGGGCTGTGGCCTAGTTTTGACTAGGTAAATACACGGAGTGGACAAAACATTAGGAACTCTTTCCATGACACAGACTGACCAGGTGAATCCAGGTGAAAAGCTATGATCCCTTATTGATGTCACTTGTTAAATCCACTTCAATCAGTGTAGATGAAGGGGAAGAGACAGGTTAAAGAAGGATTGTTAAGCCTTAAGACAATTGAGACAGGGATTATGTTTGTGCGCCATTCAGAGGCTGAATTGGCAAGACAAAATATTTAAGTACTCTGGTTATTACAGAGGTCAAAAAACATTGAGTAGAATGGATGGATGAATAGAAGAATAATGAATGAGTGAATGGATGTCGAGAGATGTAATAGAATGACTGACTGAATGATTATCTGGATGGACAGACAAGTGAATTGATGGTTGGATGGATGACTGAATGATGAATGGATGACTGAATTAATGGAGAGATGGATGACTGAATGATGAATGGATGACTGAATGATGAATGGATGGATGACTGAATGATGAATGGATGACTGAATTAATGGAGGGATGGATGACTGAATGATGAATGGATGACTGAATTAATGGAGGGATGGATGACTGAATGATGAATGGATGACTGAATGATGAATGGATGACTGAATGATGAATGGATGACTGAATGATGAATGGATGACTGAATGAATGGAGGGATGGATGACTGAATTAATGGAGGGATGGATGACTGAATGATGAATGGATGACTGAATGATGAATGGATGATTGAATGATGAATGGATGACTGAATGATGAATGGATGACTGAATGATGAATGGATGACTGAATGATGAATGGATGACTGAATTAATGGAGAGATGGATGACTGAATGAATGGAGGGATGGATGACTGAATTAATGGAGGGATGGATGACTGAATGATGAATGGATGACTGAATGATGAATGGATGACTGAATGATGAATGGATGACTGAATGATGAATGGATGACTGAATGATGAATGGATGACTGAATTAATGGGGAGATGGATGACTGAATGATGAATGGATGACTGAATGATGAATGGATGACTGAATGATGAATGGATGATTGTATTAATGGACGTATAACTGAATGAATGGAGGGATGGATGACTGAATTAATGGAGGGATGGATGACTGAATGATGAATGGATGACTGAATGATGAATGGATGGATGACTGAATGATGAATGGATGACTGAATTAATGGAGGGATGGATGACTGAATGATGAATGGATGACTGAATTAATGGAGGGATGGATGACTGAATGATGAATGGATGACTGAATGATGAATGGATGACTGAATGATGAATGGATGACTGAATGATGAATGGATGACTGAATGAATGGAGGGATGGATGACTGAATTAATGGAGGGATGGATGACTGAATGATGAATGGATGACTGAATGATGAATGGATGATTGAATGATGAATGGATGACTGAATGATGAATGGATGACTGAATGATGAATGGATGACTGAATGATGAATGGATGACTGAATTAATGGAGAGATGGATGACTGAATGAATGGAGGGATGGATGACTGAATTAATGGAGGGATGGATGACTGAATGATGAATGGATGACTGAATGATGAATGGATGACTGAATGATGAATGGATGACTGAATGATGAATGGATGACTGAATGATGAATGGATGACTGAATTAATGGAGAGATGGATGACTGAATGATGAATATATGACTGAATGATGAATGGATGACTGAATGATGAATGGATGATTGTATTAATGGACGTATAACTGAATGAATGGAGGGATGGATGACTGAATTAATGGAGGGATGGATGACTGAATGATGAATGGATGACTGAATTATGAATGGATGACTGAATGATGAATGGATGACTGAATTAATGGAGGGATGGATGACTGAATGATGAATGGATGACTGAATGATGAATGGATGATTGTATTAATGGACGTATAACTGAATGAATGGAGGGATGGATGACTGAATGATGAATGGATGACTGAATGATGAATGGATGATTGTATTAATGGACGTATAACTGAATGAATGGAGGGATGGATGACTGAATGAATAGAGGGATGGATGACTGAATGATGAATGGATGACTGAATGATGAATGGATGATTGAATTAATGGACGTATAACTGAATTAATAGAGGGATGGATGACTGAATTGATGGTTGGATGAATGACTGAATTAATGGATGAGTGAATGAATAGAGGAATGACTGAATGGACGGATTGATGAAATGAATAACCAATTACTTCCTGGCCACAGTCTCCCCTAAAATACTCAGATGTTAAGTACTCAGTTCTGTACGGTTTGCTGCATTATAAACTGAACACTGTTCTCTGCAGAGTTTTACTACTGCAGTCAGAGAGAGAGATAGGGAGTGGATAGAGAGAGGGAGAGAGAGACAGAGAGAGAGGAGAGAGAAAGAGACAGAGAGAGTGGAGAGAGAGAGAGGCGAGACAGAGGGAGAGAGAGAGAGCGTGAGAGAGAGAGGCGAGACAGAGGGGAGAGAGAGTGGAGAGAGAGACAGAGAGTGGAGAGAGAGAGAGCAGAGAGAGAGAGAGAGAGAGAGAGAGATAGTGGAGAAACAGAGGGAAAGAGAGAGAGTGAGAGAGAGGCGAGACAGAGGGGAGAGAGTGGAGAAAGAGATAGATAGTGGAGAAACAGAGGGAAAGAGAGAGCGTGAGAGAGAGAGAGGCGAGACAGAGGGGAGAGAGTGGAGAAAGAGATAGATAGTGGAGAAACAGAGGGAAAGAGAGAGCGTGAGAGAGAGAGAGGCGAGACAGAGGGGAGAGAGAGTGGAGAGAGAGACAGAGAGTGGAGAGAGAGAGAGCAGAGAGAGAGAGAGACAGAGAGATAGATAGTGGAGAAACAGAGGGAAAGAGACAGAGTGAGAGAGAGGCGAGACAGAGTGAAAGAGAGAGAGGGAGAGAAAAGCACTACTGCTCTCTTCCAATTGGCTGCGGAGAGCATGGCGTCATGTACCGTAGCTCAACCTCAGCCAATGACATTCTAGAACATTTGTTTTTTTTTGTGAATGAATCAGTGAACACACACAGCGAGACAGGAGTACGATCCCTCAGACTTCAGATATACTACCGCCGACCGTCCACACACAGTATACCATCTAATACAGACACACACACAGTATACCATCTAATACAAAGACACACACACAGTATACCATCTAATACAAAGACACACACACAGTATACCATCTAATACAAAGACACACACAGTATACCATCTAATACAAAGACACACACTGTATACCATCTAATACAAAGACACACACTGTATACCATCTAATACAAAGACACACACAGTATACCATCTAATACAAAGACACACACCGTAAACTGAACGGAGGATAATCTATTTGAGATGACGATCCAATCATGAATCTTGGACCTGAAGATGAGAAGTTAAGATATTGATAGATCCTGTGTTGTCTATAGAAATGACACTTGATGAATTGATCGATCGATTGATCTTACACTCATGCTGAGGTAGGAGACTGATTGATCAAATCAAATATGTATTTGTCACATGCGCCGAATACAACAAGTGTAGACTTTAACGTGAAATGCTTACTTACAAGCCCTTAACCAACAGTGCAGTTCAAGAAGAGTTAAGAAAATATTTACCAAGTAGACTTGAGGGGGGGGGGGGCTCAATGTATATTTTGGTCCTTGAATTGGCGCTCCGGTACCGCTTGCCGTGTGGTAGCAGAGAAAACTGTCTATAAGTTGGGTGACTGGAGTCTCTGACAATTGTATGGCCTTTCCTCTGACACCGCCTGGTATATAAATCCTGGATGACAGATCTTATACTAATGATGAGGTATGAAGATACTGATTGATTAATCTTATACCCATTTCTGACAAACTAAACAGAACAAACGAAACAAAGAAGAACAACAAGATAAATAACAACAGTGACTTTCTATGAACTCAGTGTCTGTGTGTGAACCAAGGAAAGTAGGGTACTGGGTTAGGGTTTGTCTGAGGGACAACACTGCCATCTATGGCCACACTGGGGTACTGCAGTATAGACCTACTGGATTACATCATCAACATGGAGAATGCTGGGTGCTTCAGGCAGCTATCACACAGACAAAGAGAGCAGGAGGGAGAGAGAAATGGGTGGAGGGAGGGAGGGAAGAAGGGAGGGAGAGAGGGGTGGAGGGAGGGAGGGAGGGAGGGAGGGGTGGAGGGAGGGAGAGGGAAGGAGAGAGGTGTGGAGAGAGGGAGGGAGGGAGGGGTGGAGGGAGGGGTGGAGGGAGGGGTGGAGGGAGGGAGGGAGGGAGGGAGGGAGGGAGAGCAGGACGGAGAGAGGGTTGGAGGGAGAGAGGTGTGGAGGGAGGGAGGGAGGGAGGGGTGGAGAGAGGTGTGGAGGGAGGGAGGGAGGGAGGGGGGGAGGGAGGGAGAGGGAAGGAGAGAGGTGTGGAGAGAGGGAGGGAGGGAGGGAGGGAGGGAGGGAGGGAGGGAGGGAGGGAGGGAGGGGTGGAGGGAGGGAGAGGGAAGGAGAGAGGTGTGGAGAGAGGGAGGGAGGGAGGGAGGGGTGGAGGGAGGGGTGGAGGGAGGGAGGGAGGGAGGGAGGGAGGGAGGGAGGGAGGGAGGGAGAGCAGGACGGAGAGAGGGTTGGAGGGAGAGAGGTGTGGAGGGAGGGAGGGAGGGGTGGAGAGAGGTGTGGAGGGAGGGAGGGAGGGAGGGGTGGAGGGAGGGAGAGGGAAGGAGAGAGGTGTGGAGAGAGGGAGGGAGGGAGGGAGGGAGGGAGGGAGGGAGGGAGGGAGGGAGGGAGGGGTGGAGGGAGGGAGAGGGAAGGAGAGCAGGACGGAGAGAGGGTTGGAGGGAGAGAGGTGTGGAACGAGAGGGAGGTGTAGAAGAGGTCAGGTGTTAACACACACACACACACACACACACGGTACTTGATGGTGAGAGCAAATTATTCAGAAACAAATAAAAAAAGGTAGAAATATCCCAAATCCATTCATAGACAGACTTTATGTGTCGACCCATGGAATAGTTGGTTAATATCCACAAGTGAGCATGAGCCATGCACACATATATGTTCACATGTTTACTATATACATTACTGGCATGAGCAATGAGCCCAGACCTTTGTCTGATGGTCTTGAATGATTGTATAAAACTACGGAAAGGCCCCAGTACTCCTGTTGGTCCAGACGATATTGCTGCTGTATTGGACTGTAAAAACATGACATCATCATATTGCTGCTGTATTGGACTGTAAAAACATGACATCATCATATTGCTGCTGTATTGGACTGTAAAAACATGACATCATATTGCTGCTGTATTGGACTGTAAAAACATGACATCATCATATTGCTGCTGTATTGGTCTGTAAAAACATGACATCATCATATTGCTGCTGTATTGGACTGTAAAAACATGACATCATCATATTGCTGCTGTATTGGTCTGTAAAAACATGACATCGTCATATTGCTGCTGTATTGGACTGTAAAAACATGACATCGTCATATTGCTGCTGTATTGGACTGTAAAAACATGACATCATCATATTGCTGCTGTATTGGACTGTAAAAACATGACATCATCATATTGCTGCTGTATTGGACTGTAAAAACATGACATCATCCTATTGCTGCTGTATTGGACTGTAAAAACATGACATCATCATATTGCTGCTGTATTGGACTGTAAAAACATGACATCATCATATTGCTGCTGTATTGGTCTGTAAAAACATGACATCATCATATTGCTGCTGTATTGGACTGTAAAAACATGACATCATCATATTGCTGCTGTATTGGACTGTAAAAACATGACATCATCATATTGCTGCTGTATTGGACTGTAAAAACATGACATCATCATATTGCTGCTGTATTGGACTGTAAAAACATGACATCATCATATTGCTTCTGTATTGGACTGTAAAAACATGACATCATCATATTGCTTCTGTATTAGACTGTAAAAACATGACATCATGCAGTTCAGGTTGGCTGCCAATTCAACTCCAGGGGAGAAGAAGAGGTTGCCAATTCAACTCCAGGGGAGAAGAAGAGGTTGCCAATTCAACTCCAGGGGAGAAGAAGAGGTTGCCAATTCAACTCCAGAGGAGAAGAAGACATACACTGTTGGTTGCTTAGGAATGGCTTCTGATGGTCTTCATATCGTTCCACCCCCCTTCGGTGAGAGCAGACTGCCCTCTAGTGTCCAGGTTTATATTACATCATACGGTGATGCCATCAGACTGCAGTCTGTCTACTGGCGGCAACTTGACCACCTGATCTGATCAGGAAACACTCTGGGCCCTGCATGGACAGGGGTAACTCTGGGCCCTGCATGGACAGGGGTAACTCTGGGCCCTGCATGGACAGGGGTAACTCTGGGCCCTGCATGGACAGGGGTAACTCCGGGCCCTGCATGGACAGGGGTAACTCCGGGCCCTGCATGGACAGGGGTAACTCCGGGCCCTGCATGGACGGTCGTAACTCCGGGCCCTGCATGGACAGGGGTAACTCCGGGCCCTGCATGGACAGGGGTAACTCCGGGCCCTGCATGGACAGGGGTAACTCCGGGCCCTGCATGGACAGGGGTAACTCTGGGCCCTGCATGGACAGGGGTAACTCCGGGCCCTGCATGGACAGGGGTAACTCCGGGCCCTGCATGGACGGTCGTAACTCCGGGCCCTGCATGGACAGGGGTAACTCCGGGCCCTGCATGGACAGGGGTAACTCCGGGTCCTCCATGGACAGGGGAGTAACTCTGGGCCCTACTCATAAGGGGAAGGGGTTAGTTGACATGTAGGAACATTCACTTGACAACGTGGTGTAGTAGAATAGACCTCCTCTCCATAACAACAGGGCCCAACCCTTCGCTTTAACACCCAACCTACTGGAGCGAAACGGTCCTCTCCTGTAAAGCAGTGTTCTGACTGCATACTGTAGGAGTTTGACCGTGTCCTCTCCTGTAAAGCAGTGTTCTTCTGACTGCATACTGTAGGAGTTTGACCGTGTCCTCTCCTGTAAAGCAGTGTTCTGACTGCATACTGTAGGAGTTTGACCGTGTCCTCTCCTGTAAAGCAGTGTTCTTCTGACTGCATACTGTAGGAGTTTGACCGTGTTCTCTCCTGTAAAGCAGTGTTCTTCTGACTGCATACTGTAGGAGTTTGACCGTGTTCTCTCCTGTAAAGCAGTGTTCTTCTGACTGCATACTGTAGGAGTTTGACCGTGTCCTCTCCTGTAAAGCAGTGTTCTGACTGCATACTGTAGGAGTTTGACCGTGTCCTCTCCTGTAAAGCAGTGTTCTTCTGACTGCATACTGTAGGAGTTTGACCGTGTCCTCTCCTGTAAAGCAGTGTTCTTCTGACTGCATACTGTAGGAGTTTGACCGTGTCCTCTCCTGTAAAGCAGTGTTCTGACTGCATACTGTAGGAGTTTGACCGTGTCCTCTCCTGTAAAGCAGTGTTCTTCTGACTGCATACTGTAGGAGTTTGACCGTGTTCTCTCCTGTAAAGCAGTGTTCTTCTGACTGCATACTGTAGGAGTTTGACCGTGTTCTCTCCTGTAAAGCAGTGTTCTTCTGACTGCATACTGTAGGAGTTTGACCGTGTCCTCTCCTGTAAAGCAGTGTTCTGACTGCATACTGTAGGAGTTTGACCGTGTCCTCTCCTGTAAAGCAGTGTTCTTCTGACTGCATACTGTAGGAGTTTGACCGTGTTCTCTCCTGTAAAGCAGTGTTCTGACTGCATACTGTAGGAGTTTGACCGTGTTCTCTCCTGTAAAGCAGTGTTCTGACTGCATACTGTAGGAGTTTGACCGTGTCCTCTCCTGTAAAGCAGTGTTCTGACTGCATACTGTAGGAGTTTGACCGTGTCCTCTCCTGTAAAGCAGTGTTCTTCTGACTGCATACTGTAGGAGTTTGACTGTGTTCTCTCCTGTAAAGCAGTGTTCTGACTGCATACTGTAGGAGTTTGACCGTGTTCTCTCCTGTAAAGCAGTGTTCTGACTGCATACTGTAGGAGTTTGACCGTGTTCTCTCCTGTAAAGCAGTGTTCTGACTGCATACTGTAGGAGTTTGACCGTGTTCTCTCCTGTAAAGCAGTGTTCTTCTGACTGCATACTGTAGGAGTTTGACCGTGTCCTCTCCTGTAAAGCAGTGTTCTTCTGACTGCATACTGTAGGAGTTTGACCGTGTCCTCTCCAGACAACCATTTTGATCAGCACCAGATGCCTTGGTCAGACCTGCAGAACTCTATTTCCCTGTCCCCCTCTCTCCTGCCCTAACTTCTCATGAAGTGCCCACTTGTTCACTACTTCCCACAAACCTAAACGCATTGGACCGGTTGAGGCATGCGCTAGTGGGAGTTTATACCTGTCCTAGGGCCAGCCCTATTTTTTTTAAAGTTAATTTCTTGCAATTCTTGACATTTTGCCATGACTTATGCCATGTTAATATGATATCTGAGAGAGAGTAACTAACAAAATCATTGGGGATGGCCTGGAGGTCAAGGCTCCTGGGCACGTGCCCTGTGTGCCTGGTCGGTAATTTGATCATAACTACAACAAGTTTAGCTGGCTAGACGAACAGAAAAAAGGTAAATACATTAGCTGACATGGGCTTATTGAGTGACTGTCATAACAAGAACACATCTGCTAAAGCACAACCACAAAAGCACAGGAATTGCCCCTTGTGTATTCTCTTAACTCTTAACAGTAAAAATGAGACCCCGATTGAGTTCCTAAAACTAACCGCGGGGCCCTAAGCGGTCGCTTGTGTTGCTTACACCTACGTGCAGCCCTGTCAGTCATCATTTCCTTTCAAATCAGGGAAGTGAACAAGTGGGAGGAAGGAGAGATTTGGGAAAAAGCCCCTCACCACCACCCATTTTAGGATTAGGTTAGGATTGGAGGAGGGGAAGCTGATCCTCGATCTGCACCTAGTGGAAACTTCACACAGAAGTATAAGAGGGAAGAGGTGGAAGAGCATCTCTTCCTGGTGGGATCCAAGGATAAATAGCTGCTGCCTTGGCAACAACTACTGGGGATCCTAAAATACTAAATACTGTCCTCCTAATCCAACACTATCTAACCCCCTGTCCTCCTCCTAATCCAACACTATCTAACCCCCTGTACTCCTCCTAATCCAACACTATCTAACCCCCTGTCCTCCTCCTAATCCAACACTATCTAACCCCTTGTCCTCCTCCTAATCCAACACTATCTAACCCCCTGTCCTCCTCCTAATCCAACACTATCTAACCCCCTGTCCTCCTCCTAATCCAACACTATCTAACCCCCTGTCCTCCTCCTAATCCAACACTAACTAACCCCTTGTCCTCCTCCTAATCCAACACTAACTAACCCCTTGTCCTCCTCCTAATCCAACACTATCTAACTCCCTGTCCTCCTCCTAATCCAACACTATCTAACCCCCTGTCCTCCTAATCTAACACTATCTAACCCCCTGTCCTCCTCCTAATCCAACACTATCTAACCCCTTGTCCTCCTCCTAATCCAACACTATCTAACCCCCTGTCCTCCTCCTAATCCAACACTATCTAACCCCCTGTCCTCCTCCTAATCCAACACTAACTAACCCCTTGTCCTCCTCCTAATCCAACACTAACTAACCCCTTGTCCTCCTCCTAATCCAACACTATCTAACTCCCTGTCCTCCTCCTAATCCAACACTATCTAACCCCTTGTCCTCCTAATCCAACACTATCTAACCCCCTGTCCTCCTCCTAATCCAACACTATCTAACCCCCTGTCCTCCTCCTAATCCAACACTATCTAACCCCCTGTCCTCCTCCTAATCCAACACTATCTAACCCCCTGTCCTCCTCCTAATCCACACTATCTAACCCCCTGTCCTCCTAATCCAACACTATCTAACCCCCTGTCCTCCTAATCCAACACTATCTAACCCCTGTCCTCCTCCTAATCCAACACTATCTAACCCCCTGTCCTCCTCCTAATCCAACACTATCTAACCCCCTGTCCTCCTCCTAATCCAACACTATCTAACCCCTTGTCCTCCTCCTAATCCAACACTATCTACCCCCCTGTCCTCCTCCTAATCCAACACTATCTAACCCCCTGTCCTCCTCCTAATCCAACACTATCTAACCCCCTGTCCTCCTCCTAATCCAACACTATTTACCCCCCTGTCCTCCTCCTAATCCAACACTATCTACCCCCTGTCCTCCTCCTAATCCAACACTATCTAACCCCCTGTCCTCCTCCTAATCCAACACTATCTAACCCCCTGTCCTCCTCCTAATCCAACACTATCTAACCCCTTGTCCTCCTCCTAATCCAACACTATTTACCCCCCTGTCCTCCTCCTAATCCAACACTATTTAACCCCTGTCCTCCTCCTAATCCAACACTATCTAACCCCTGTCCTCCTCCTAATCCAACACTATCTAACCCCCTGTCCTCCTAATCCAACACTATCTAACCCCTGTCCTCCTAATCCAACACTATCTAACCCCCTGTCCTCCTCCTAATCCAACACTATCTAACCCCCTGTCCTCCTAATCCAACACTATCTAACCCCCTGTCCTCCTCCTAATCCAACACTATCTAACCCCCTGTCCTCCTCCTAATCCAACACTATTTAACCCCTGTCCTCCTAATCCAACACTAACTACCCCCCTGTCCTCCAATACTAATCCTTCACTAACTAACCCCCTGTCCTCCAATACTAATCCTTCACTAACTAACCCCCGTCCTCCAATACTAATCCTTCACTAACTAACCCTGTCCTCCAATAATAACTAACCACTATTGTCCTCCTATACTATCTAACCACTACTGTACTCCTAACTAATCCTACACTAACTAACCACTATTGTACTCTGAACTAATCCTACACTATCTAACCACTATTGTACTCTGAACCAATCCTACACTATCTAACCACTATTGTACTCTGAACTAATCCTACACTATCTAACCACTATTGTACTCTGAACTAATCCTACACTATCTAACCACTATTGTACTCTGAACTAATCCTACACTATCTAACCACTATTGTACTCTGAACCAATCCTACACTATCTAACCACTATTGTACTCTGAACCAATCCTACACTATCTAACCACTATTGTACTCTGAACTAATCCTACACTATCTAACCACTATTGTACTCCTAACTAATCCTACACTATCTAACCACTATTGTACTCTGAACCAATCCTACACTATCTAACCACTATTGTACTCTGAACCAATCCTACACTATCTAACCACTATTGTACTCTGAACTAATCCTACACTATCTAACCACTATTGTACTCCTAACTAATCCTACACTATCTAACCACTATTGTACTCTGAACCAATCCTACACTATCTAACCACTATTGTACTCTGAACCAATCCTACACTATCTAACCACTATTGTACTCTGAACCAATCCTACACTATCTAACCACTATTGTACTCTGAACTACTCCTACACTATCTAACCACTATTGTACTCCTAACTACTCCTACACTAACTAACTCCATGTCCTCTTAATCCTACACCAACTAACCACTTGTCCCCCTGACAACCTTGTTCTACTACACTTCCCCCCGGCTAAGCCCCTTCCTCATCTCCATGACCTTTAACCTCATCCTCCCCCCGGCTAAGCCCCTTCCTCATCTCCATGACCTTTAACCTCATCCTCCCCCAGCTAAGCCCCTTCCTCATCTCCATGACCTTTAACCTCATCCTCCCCCAGCTAAGCCCCTTCCTCATCTCCATGACCTTTAACCTCATCCTCCCCCAGCTAAGCCCCTTCCTCATCTCCGTGACCTTTAACCTCATCCTCCCCCGGCTAAGCCCCTTCCTCATCTCCGTGACCTTTAACCTCTTCCTACCACAGCTAAGCCCCTTCCTCATCTCCGTGACCTTTAACCTCTTCCTCCCCCGGCTAAGCCCCTTCCTCATCTCCGTGACCTTTAACCTCTTCCTCCCCCAGCTAAGCCCCTTCCTCATCTCCATGACCTTTAACCTCTTCCTACCACAGCTAAGCCCCTTCCTCATCTCCGTGACCTTTAACCTCTTCCTCCCCCGGCTAAGCCCCTTCCTCATCTCCGTGACCTTTAACCTCATCCTCCCCCGGCTAAGCCCCTTCCTCATCTCCATGACCTTTAACCTCATCCTCCCCCAGCTAAGCCCCTTCCTCATCTCCATGACCTTTAACCTCATCCTCCCCCGGCTAAGCCCCTTCCTCATCTCCGTGACCTTTAACCTCATCCTCCCCCCGGCTAAGCCCCTTCCTCATCTCCGTGACCTTTAACCTCATCCTCCCCCAGCTAAGCCCCTTCCTCATCTCCGTGACCTTTAACCTCTTCCTACCACAGCTAAGCCCCTTCCTCATCTCCGTGACCTTTAACCTCATCCTCCCCCGGCTAAGCCCCTTCCTCATCTCCGTGACCTTTAACCTCATCCTCCCCCCAGCTAAGCCCCTTCCTCATCTCCGTGACCTTTAACCTCTTCCTCCCACAGCTAAGCCCCTTCCTCATCTCCGTGACCTTTAACCTCATCCTCCCCCCAGCTAAGCCCCTTCCTCATCTCCGTGACCTTTAACCTCATCCTCCCCCCAGCTAAGCCCCTTCCTCATCTCCGTGACCTTTAACCTCATCCTCCCCCCAGCTAAGCCCCTTCCTCATCTCCGTGACCTTTAACCTCTTCCTCCCCCCAGCTAAGCCCCTTCCTCATCTCCGTGACCTTTAACCTCATCCTCCCCCCGGCTAAGCCCCTTCCTCATCTCCGTGACCTTTAACCCCGTGCTCATCTGTCTGATGACTCAACCCAACATCCTGCCAATATGTCTGAGTGCATCCCAAACAGCACCATATTCCCTATATAGTGCACTCCTTTTGACCAGAGCCTGATGAGCACTGGTCTAAAGTAGCGCACTATAAAGGGAATAGGGAGCCATAGGGCTCTGGTCTAAAGTAGTGCACTATATAGGGAATAGGGTGCTGTTTCTTTCATTGGAAACATTGGGTCAGACATCAATCAGCCTATCCCCAGCATGTTTAGAGACCAAGGTTGTCATGTATAACCGTTGTGTACATTTTACACTAAATATCTACATGCACCATTTCTGAAAAGACTGCGCACATACATACACACACACACGTTTCACGTTATACATCAGACCCGTCAACAGTGAAGAGGCGACTCCGGGATGCTGGCCTTCTAGGCAGAGTTGCAAAGAAAAAGCCATATCTCAGACTGGCCAATAAAAATAAAAGATGAAGATAGGCAAGAAGAACACAGACACTGGACAGAGGAACTCTGCCTAGAAGGCCAGCATCCCTGAGTCGCCTCTTCACTGTTGATGTTGAGACTGGTGTTTTGCAGGTACTATTACATGAAGATGCCAGTTGAGGACTTGTTTCTCAAACTAGACACTGTAATGTACTTGTCCTCTTGCTCAGCTGTGCACCGAGGCCTCCCACTCTTTCTATTCTGGTTAGAGCCAGTTTGCGCTGTTCTGTGAAGGGAGTAGTACACAGCGTTGTACGAGATCTTCAGTTTCTTGCCAATTTCTCACATAGAATAGCCTTCATTTCTCAGAACAAGAATAGACTGACAAGTTTCAGAAGAAAGGTCTATTTTCTAGCCATTTTGAGCCTGTAATCGAACCCACAAATGCTGATGTTCCAGATACTCAACTAGCCTAAAGAAGGCCAGTTTTATTGCTTATTTAATCAGAACAACAGTTTTCAGCTGTGCTAACATAATTACAAAAGGGTTTTCCAATGATCAATTAGTCTTTTAAAATGATAATCTTAGATTAGCTAACACAACGTGGCATTGGAACGCAGGAGTGATGGTTGATGATAATGTTCCGCTGTACGCCTATGTAGATATTCCCCCCAAAGAATTGCCGTTTCCTACTACAATAGTCATTTACAACATTAACAACGTCTACACTGTACTTCTGATCAATTTTATGTTTTTTTAACGGACAAAAAAATTGCTTTTCTTTCAAAAACAAGGACATTTCTAAGTGACCCCAAACTTTTGAACCGTAGTGTACAGTTGAAGTCGAATACGTTTTTCACAATTCCTGACATTTAATTCTAGTAAAAATTCCCTGTCTTAGGTCAGTTAGGATCACCACTTTATTTTAAGAATGTGAAATGTCAGAATAATAGTTGAGAGAATGGGCACCGTCATATCATCCTAACTAAACTCGCCCTCCAAATACACCTCTGCTGTTTTCAATCAGGATCTCAGCGATCACTGCCTCATTGCCTGCATCCGTAATGGGTCTGTGGTCAAACAACCACCCCTCATCACTGTCAAACGCTCCCTAAAACACTTCTGCGAGCAGGCCTTTCTAATCGACCTGGCCCGGGGTATCCTGGAATGACATTGACCTCATCCCGTTAGTAGATGATGCCTGGCTATTCTTTAAAAGTGCCTTCCTCACCATCTTAAATAAGCATGCCCCACTCAAAAAATGTAGAACTAGGAAGATATAGTCCTTGGTTCACTCCAGACCTGTCTGCCCTTGACCAGCACAAAAACATCCTGTGGCGTTCTGCATTGGCATGGAATAGCCCCCGTGATATGCAACTTTTCAGGGAAGTTAGGAACAAATATACACAGGCAGTTAGAAAAGCTAAGGCTAGCTTTTTCAAACAGAAATTTGCATCTTGTAGTACTAACTCAAAAAAGTTCTGGGACACTGTAAAGTCCATGGAGAATAAGAGCACCTCCTCCCAGCTGCCCACTGCTCTGAGGCTAGGAAACACTGTTACCACCGATAAATCCACTATAATTGAGAATTACAATGAGCATTTTTTTACGGCTGGCCATGCTTTCCACCTGGCTACCCCAACCCCGGTCAACTGCCCCGGCACCCTCCACAGCAACCCGCCAAAGCCCCCACCATTTCTCCTTCACCCAAATCCAGATAGCTGATGTTCTGAAAGAGCTGCAAAATCTGGACCCATACAAATCAGCCGGGCTAGACAATCTGGACCCTCTCTTTCTAAAATGATCTGCCGAAATTGTTGCAACCCCTATTACTAGCCTGTTCAACCTCTCATTCGTATCGTCTGAGATTCCCAAAGATTGGAAAGCTGCCGCGGTCATCCCCCTCCTCAAAGGGGGAGACACTCTAGACCCAAACTGCTACAGACCTATATCTATCCTACCCTGTCTTTCTAAGGTCTTCGAAAGCCAAGTTAACAAACAGATTACCGACCATTTCGAATCCCACCGTACCTTCTCTGCTATGCAATCTGGTTTCAGAGCTGGTCATGGGTGCACCTCAGCCACGCTCAAGGTCCTAAACGATATCTTAACCGCCATCGATAAGAAACATTACTGTGCAGCCGTATTCATCGACCTGGCTAAAGCTTTTCATTCTGTCGATCACCACATTCATACTGGCAGACTCGACAGCCTTGGTTTCTCAAATGATTGCATCGCCTGGTTCACCAACTACTTCTCTGATAGAGTTCAGTGCGTCAAATCGGAGGGCCTGTTGTCCGGAGATCTGGCAGTCTCTAAGAAGATGCCACAGGGTTCAATTAAATTCTAGAGCCGACTCTCTTCTCTGTATACATCAAGGATGTTGCTCTTGCTGCTGGTGAATTTCTGATCCACCTCTACGCAGACGACACCATTCTGTATACTTCTGTCTCCTCTTTGGACACTGTGTTAAATAACCTCCAGATGAGCTTCAATGCCATACAACTCTCCTTCCGTTGCCTCCAACTGCACTTAAACGCAAGTAAAACTAAATGCATGCTATTCAATCGATCACTGCCCGCACCTGCCCGCCCGTCCAGCATCACTACTCTGGACGGCTCTGACTTAGAATATGTGGACAACTACAAATACCTGGGTGTCTGGTTAGACTGTAAACTCTCCTTCCAGACTCATATTAAGCATCTCAATCCAAAATTAAATCTAGAATCAACTTCCTATATCACAACAAAGCATCCTTCACTCATGCTGCCAAACATACCCTCGTAAAACTGACCATCCTACCGATCCTCGACTTCGGTGATGTCATCTATAAAATAGCCTCCAACACTCTACTCAACAAACTGGATGCAGTCTATCACAGTGCCATCCGTTTTGTCACCAAGCCCCATACACTACCCACCATTGCGACCTGTGAGCTCTCGTTGGATGGCCCTCGCTTCATACTCGTCGACAAACCCACTGGCTACAGGTTATCTACAAGTCTCTGCTAGGTAAAGTTCCCCCTTATCTCAGCTCACTGGTCACCATAGCAGCACCCACTCGTAGCATGCGCTCCAGCAGGTATATGTCACTGGTCATCCCCAAAGCCAATTCTTCCTTTGGTCGTCTTTCCTTCCAGTTCTCTGCTGCCAATGACTGGAACGAACTGCAAAAATCTTTGAAGCTGGAGACTCATATCTCCCTCACTAGCTTTAAGCACCAGCTGTCAGAGCAGCTCACAGATCACTGCACCTGTACATAGCCCATCTGTAAACAGCCCATCTATCTACCTACCTCATCCCCATACTGTATTTATTTATTTTGCTCCTTTGCACCCCAGTATCTCTACTTGCACATTAATCTTCTGCACATCTACCATTCCAGTGTTTAATTGCTATATTGTAATTACTTCACCACCATGGCCTATTTATTGCCTTAACTTACTTCATTTGCACTCACTGTATATAGACTTTTTGTTTTCTTTTGTTCTACTGTATTATTGACTGTATGTTTTGTTTATTCCATGTGTAACTCTGTTGTTGTATGTGTCGAATTGATATGTTTTATCTTGGCCAGGTCGCAGTTGGTTAAATAAAGGTGAAATATTTTTTTTTAAATGATTTATTTCAGCTTTTATTTCTTTCATCACATTCCCAGTGGGTGAGAAGTTTACACACACTCAATTTGTATTCGGTAGCATTGCCTTTAAATTGTTTAACTTGGGTAAAACGTTTCGGGTAGCCTTCCACAAGCTTCCCACAATAAGTTGGGTGAATTTTGGCCCATTCCTCCTGACAGAGCTGGTGTAACTGAATCAGGTTTGTAGGCCTCCTTGTTCACACACCTTTTCAGTTCTGCCCACACATTTTCTCTAGAATTGAGGTCAGGGCTTTGTGATGGACACTCCAATACCTTGACTTTGTTGTCCTTAAGCCATTTTGCCACAACTTTGGAATTATGCTTGGGGTCATTGTCCATTTGAAAGACCCATTTGCGACTAAGCTTTAACTTCCTGACTGACGTCTTGAGATGTTGCTTCAACATATCCACATAATGTTCCTTCCTCATGTTGCCATCTATTTTGTGAAGTGCACCTGTCCCTCCTGCAGTAAAGCACCTCCACAACATGATGCTGCCACCCCCGTGCTTCACGGTTGGGATGGTGTTCTTCAGCTTGCAAGCCTCCCCCTTATTCCTCCAAACATAACGATGGTCACGTCTCCACGTGTCTCCTTCCAGAGCGGTATGACGGCTGCGTGGTCCCATGGTGTTTATACTTGCGTACTATTATTTGTACAGATGAACGTGTTACCTTCAGGTGTTTGGAAATTGCTCCCAAGGATGAACCAGACTTGTGGAGGTCTACAATTCTTTTTCTGAGGTCTTGGCTGATTTATTTTTATAAAACTATTTTAGAACTCAAAAGATACAAAATAAAAATAAGATATTGGCTCTTATCACTAACGGAAAGTGATTACATGTCATTATATTTACCGGTTTCTTTTGTTATGATTGAATAAGCGTGTCATTGTATTCCTCCAACATGCCTGCTTACAACGCAATACAATACTTCAGCCACAAGAATCTGTGCTTAGGTCTAGACACGGTAAGCACATCCCCACATCAAGTTCACTTTTTATGAGTTTATGCAGTTCAGATCAAGTTTTGCCTGATAACTGGCACACGCGTGTTTTGGGGTATATTTTGTACATAGCAACGTTTATAAAACGAGGCCCCAAGACTACTCTCCCTTCTGCCCCAATATAGGCCAAAAACAAACTCTGAGCCAGGAAACAACCCTCTATCCCCAATAAGTGTGATAACGTCAAGACTCTTCTCATCTGTTCTTTATATACTTATATTAAGTGGGGGGTTTTTTCTCTCAAAGTTGCCGGGATGTCACATGTCCTACTTATATCAGTACACTAATAACCTAAAGCATTACAAAACTTAAAGTCTATCAAATAGAGTACCACAGTATGCGTCATAATACCCATGAAACCTAGCGGTCAAACAAGGAAATGGTTATAATCATTTGTCCACCATTCATTTTCCCCCCATAGGGGATTATAGAAACACTTAAAATAAGGTCTGTGTTTGGTGTAGGCTTACCCTGGCGTGACGTTTAGATAACCATGTAATTCTCTCGGACAAGGTTTTTCATTTTATTTAACTAGGCAAGTCCGTTAAGAACAATGACTTATTTACAATGACTTTAAATCAATATAGTCGCCTGTATTTACCCCCCCCCCAAAAAAAATGTAAACACTAATTAGTTGCTAATGTGGCTTTCATAAAGAACTACAAATACCATGATGATCTGGACGAGACTGACGAATCGAGGTAAGAATCTCTGGATTATCTAATGTTAGCTACATTTAGTAAATTAATAAATTGGCTACATTTCTTTAACTTGACAATTGTGTTAAAATGTCTTGTGCAAGTTTTAAATTGACACAATACCTGTTTAGCAAAGGTGTCTGCTAGAGACGATGTGCAGGGATTTGTAGTCTTGCATGTTTACTTTGACGTTAATTAGCATTTTTGAATAGGAGAGTAAAAAAAAGAGACTAATATATTGGATTAAAGTCACCTTGTCCGATAGATTTACACTGCTATCAAAAAGTCACTCCAGGGTAAGTCTACACAAAACACAGACATTATTTTAAGTGTTTCTAAAATCCCCTAAAAAAGTTTTTTTTTTTTTTAAAACAATGCTTGTTATAAAAATGCTTAAACAACATACATTTCTTAAACAGAAAAAGTGCTAAAAAAAAAAAAAAAAAAACGCTATTTATAAATGTAATTTTTAAGAGCTGGGACATGATACAAAACAATGTAATGATCTCCACACTGTACGCAACCCGAACAATAATTCAGCAAGTAAAAAAAGTCCAAACGTTTTTTTTTTCTGCAAAAAAAATGAGTCACATATACAGAAAAAAATATATATAAAAACAACATGCAACAACTCAATTGATTTTAATGAGTTACAGTTCATAATGAGGGAAATCAGTCAATCTAAATTTATTAATTAGGCCCTAATCTATGGATTTCACACGACTGGGAATACAGATATGCATCTGTTGGTCACGGATACCAAAATAAATTTTAAAAATGTTTGCCCATACCATAACCCCACCATGGGTCACTCGGTTCACAACGTTGACAACAGCAAACCGCTCACCAACATGACGCTATACTCGTGGTCTGGGGTTGTGAGGCCGGTTGGACGTACTGGCAAATTCTCAAAAAAGGACGCTGGAGGTGGCTTATGGTAGAGAAATGAACATTCAATTCTCTGGAAACAGCTCTGGTGGACATTCCTGCAGTCAGCATGCCAATTGCACACTCCCTCAAAACTAGAGACATCTGTGGCATTGTGGTGTGACAAAACTGCATATTTTAAAGTTGCATTTTATTGTCCCCACCACAAGGTGCACCTGTGTAATGATCATGCTGTTTAATCAGTTTCTTGATATGCCACACCTGTCAGCTGGATGGATTATCTTGGCAAAAGGAGAAATGCTCACTAACAGGAATGTAAACAAATTTGTCCACAAAAATGAGAGAAATAAACTTTTTGTCCGTATGGAAAATGTAAGTGATCTTTTATTTCAGCTCATGAAACCAACACTGTTGCATTTACATTTTTGGTTTAGTGTAGTATTATTAAAATATTTCCCATGTATTGTTTATGGGGAGCTAACATAGCTGCCATAAATTGTTTTAATGTCAAGTAAACACGTCCTAACAAACACATGGCTCTGGTTTAAGCTAGGCATCGCTGGACAGTGGGTAGAAACAGCAATTCATGTTAATAAAATTCATTAAAAAAATCCAAAACATCTTAATAAAAAGCATTAAGTAAAAATCATTTCGATATTTATTTATAAATCACATTTAAAAAAAAAAGTTAATAGAAGAGTCCACGATCTAAAAAGGAAAAACTGCAGAGAAAAAGACATAACATAACATTATAAAACATAGATGGCCAGGGGACAGTACACCAAGGTGCAGTTTCCCTTAGATTCAGAGCTAGGATCAGATTCCCATTCCCCAAGCCTACGCATTAGTCGAACGCAAAAACTGACCCAAGATCAGCATCCTGGGTCAACGTCACCCTGCTCCTGAGGGACAGCAAGAGTTGTTACTGAAATCCACTACGGTATTGAGGATGAAATCGACGGCTGCATTTCCTACTTACTTGGAACAGGCTACCAGATGTTTGTGCCATCATATTCATTATGACAAGGAGTTGACGTGATGATGCAAAACAGAGGTGGCACCAGGCTAGCCTGACGGCAAGCAGGCAGGCTAGGAAACCAGGCGGTACACAACTCAAAAGCACATAGACATGAAACTCATTACGGGACAGCTGTGCAAAAAGACAACCTCAAACCGAGGCCACTTCATATGAACATGTGCTATACAGGTATGGACATACACCTGGGAGAAATATCAAGACTAGCCTGGTTCCCGATCTGTTTGTGTCATCACGTCAACTCATTGTCATTAAAAACAATGCAGAAACCGACTGGTAAGCCAAGCTATCAACAGAATGCCTTAAAAAAACAGCTTCTAGTACAGTACCTTAGAAATGACTTACATATGAAAAAAAAATACTATATTTATTGTATTGCCTGTCTTAGTGCGGTGTGTCGTTCAGGACATGTCTGTCTGTTCTCCAATATACTTTCATATCAGTCAATTGACTCAAAAAGGACTTCTTGGTAAGTTCTGTCATCAACCCATAGAGCTCTGGTCAAACGCCATACACTAGTAAAGGAAATAGGACCCCATCTAGTAAAGCACTTCTCTAAAACCAAGCCGGTTCAGCCCGCAAAGGAAAGCTGAATATATAGTACAGTTGGGTAGTTTAAAAGGTCACATGTCTATACCAATCGAAGGGGTAAATAAAAATAATAATGGATATACATTTTTATCAGTGGGTTAATGATTTGGTGTAAGTTTAAAAAAATAAAATACAATTCTACCATATTAAAATATCTGGCACAAAAAAAAAATTCATTAATCCATTTGTACATTTTAATTATTAAGTAATAAAATTGTATTTCAAGTAGAAAGTAATTTGGGAGCCCTGAGAAATGACTAGGAGTTGGTTAATACGTTAGTTATTCAACAAGTAACATGGCTGCAGCGGCTAAAACAAAACGGGGGCATGTCTACATGACTCTTGCATATGGGTGTGTGTGTGTGTGGAGGCACATTGCTCATCCCTGGATATTGAAGCAGTTTAAGGACGGCAGTAAAGGAACATGTAGTGGATGTCTCACAAGCCAACAGGAGCAATATTCACTTCCTCCTCTAAAACAACAAAACAAAAAACATACACCAATTGTGTAGTGAACCGTTGAATCAGGAGAAGGCCCATCTTTCAAGTAGATACTCCGGTTATCTGAACAATACCATTCAGTCTCTTCCAGTATTGTGTCAGAAGGCTCCATGTGGAAGACCAGGGTACTGCCCAGGCAGACATCACCATCTTGGGACGTAGATACCAGGTCTGAGAAGCTGAGAAGCAGCACCTATCGTTGGGTCTCCAGTACATCACATTATAAAAAACAAGTTATCAGATATCACTCACACAATGGTAGATATGGGTAAGAATCTGTGTCCAGGGGTTAATACCCATAACCCATCTCTGTAAGGGACAATCTGTGTTTTCAGATGAGAACAGTTCATTATGATAACAGTCTGCTATGGAGAGTGAGTGATTGTTTAAGATGTTGGTTTGCCTGTCAGTGCAAGACCAGAAAGACAGGCTTTGAGAAGGGGTTTGTCCATTCTTTCTGCCACAGAATTCACCCCTACAGTCAGAGTCTGAACTGAAACTTACTTCCTTTGATCAGCTCTATAGCAAGAGCAGGTATTTTTCCCTTCTCTCGTCGCTGGCCAGGGGTCAATTACACAGCAGGTCCTCTATGAGCAGTCCAGTCCTCAAGGTCAAGAAAACAAAGCCTTGATCCAAAATGGCTGCTGTGCTGTATTCCATAGAGCCCACTGGGCTCTAAATCAGTTCTTTATAACTGGAAACGACCACATTGGGACTATGAATCTGGCTCCAAAATGGCCAAACTAAAATTCCCCAAAATGGCCGCCGAGATTACATTTCACTCAATTACAGAGCAGGTTGTCTAGTGGAAGCCGGTCCAGATCGTAAGAGAACAGGTCGCTGATGCCTTCGTCTTCACCCAGGCTAAGCAGGTAGTCATCCCCCACGAGAGAGAGGGGGATGAAGGGCTCCTGGTCAACGTCCTGGAGGGGGAGGAGGGAGGTGAGGGAGGAGGGCAGGGGGGAGACAGGAGTGACAGTCACCGCTGAGCATGCTGGGAGCCTGGACAGGGCGTTGGAGAAACCGTTACCGGTGCAGTTATTACCCTCTGGTGAGAGATGAGTAGAGAGCAGGAAGAAGAGAAACAGGGTGAGAGAAAGGTGAGAGTTATTTTCCAATAACTCACCACAGAATTAAGTCTGAAGTTGGGGCTCAGCCATAGAGCTAGATAGAGGACTCTAGTGCCCAAAACCATGTTTAAGCACGGGCAGCAACATTAACCCTCCGGTTGTGTTGGTTTCATGTTAATAAATTCTGTGTTCCCGGTCCAAAATGACCGACCCATTATAACTGATTATAAATCCGTAATAATACATATATTATCACCTAATGTTGTGTTACATCTTTTTATCAACAAATTCATTTTAAGTTCTTGTGAACGTTACAAGTTTTGAACTTGTATTTGTCATTTATGGCCTGTAGGCCTCATTGACCTGAGTTCATACAACTCGTCTTTGAGTTTGAAAAAAAGCATAATGTTTGGGTCAGATGAAACACATTTTGCCATTTATCACAGCCTACTTTACTGTCAGGTTCCTGGCTTATCTCCTCCTCACCAGTGTCATGATCAAAGATATGATCAAGAGCCTCACATACAGTATATTGTTTGGTCATTGTGCTGCCACAGAATGAATTGTGAGCAAGGCCTCAAATTAACTTCACAGACGTCATAATGGGACAGATACAATGACGCGATTTCTATCTATAGGCTCACCTTGTGACACCTTGAGGAAGGATGTGGAGTTTCCATTGACATATGACGAAGATGAGGGGGGATGTCCATTTCCGTTCAGCGTAGAGGAAGGGGCGTGATCATCTGAGCACAGGAAGACTTCTATTGGACCCTGGGTGCTGCTCAAGTGGACCTGGAGACTCTGATAGGTCAATCAAAAAAATTTAAATCAACCAATCATACACTACAAGACCAAAAGTATATGGACACCTGCTCGTCGAACTTGTCATTCTAAAATCATGGGCATTAATATGGAGTTGGTCCCCTCTTTGCTGCTATAACAGCCTCTACTCTTCTGGGAAGGCTTTCCACTAGATGGAACATTGCTGCGGGGACTTGCTTCCATTCAGCCACAAGAGCATTAGTGAGGTCGGGCACTGATGTTGGGCGATTAGACCAGGCTCGCAGTCGCTGTTCCAATTCATCCCAAAGGTGTTCGATGGGGTTCAGGTCAGGGCTCGGCACAGACCACTCAAGTTGTTCCACACCAATCTCGACAAACCATTTCTGTACGGTGCTTTGTGCCGAGCCTGAACCATGAAAAACAGCCGCAGATCATTATTCCTCCACCAAACTTTAGTTGGCACTATGCATTAGGCCAGGTAGCGTTCTGCTGGCATCCACCAAAGCCAGATTCGTTCATCGGACTGCCAGATGGTGAAGCGTGATTTATCACTCCAGAAAATATGTTTCCACTGCTCCAGAGTCCAATGGCGGTGAGATTTACGCCACTCCAGCCGACGTCTGGCATTGCGCATGGTGATCTTAGGCTTGTGTGCGGCTGCTTAGCCATGGAAACCCATTTCATGGAGCTCCAGAAGAACAGTTCTTGTGCTGCCGTTACTTCCAGAAGCAGTTTGTAATTTGATAGTGAGTGTTGTAACCGAGGACAGACAATTTTTACATGCTTCATGCACTCGGAGGTCCCGTTCTGTGACCTTGTGTGGCCTACCACTTCACAGCTGAGCCGTTGTTGCTCCTAGACGTTTCTGCTTTACAATAACAGCACTTACAGTTGACCGGGGGGCAGCTCTAGCAGGGCGGAAATTTGACGAACTGACTTGTTGGAAAGGTGTCATCCTACAACGGTGCCACGTTGAAATTCACTGAGCTCTTCAAATAGGGGGCAAGCCTACTGCCAATGTTTGTTTATGGAGATTGCATGGCTGTGTGGTTGATTTTTATACACCTGTCAGCAACAGGTGTGGATAAAATAGCAGAATCCACTCATTTGAAGGGGTGTCCACAAACTTGTGTGTGTGTGTATACATGTATGTATCAGTCAATCAGCAAACCAATGACTGTCTGCAGGGACTCGACACAAGAGGAAGTGTTACCAGGATCCCTGTTTGGGGTCTGTTTAGTGTGTGTGTGTGTGTGTGTGTGTGTGTGTGTGTGTGTGTGTGTGTACCTCTGCAGGGTCTGGCACCTCCAGTCTGGTTTCAGCAGGGGCTTTGATCACGATGACCGTCTGGTCATTCAGACTAGGAGTCCTTTTCACATCATCATACGATATGTACGCAAACGTACCCAGGAGGTTAAGGAAAAAGGTAGTCATTCACACACAGGACTAGAACACGCATCTACACACACACACACACACACACAGTTAAACAAGTGTGCTGAGAAAAAAAAGCTGTAAACGCAAAAACCGATTCACACACTGGACAACAGACAGACAGACAGAGGACAGACAGAGGACAGACACAGGACAGACACAGGACAGACACAGGACAGACAGACACAGACAGACACAGACAGACAGACAGACACAGACAGACACAGCAGGGTTGTAAAGGAAGGCTATTTCCTTGTGGGTGTATCCTCAGTCATCTGTTGGACGATGAGTGTGCAGCTGTTTATCAGTTGGTCCAGTCTCTTCTCCTCTTGGGTCAACTTCAGCAGTTCTTTACCCACAGAGCCTGGGGTCTGGTCACTGGCCACTCCTTCTGGAGACAGGCTACAGCCCCTACACACACACACAGGAGGAGAGCACACGTTAACACACAAATAGTAAACCAACATGCCCCATTCCCCAGGTTCAGGGTTAAAGGGAGGGATAATCCATTCCCCAGGTTCAGGGTTAAAGGGAGGGATGCCCCATTCCCCAGGTTCAGGGTTAAAGGGAGGGATGCCCCATTCCCCAGGTTCAGGGTTAAAGGGAGGGATGCCCCATTCCACAGGTTCAAGGGAGGGATGCCCCATTCCCCAGGTTCAGGGTTAAAGGGAGGGATGCCCCATTCCACAGGTTCAGGGTTAAAGGGAGGGATGCCCCATTCCCCAGGTTCAAGGGTTAAAGGGAGGGATAATCCATGGTTTTCTTCTGAGCTGTCTTGTATTATTCACGACCGTAATCTAGCCTGGGCTAAAGCAAGGAAGTCATATTCTGATGCTGATTGGCTTGTTTTTAGGCAGCTACAAAAACAAGTGTTCTTTTCTTCTCAGGAAGACCAAGTCTGAATATTTTATGTCTGTTACCACTGATAGCCTTCCAAAACTTTCTAGGGTCATTCAGGTTATTAAGTCTATGTCTGGTAACAGTAATGTTAATGAATTACCATCATGTGTATTGAAGGACTCTGTTGCTGTATATGACAAAACTGAAATGCTGAATTGTTTCAATGAGCACTTTGTATCATCTGGTAGGTTGTTTGATTCAGTGTCCTCTGTCTCTGTACAACCTTGTGTGGATGAACCAGTGAGAGTTGGTCAAACGTTTAGCTATTCTCAGTGCAGCAGGTACATAAAGCCCTGAAATCCTTAGATCAGAGAAAGCCTGCCGGTCCTGATCTTCTTGATCCCTGCTTTTTAAATCTGGCAGCGGATTTCATAGCTGAACCACTTATGTATCTGTTTAATCTAACCCTGGAATGTAATGAAATTCCAATGATCTGGAAATCAGCATTTGTCCTGCCACTTTTAAAAAGGGGGAGATCCAACTCAAATAATTATAGATCAATCTCAAAGCTGTCACCCCTGGTGAAAATACTTGAAAGCCTTGTGAGTGAACAGCTAAAATAGTATATTAAAAACACTATTTTATCAATGTACAAATCGGACTTCAGGAAGAAGCATATCACAATTACAGCAGCCATGAATGTTTTAAATGATATCACTGAAGCCCTTGACAAAAAACAGCACTGTGTCTCACTTTTTAAATCGATCTCTCTAAGGCTTTTGATACAGTTGATCATGCTATACTAAGGCAGATTGTCGAGCGTAGGTCTTTCGGAGAATGCAGTTGCATGGTTTGCTAACCATCTGTCTGATAGAACTCAATTTGATGGGCTCATGTGTGTTAAATTGTCTGTCTGTAATGGTGTGCCCCAGGGCTCTGTACTTGGTCCCCTCTAATTCACTATTTATATAAATAATTTAGACAAAAATGTACAAAATGAGCAACTTCACTTTTATGCTGATGATACTGTTATTTATTGTTGTGCCTCGTCTCTCACAAAAGCTTTCCAGAACTTGCAAACTGCGTTTTATACTGTTCAATATACCTTGTGTCAATTGAAGCTTATCCTCAACACTGACAAAACTAAACTAAACGGTGTTTTCTAAAGCAAGAAATAGATCTCTGAACCTTTCACCTATTACTAACTGTCAGGGCAATGAGATCGAGACTGTAACCTCAAATATCTTGGAATTTTAATTGATGACGGCCTCTTTTAAAATTGCATATTCAACTTACAAAACAATTTAAGCTGAAGTTGGGATTTTATTTTAGGAATAAGGCCGGTTTTTCTTTTGAAGCCAGGAGGCGGCTAGTATCAGCTACATTTATGCCTTTAGACTATGGGGATATTTTATATATATGAATGCTTCCGCTCAGTGTTTGAGATCAATTGACACCCTTTACCATGGCGCTTAAAGATTTATTTTAAACTGCAAAACCCTTACGCATCACAGCACTATATACCAGGGTTGTCTGGCCTTCTCTAGTCACTGGTAGACTTTTATTTACCAAGCCATTTTGGGTTTACTACCGTTTTATTTTGGCATTTTTATTGTTCAGAAATGTGGTGGGTACTCTTCGTTCGCGGGACTTTATCCTGCTAACTGTTCCAAATGTCCGAACTGAATTTGGTAAAAGGGCTTTTATGTACTCTGCGCCATCGTCTTGGAACGCCTTACAAAATACTTTTAAACTGGAAGAACTTGTCCCGATTGGTATTTTTAACATCACCGATGAAGGATTTTGAGACTGATTCCCTGACCTCAATGTTATTAATTTGCTGTTTTTTTTATTTTGCTATACTTGTGAATTCTATGGTTTTTACTAGATTACCTGTAGTGATTCATGCTCTGTCTGTCTGTAATTTTTGTAATGACTTCGTGCTGCCTATCTTGGGCAGGACGCTCTTGAAAAAGAGATTTCAAATCTCAAATGAGCCCTTCCTGGATAAATAAAAGGTAAAATAAATCCCCCCAAAGAACCACACACACACACACAGAAAGAACTGCACGTTAACACACACGGGAGGAGAGAAGAGCACATGGTAACACACACACACACGTAACACTCAAATGGGAAAGAACACACATTCCACACACACATGTTTTTTCACACACGGTATACCTGTGGTACTATCGTGCGACCCCAATCTTAGTGGCTGGGATATTGTCCGTTACCGCACGGGTTCCACCAACTATGGTGCTTTTTTAGCCAGGAAGTGCAATACAACTTGGTCATACACAGACCCCCCCCACAGCCGTGTATCAAGGCCCCCCCCCCCCCCACAGCCGTGTATCAGGCCCCCCCCCCCCACAGCCGTGTATCAGGGCCCCCCCCCTCACAGCCGTGTATCAGGGCGCCCCCCCTCACAGCCGTGTATCAGGGCGCCCCCCCCACAGCCGTGTATCAGGGCGCCCCCCCCACAGCCGTGTATCAGCCCCCCCCCACTCACAGCCATTGGATGTTGTTCTTGGACGACTTCTTGATGAGATGCACCCCCTCCAGTACGTTGGTGATGTCATAGAGGCGTCTCTTCTGCACCTTGAGGGACTCCGCGGCCCGGTTCAGGTCCACCACCCCGTCACTGGACTGGGCCAGCAGCTGGACAAACTTCTGGGTCAGCAGGCAGAGAGATGTGTCATACCTGGTCTTCTCTAACGGGGAGGGAGGAGCTGGAGGGCGAGAGAGAGAGGAGATGGGTTAGTTACCACAGACAGGAGGCACAGACTGACCGACAGACCCAAACAGAGCATTGAGCAGGTCCAGGAAGGTAACGGAAACAATTGACATGTGAACACACACGCAGCCAGCCCAGGGAAGGGAAGGAACACGCAGCCAGCCCAGGGAAGGGAAGGAACACGCAACCAGCCCAGGGAAGGGAAGGAACACGCAGCCAGCCCAGGGAAGGGAAGGAACACGCAGCCAGCCCAGGGAAGGAACAACAATGTTCCAAGGCATGGGTGGGACCGAATTCCTCAACAAAATTTGGTGTTCCTGCCTGCGGCATTGTCATTAAGACGGTCTCTTCTTCCTCCTCGTCTCCTTTCCTTCAACCGAGAGTTAGTGGAGTGGTTCAATACTGTCAGGTTATAAATTAACCTTAGAAAATGTCATGGACGATTAGTAAAGTTTATTCACCCATTGGGTCATACAGCTGCACAGACAAAGGACATATTGACACTAGAACTGGTACTTATGACCCTTTTCTCCTACGCTCTGGATAAGCAATGCTGAGCCGTGAGTCGCTCTGGATAAGCGATGCTGAGCCGTGAGTCTCCCTGGATAAGCGATGCTGAGCCGTGAGTCGCTCTGGATAAGCGATGCTGAGCCGTGAGTCTCCCTGGATAAGCGATGCTGAGCCGTGAGTCGCTCTGGATAAGCGATGCTGAGCCGTGAGTCGCTCTGGATAAGCGATGCTGAGCCGTGAGTCGCTCTGGATAAGCGATGCTGAGCCGTGAGTCGCTCTGGATAAGCGATGCTGAGCCGTGAGTCTCCCTGGATAAGCGATGCTGAGCCGTGAGTCGCTCTGGATAAGCGATGCTGAGCCGTGTGTCGCTTTGGATAAGCGATGCTGAGCCGTGAGTCTCCCTGGATAAGCGATGCTGAGCCGTGAGTCGCTCTGGATAAGCGATGCTGAGCCGTGAGTCTCCCTGGATAAGCGATGCTGAGCCGTGAGTCGCTCTGGATAAGCGATGCTGAGCCGTGAGTCGCTCTGGATAAGCGATGCTGAGCCGTGAGTCTCCCTGGATAAGCGATGCTGAGCCGTGTGTCTCCCTGGATAAGCGATGCTGAGCCGTGTGTCGCTCTGGATAAGCGATGCTGAGCCGTGAGTCTCCCTGGATAAGCGATGCTGAGCCGTGAGTCTCCCTGGATAAGCGATGCTGAGCCGTGAGTCGCTCTGGATAAGCGATGCTGAGCCGTGAGTCGCTCTGGATAAGCGATGCGGAGCCGTGAGTCTCCCTGGATAAGCGATGCTGAGCCGTGAGTCTCCCTGGATAAGCGATGCTGAGCCGTGAGTCTCCCTGGATAAGCGATGCTGAGCCGTGAGTCTCCCTGGATAAGCGATGCTGAGCCGTGAGTCTCCCTGGATAAGCGATGCTGAGCCGTGAGTCTCCCTGGATAAGCGATGCTGAGCCGTGAGTCTCCCTGGATAAGCGATGCTGAGCCGTGAGTCCCTCTGGATAAGCGATGCTGAGCCGTGAGTCTCCCTGGATAAGCGATGCTGAGCCGTGAGTCGCTCTGGATAAGCGATGCTGAGCCGTGAGTCGCTCTGGATAAGCGATGCTGAGCCGTGTGTCGCTCTGGATAAGCGATGCTGAGCCGTGTGTCGCTCTGGATAAGCGATGCTGAGCCGTGTGTCGCTCTGGATAAGCGATGCTGAGCCGTGTGTCGCTCTGGATAAGCGATGCTGAGCCGTGTGTCGCTCTGGATAAGCGATGCTGAGCCGTGTGTCGCTCTGGATAAGCGATGCTGAGCCGTGAGTCGCTCTGGATAAGCGATGCTGAGCCGTGAGTCGCTCTGGATAAGCGATGCTGAGCTGTGAGTCGCTCTGGATAAGCGATGCTGAGCTGTGAGTCGCTCTGGATAAGATCTTCTGTTTGATGACTAAAACGTAACGTCACTTCGTCTGGTATTTTATTAGGATCCTCATTAGCTGTTGCAAAAGCAGCAGCTACTCTTCCTGGGGTTCCACACAAAACATTATACAGAACATTAATGAACAAGAACCACATATGTTTGTTTTTGTTTGTTTTTACGCACACGTAGCCAACATTAATGTATACACAACAACTACCTAATTCAAATAGAGAGGCGTTGTGCTGTAACCTGTTACTTTCGCCGATTATTTTGGGAAAACCAGATTTTCTGTTTATTTGAGCAATGATGAGACGGAAGGGAGTTCCATGTAATCATGGGTCTATATAATACTGTACGCTTTCTTCAATATGGGGACTGTGAAAAGACGCCTGGTGGCATGTCTGGTGGGGTAGGTAAGTGTGTGTCTACTACACCCATACGCCCCCCCCAGTCACTTACTCTGGGTTCTTCTGAGGGAGTGTGTGGTGGCTCTCTTAGCTCTGGGCTCACTGATTGGCTCAGTGGTGTACTGGTCCCGCTCCTCCAGCTCCAACCGACGCTTCGCCTGAGACAGAAGAGTTATACAAAAGTTGACCATCTGGATCACTTCAGACGGAAAACAGCCCCTCAAGGGTCCCTGTCTCCTAAGGTTGACCTAGGCAATGAGCTCTAAATAGTTCACATATTTATAGCTGTTTCTTATTTATATCCTGTGGTCTTGACTCTCAAAGTTGCAGGATAGTGATAAAAAGTTAATATTTTGGTTTGACAGCTAGCTAGCTGTTTAGATTAAAATAATGCAGGTTTTTATTCAATCTGTTTGGAAGTATTACACCAAGGACTGCAGTGCTGTGTCCAGAGGAAGTTCAGGGAACGCTCCTAAATCCCTGCCAAGACGCGGTGGCTTTTCAGCAGCCGTGGCATCAACCAGGTGGGTGCTACATTCCTGGCAATGGAGGAGCAGTACCAGAGGAGTGTGGCTCCAATGGACTGACTGACCATTCAGAGAAGCAGGTGTGGTGGGCTGTGGAAGAGGGCCTGTTTTTCCCACCCCAGACTGTTTCTCCTTGGCAGTCCCGTCGATGCCCTCTCCACTGAACCCCCACTGCCTTTCCAGCTCAAACTGCCTCAACTTCATCCAAGCTAAACACACTTTCAAAATCTCCACTATTTAAATGTTAAGTTAGTTGGCTTTATTTTATGTGCTTTGAGATTCTTTGAAAAGTGCTATACAAGATGTATTTATCATCATCATCATCATTATTATTTCTGTAAGCCAAGTACACCTAATAGCACTACAGTGTTTGTTAAAGTTTAGAGAAGTGATGCACCGATATTACATTTTTGTCCGATTGTGCGCCGCCCTATGAGACTTCCAATCTCAACCGGTTGTGATACAGCCTGGAATCAAACCAGGGTCTGTAGTGACGCCTCTAGCACTGAGATGCAGTGCCTTAGAGCGCTGTGCCACTCAGGAGCCCAGTTATGACAGAAGAGAAGCTGCATGTATCTATAGTTGACAAACATATGGCCAACCAAATGTTGGAAATTATAATATGGCCTACCAAATGTTGGAAATTATAATATGGCCTACCAAATGTTGGAAATTATAAGCAGAAACGTGTCTAAATTACAGATGAAAGTAGCATGCTGTAAATTCATTATGGTGGATCAAACTGAGCGGATAGCCTACTTTTTGAAGTCATTTGTTTGACACTCAGATGAAAACATCACACGATACCCATGATTTACAGAACTAAGCTTGCGCAGATCACAAAAAAAATAACATGTTTACATGCCCCAGTACCCAGTCTTAGATGAGCATATCCCAGGCATTTTATCCAGGTTTCTCAGAACGAGGATACAATCTATTTTGGGGTTATTGTAAAACAAGATATGATGTGTATATGAGTCAACTCAAAAAACAGACTACTTGAAGTATCCTGAATAACACAGGGATACTGGATGATCATGTAAACATGGTCAAGAGAGATCAGGACACCTAGTTTAAACCTAGTGGTCATATTTACCTCGGGAGAAAGGCTGGCAGGTCTATAGAGCAGACTACTGGCCAAATTACCTCTCCTTCCACATTGATGATGCGTTTCCTTTTACATTACTGCACATTCCATGTTGGTTGATTCTTTGAACTGTGTGTCAAGTATGTTTCAGTTGGGAGTCCCACCTTAAAAGCTTTTGCATAAATCATTTCTGAGTGTGAGTTAATATGCATCTTCACGTGTGTGGCATGCAGCTTGCATGTTACACCACATATCACAACAAATCTGAAAATGTGTTGGGACTTCCTCGTGGTATGACTCCATGTTGGCTATCTACTAAATGTACCATAGTTATATCGAGCTACATCACAGACGTGGAAGATAGTTCGTGTACTTTTACGACAACGAGGGGGTACTATGGTAAATACATTTCAGTTTGACCCCACATGCGGTCTTTTGAGCCGCTGGAGCGAAGGATTACAAAATGGGGGGGGGACACAAGCAACCAGCTAAGAAGCTTTGCGTCCCACAGTAACACGGGGACTAGATTCACCCCACCCCCCTCCAAGTGTGGTTTAAGGCCTAGTTTCTGGAGGTTTTTTTAAGAATATATTCCCTTGCATTAGCTCTAGCCCAAGGTATTTTACTAACTAGGTACCATGAATAAGACACGTTTTGTCGATTATATATTATTTAATTAAAGATTGATTGGGGGGTTATTATTACGATATAATTTCTGCAGATCAAAACTTTGGAGTTGTGGCTGCTGCTGGATATGAACGACGGGGGAAAAACAACGAGGTGGATTGGTTTAACGTGATAAATAAAACCACATTTAACCAGCTGTGTTGGCTATCTAAATAACGTTGTCGTGTGTGTGCTTGATATTTGGCTAACTAGGTATCTAAACCTAACTAACGTTAGCTAGCTAGCTATGGTTCTTCAATAACCTTTATAAAAATCCACTGTCAAAAAGGGGACAAACTCAAGTGGTGCAGCACAGAAACATAACAGCAACGTGTGACTTTGTGCAGTAAAACATATGTTAGTCGTGTATTAAGCTAAAAAGCTAGCACTGTATACTACTACTACTACTTGCTAGCAATTGTAGCCAACTAGCTAATGTTACTAGTTAAACAACTAGGATAAGTCACTAGCTAGTTCTCACTAGTTAGCGAACATAATACACAGTTAGTTAACTGGTCAGTTTGCATTCATGTAAATGCATCTTAATATCGTATGTGAAAAGATCCGTCGTGTTGTGAATTACCGGGGGTCTTCCGAGGGCTGGTCGCGGTCCGGTCCCGTTTGTAGACACCCCTATGGGTGTAGTGTAAAGCTGACTCACGGTCGGGTCTGCGACAACTACATTGTTAGTCTGGTTCGGACAAGGCGGAGGGGTTAAGATCTGATAATATGTCGCATTGTTGTACCGGGTCAGAACCGTTTGTTTTTTATCCATCGAGGAGCCTCCGACACCTGAAATTAGGACTTTTTCCGGGACTCCCCTCTTTCTCATCTTCAGGGTTAAATATCCGTTTGTCCCTCTAGCTACTTTGGATCACTTTCTCTTACAAAGTCCGACTCGGCTCGACCCAAAATAATCAGGGATATCGTTAGACTAATATCTTACACGTCCATTCGTTCAAATTGTATAAATGATACGTTTCTTAAAACGGGAAGATGCAACGGATTTGATTAAGTCGAAAGCTCCGTCCTGGATGTTTAAAAAATGGCTCCAGGAAGCTGATAATGAATAAGGGGATGCAGTTTACCCGCGAAGGGCCCTCCCGCGAAACTCGGATTTCCCGGGAATGTTTTAAACGATATTTGAATATGGTATGCTATTGGTCAGCGTCATATCAGTCTCCTTATACGTAATTGCGTCAGTGTGTTTGACCAATGGGTGAGGATTTTCGACACACAAAGCGATGCCTTGTGCTTATTATTTGTCTGCTGAACATCAAACTCAATCATGTCATATATATATATATATATATATATACACGGTGCATTCGGAAAGTATTCAGACCCCTTGGCTTTTCCCCACATTTTGTTACATAACAGCCTTATTCTAAAATTGATTAAATAAAAATGTTTCTGAATCTACACACAATACCCCATTATGACAAAGTGAAAAACAGTTTTGAAATATGTGCAAATTTATTACAAATAAAAAACAGAAATACGTAAGTATTCAGACCCTTTGCTATGCGACTCGAAAATGTGTTTAGGTGCATCCTGTTTCCATTGATCATCCTTGAAATGTTTCTACAACTGGTTTGGAGTTGAACTGTGGTAAATTCAATTGATTGGACATGATTTGGAAAGGCACACACCTGTCTATATAAGATCCCAGAGTTGACAGTGCATGTCAGAGCAAAAACCAAGCAATGAGGTCGAAGGAATTGTACGTAAAGCTCCAGGACAGGATTGTGTCGAGGCACAGATCTGGGGAAGGGTATCAAAATATTTCTGCAGCATTGAAGGTCCCCAAGAACACAGTGGCCTCCATCATTCTTAAAGGGAAGAAGTTTGGAACCACCAAGACTCTTCCTAATGCTGGCTGCCCAGCCAAACTGAGTAATCGAGGGAGATGGGCCTTGGTCAAGGAGAATGGTCACTCTGACAGAGCTCCAGAGTTCCTCTGTGGAGATGGGAGAACCTTCCAGAAGTACAACCATCTCTGCAGCACTCCACCAATCAGGCCTTTATGGTAGTGGCCAGATGGAAGCCACTCCTCCGTAAAAGGCACATGACAGCCCACTTGGAGTTTGCCAAAAGGCACCTAAAAGACTCTCAGACCATGAGAAACAAGATTCTCTGGTATGATGAAACCAAGATTGAACTCTTTGGCCTGATTGCCAAGCATCACGTCTGGAGGAAACCTGGCACAATCCTGGAATAAGAATATAATAACATTCAAAGGAGTGGCAGGTAGCCTAGCGGTTAGCGCATTGGGGCATTAACTGAAAGGTTGCTAGTTTGAATCCGACAAGGTGAAGAATCTGGCGATGTGCCCTTGAGCAAAGCACTGAACCATAATTGCTCCAGGGTTTGGCGTTGATAATGGCTGACTGTGACCCAAGTCTCCGAAGGTGTCTCAAGAGGATTTGGGACATGCACATTTTTTTAAATCCAATTTACACATGCATATAATACAAGTACATAAATGAAATAGGACAAATATAAGCCCCCAAAAAAGTATTTTATTGATTTATTATTATTAAACCTTGCATTCTTTGTGCAAGGTTTCTTCTCTATTGAGACTTCTTGCATTGATTATTTTCCTAGCAAAAATAACATTCAAATGCAATGCAGTCATTAAAGTGCATGGATACCATACTGAATGTTACATTGGACGCAGCAGTTGATCAGTCACTAACAGTATTTGAAAATTGTTTTAGTAAATCTATTAGTCCAACATAAAACGGAAAACAAAGAATTTTGACATTTCACAATTCAAATCAAATTTGTATTAGTCACATGCGCCGAATACAACAAATAATTTCATGTCTACTGAGGGGGAATAGGTTTTGTCGTGCCCTCTTCACGACTGTCTTGGTGTGCTTGGACCATGTTAGTTTGTTGGTTATGTGGACACCAAAGAACTTGAAGCTCTCAACCTGCTCCACTACAGCCCCGTCGATGAGAATGGGGGCATGCTCGGTCCTCCTTTTCCTGTAGTCCACAATAATCTCCTTTGTCTTGATCACGTTGAGGGAGTGGTTGTTGTCCTGGCACCACACGGTCAGGTCTCTGACCTCCTCCCAAAAGGCTGTCTCGTCGTTGTTGGTAATCAGGCCAACTACTCTTGTGTCATCGGTAAACTTAATGATGGTGTTGGAGTCATGCAGTCATGAGTGAACAGGGAGTACAGGAGGGGACTGAGCACGCAGCCCTGAGGGGCCCCTGTGTTGTGGATCAGCGTGGAGGATGTGTTGTTACCTACCCTTACCACCTGGGGGTGGCCCGTCAGGAAGTCCAGGATCCAGTTGCAGAGGGAGGTGTTTAGGCCCAGGGTCCTAAGCTTATTGATGAGCTTTGAGGGTACTATGGTGTTGAACGCTGAGCTGTAGTCAATGAATAGCATTCTCACGTAGGTGTTCCTTTTGTCCAGGTGGGAAAGGGCAGTGTGGAGTGCAATAGAGATTGCATCATCTGTGGATCTGTTGGTGCGGTATGCAAATTGGAGTGGGTCTAGGGTTTCTGGGATAATGGTGTTGTGAGCCATGACCAGCCTTTCAAAGCATTTCATGGCTACAGACGTGAGTGCTACAGGTTGGTAGTCATTTAGGCAGGTTACCTTAGTGTTCTGGGGAACAGGGACTATGGTGGTCTGCTTAAAACATGTTGGTATTACAGGGACACATGCATGTTTGTGTTATTTGCCTCGAAGCGAGCAAAGAAGTTGTTTAGCTCGTCTAGTAGGCTCGCGTCACTGGGCAGCTCTCGGCTGTGCTGCTTCCCTTTGTAGTCTGTAATGCTTTGCAAGCCCTGCCACATCCGACGAGCGTCAGAGACAGTGTAGTACGATTCGATCTTAGTCCTGTATTTGCGGTCTTATCCATGTTAATTTGTGACGTGTGAATTACTTGACGTGCTCACATGAACAAATACACAAAAGACAAAAACTCATTAACCACAGGATTACATTCCTAAATGATAACAGTAATAATTTTTGCCTTTTGAATGTAAAATATAAAACACCCTTTAGCATTGGGAATAGGAAACAAATGCTTGCTCAGAGAATTGCAATGAGAACAGAACTCCCTAATGTGCATCTTTTGTTTCATGACCATTGACAGATACTTTCATTTATTTTACCTTTATTTAACTAGGCAAGTCAGTTAAGAACAAATTCTTATTTTCAATGACGGCCTAGGAACAGTGGGTTAACTGGCTTGTTGAAGGACAGAATGACAGATTTTTACCTTGTCAGCTCGGGGATTCGATCTTGCAACCTTTCGGTTACTTGTCCAGCACTCTAACCACTTGGCTACCCTGCCGCCCCATATCATGAGGATTTTATCATTGTTTTTACACCCCAAATAGCTGTCACCTTCAATATCCTTACATGAAGGGAAGAAAGAAGACAAAGAAGTACTGGCCAGTATTTCCTATACCTCTATATAGGCATTAGGCGGGTGTAATGAAATGTAGCTAGCTCAAACATCATCAAACTTCATCTTCTGTCCCTGGAAGGCCAGTATCACAGTCTGCTGCTCCTTCATCTTCTATCCCTGGAAGGCCAGTATCACAGTCTGCTGCTCCTTCATCTTCTATCCCTGGAAGGCCAGTATCACAGTCTGCTGCTCCTTCATCTTCTATCCCTGGAAGGCCAGTATCACAGTCTGCTGCTCCTTCATCTTCTATCCCTGGAAGGCCAGTATCACAGTCTGCTGCTCCTTCATCTTCTATCCCTGGAAGGCCAGTATCACAGTCTGCTGCTCCTTCATCTTCTATCCCTGGAAGGCCAGTATCACAGTCTGCTGCTCCTTCATCTTCTATCCCTGGAAAACCAGTATCACAGTCTGCGGTTCCTTCATCTTCTATCCCTGGAAGGCCAGTATCACAGTCTGCTGCTCCTTCATCTTCTATCCCTGGAAGGCCAGTATCACAGTCTGCTTCCTTCATTTTCTTACTGGCCTCCCATAGCCTGCAGTGAAGGGGTGGTGGAGATCCCTCTGGGTTCCTGTTGCCTGCCAAAGTCTCCCCTTCCCCGGCCTCTTCCCCTGCCATGTCCCCCTCTGCCCCAGTTCTGGAAGTCCCTTCCTCTCCCTCCTCCTCAGCCCATACCCCTGCCTCCATCTCTACCTCCTCCTCGGCCCATACCCCTGCCTCCATCTCTACCTCCTCCTCGGCCCATACCCCTGCCTCCATCTCTACCTCCTCCTCGGCCCATACCCCTGCCTCCATCTCTACCTCCTCCTCGGCCCATACCCCTGCCTCCATCTCTACCTCCTCCTCAGCCCATACCCCTGCCTCCATCTCTACCTCCTCCTCGGCCCATACCCCTGTCTCCATCTATACCTCCTCCTCGGCCCATACCCCTGCCTCCATCTCTCCCTCCTCCTCGGCCCATACCCCTGCCTCCATCTATACCTCCTCCTCGGCCCATACCCCTGCCTCCATCTCTACCTCCTCCTCGGCCCATACCCCTGCCTCCATCTCTACCTCCTCCTCGGCCCATACCCCTGCCTCCATCTCTACCTCCTCCTCGGCCCATACCCCTGCCTCCATCTCTACCTCCTCCTCGGCCCATACCCCTGCCTCCATCTCTACCTCCTCCTCAGCCCATACCCCTGCCTCCATCTCTACCTCCTCCTCGGCCCATACCCCTGCCTCCATCTCTCCCTCCTCCTCGGCCCATACCCCTGCCTCCATCTCTCCCTCCACCCGTCTCCATTGGTTTCTATTCTCTCTGTGGGTGATACCTGTGAATGACATAGCTAGATCCACAACATTAGCTAGGTAGTTAGCTAGTATGTAACATACACATACAGTAGAAGTAAAGGTAAATACAATGGAATAATAAAAGCTACCTTAGCGGTACATTAAAGTTATTATGGTGGCTAACGTCCCAGTAACAGCTAACAGGGCTAGCTAGCTAACGTTAGCATATTTACAAGCATGGCCGAGGACACAGTGTGGTGTAAGTGCATTTGTAAGGACTTTTGACGTTAACAAAACAATATATAGAGGTGACGGCTTTATTTTAATAACAGACAACAGTAATCACAGCGGACATCATTTAAATTGAATGAAAATCACTCAAACCTTCAAAGTACAAACATTGAAATAGGAGAAATATTTCCTCCATCCTTGGAGGCAGACATTTTTCTTACGTATGAATGACGTACGTGCGTCGTGGCGTCGTGCGTCGTGGCGTGTGACGCGAAAGGGGGCGGGCCCACGATACAGTGTTTTTATTTCTTTCTTTGTTTCATGTCCAGAAAAAAACAACAATGGTGTATATTTGTAGAAATGTTCATATCTGATCGTACGCCTGACATTTCAGTAATAATTACCGGATTTGTATCAGAACCGAATCCACAGGAGGGAGGATGAAGCGGCGCAATGCGGACTGCAGCAAGCTCCGACGGCCGTTAAAACGGAACCGAATCACCGAGGGTATATATAGCAGGTACCGACGAAACAAAGTGGCTCTAGTTAAGGGGGACATGATCGTACAATAATGGCGTCTGAGATATATCAGACGAGACACTTTTAGCTGTCGTGTAGTGTGTCAAATACCCCCCCCCCCCTTTTGCGTTAACGTTACTATTCATGTGTCGTTTTCTAACGTGTTATTACACGTTAGAAAACCTGGTTGTGAAGAGGCCTTGCTATGTAACATTAGCTAAATAGCAGCTGCTTGCTATTCTGACCGTTTCAGGGATTTGTTCCAACATGTAAACAATACCGACTGCGTTCACATTTGACGACAAAAAACCCCCAAAACAAATGGCATATTGCACGGTTTAATTAGTGTCTACTGATTTAGTTAGCTGGCCATCCAAGCCAAACATGACAACATGTTCTTTGTATACACACTCACTGTCTGGTAGCCCTGTATTACTAGCTAGCTCGTTACCCAAAAGCTTGACTGTTCATATACACCTGTGAACACTTCAGTATATTGATCACACAGCAAAGCAGCTGTTTGGTAGAACCGACACGGGTTTTAATGTTCTTTCTGATCTTCTCATAGACATACGCCACTGTCTGGCACAGTTCTAGGTTATGTATTTCTGGCCTTGTACAGTATGAACAAAGAGTATAGCTCTGGACCAGAGCTTAGTATGAAGCGGACTGAAAAGCAGTACAATTGTACAACCAGGAATCTGTATATCAACTAGTTGGGGCTGAAGTTAAGGATTTATTAAAGAACACATTTCAATTAACATTTTTTTCTGTTATTCATTGCAAATGCCTCTTTTTAAAACAATATCTGGACAACGTGTGGTCATGTGGTTGCAGATTACCTCGTGACTGTAATCAGGATAAAGATGTTCCATCTATAAACACTGAATGACTGTTGTACTGATCATATCACAGGGAGCTTTTGACTAGCTCTGATCCAGGGCGGTACTGACACATGTTCCATTACTAGTTAGTAGAGGAACACACTAACACCTTGGACCAGAGCTAGTTTTCATCCAGCCTCTTTGTTTTTACTGTTTGGCACCCTCTCTCTCTCTCTCGCTCTCTATCTCTCTCTCTCTCTCTCTCAGGTTGTGTCTAAAGAAATCCCACAATGTTTCGCTCATGCTTTCTCTCGTTCTCTCTCGTTCTCTGTCTTTGTCTCTAACTCTGTCTCTAACTCTCTATCGCTCTCTGTCTTTGTCTCTCTCTCTGTCTCTCTCTCTCTCTCTCAGTACGTTCCTGTATCTGAAGTTTCTGGTGGTGTGGGTGCTGGTGCTGCTGGCAGACTTTGTGTTGGAGTTCAGGTTTGAGTACCTGTGGCCCTTCTGGCTCTTCATACGCAGTGTCTATGACTCATTCAGATACCAGGGGCTGGTAAGTGTGTGTGTGTGTGTGTGTGTGTGTGTGTGTGTGTGTGTGTGTGTGTGTGTGTGTGTGTGTGTGTGTGTGTGTGTGTGTGTGTGTGTGTGTGTGTGTGTGTGTGTGTGTGTGTGTGTGTGTGTGTGTGTAAAAGTGAATGTGTGTAAGACAGAGTGTATTCATGAGATTTTGACACGGAAGATGGCTGCACAATTGTATATTATTGCATACTGACTACATTTCTCTCTCCCTCTCTCTCTGTCTCTCTCTCTCTGTCTCTCTCTCGGTCTTTCTCTGTCTCTCTCTGTCTCTCTCTCAGGCGTTCTCAGTGTTCTTTGTGTGTGTGGCGTTTACATCTGACATCATCTGCCTCCTCTTTATCCCTGTCCAATGGCTGTTCTTCGCTGCCAGCACCTACGTGTGGGTCCAGTACGTCTGGCACACAGGTACGTTAACACCAGCTCTCTCTCTGTTCCAGATTTAGATAGATTTCTCTTTCCTATGATGCATTGGGGTTTAATCCTGGGTGATCATGTGATTCATATGTTTATGTATACCCAATTATCAAATGTGTATGTACTGTACATTTTTATATATTCAAAATATGCATGTACAAAATACATTTTGTATTTCTTTGTCTGCGTTCACACAAGCAGCCCAATTTTGATATTCTTTCCACTAATTGGTCTTTTGACAAATCAGATCAGATTGTGCAAATAATTGGGCAAAAAGATCATAATTGGTTTGCCTGTGTAAACGCCGGCGTTTAACTCTCACACTGTCCCCCATCTGGGGCCCTTCCCCCCCCCCCCCCCCCCCGTTGCACAGAGAGAGGAGTGTGTCTACCCACCGTATCGCTATGGATACTGTTTGTTTACATGGAAGCTGCCATCCGCTTCAAGGACCTGAAGAACTTCCATGTGGACCTGTGTCGGCCCTTCGCTGCTCACTGGTAACCTTGTCACCTGTTTTTATAACCCTACCCCGTCTATCTTATTGCATTGTGTCATTGGGGCCTTTTAATGCACAAGACCAAGCATATTGTATTTGCTCAGGCAATGTTCTTTTTTAAATAATTAGTCAAACAGTCCTACTTGTAACAAGACACCTATAGACTTCTTCAACAAAAGTCAAACTGTTCTTCTTCTATGCTGCACAGGAAGTAGAAATGACTGGTAACCATAACAACAGTTTGTTTCTCCCCCCCTGTCAGTATTGGCTACCCCGTGGTGACTCTGGGCTTTGGCTTTAAGAGTTACGTCAGCTATAGGATGAGACTGAGGAAACAGAAGGAGGTGCAGAAGGAGAATGAGTTTTACATGCAGCTCCTACAGCAAGCTCTGCCCCCAGAGCAACAGTTGCTACAGAGACAGGAGAGAGAGGCAGAGGAGGGTAAGTAGGGCCCTCAGTCTTTTTTGTTGTTGTTTTTGTTGCCTGATTCCGTATTTTTCTCTCCCAAATTCAGTTTTCTCCTGTTTTTGTTTTTGACTGTTTTTTCCCCCTCCCACCTTTTTTTTTTTAAATATAAAAAATAAAATACAAATTGGATGTTCCAAGTCCACAACATTGCTTAAACCACATTAGGAGACTACTTTTGAGGTCTGTGAAAAACATCTTTGACATTTTGGGTGTAGTTGCCCTTTAATGCAAGTGTGAACCGGCAAGAGACCGTTGTTTGGTTAGCGATGTTTCTGTTGCGCTCATGTGATTTGCAGAGTTTGCAAAACAAATGGCCACTGGATTGATGCAAATAATCATGATATCATCCTGCCAGGTAGGCTACTTTGTAGTTAACATTTTGGGAAAGTCTTCCTGCTCTACTAGGCGATGGTTATCGTTAGCATCATCGCTAACGGCTACACCAACTCATCCCTGTGCCGTTTCAGAAAGTTGCAGGAAAATATGAATCACTGATGCGTTTAAGTTAATGTCTTATGATTCACTTGGGCAAATTTTTATGTATTTTCTAGTAAATTCATAAGCTCTGATTCAGAGGGGTTAAATGTGGAAGATGCATTTCAGTTGAATGCATTCAGTTGTACATCTGACTAGGTATCCCCCCGTTCCCCTTGCCTTCAATGCACTTAGTTGATTTCATACTAAGTTCAATACATTTAGTTGATTTCCTACTAAGTTCAATACATTTAGTTGATTTCCTACTAAGTTCAATACATATATATATTTTTTTATATTGTTGAATTCCGTTTTTAATGTCTGTGTATACACACACACACACACACACACACACACACACACACACACACACAGGTTTCTACACCAGCCTCTATTCCCCGTCAGAGCGTTCTTCCACACCCTCCCTATCCTAGAGCAGCACATGCTCCAACAGCACCTTCCATCAAAAGTGAGATCCAAACACGTTCACATTGCTGTTATCTTATCTGACCTCTTCCTCGCCTCCTCTTTCTAGCAGCCATGGCTAAAGGTGTGTCATCAGAGATGGACTTAGCCCCTCCGGTCTCCCAAAACGGGGCTACACCCGGCAAGAAGAACCCCGTTAACTCTTCTGTCCCCTTACCGGAACTGGAGTACCGGGAGAAAGGGAGAGACGGCAACAGCAAGGAGCGGGAGGGCAAACAACAACAACAACACACAATAGGAATCAACAACAACAACAGTATCCTCCACACACTGGACTCCACGTTACAGGAGACAGAGTATATGGATAACATGGGGGGGAAGAGACTGAACAACGACCTCGGTAGAGGAGAAATCACACACACTCCCAAAGAGGAGGAGGAGGTGGTGGGAGGAGGAGGAGAGAACACACACACTCCTAAAGAGGAGGTGGGGGGAACAGGGGGAGGAGGGAAAAACTACAAAAACGCCAGAGGAGGAGGCGGTGTGGCCACCAACTCCTCACCTCGGAATCACAGCTCCACCAATGGGAGCGTGCCGTCGTCTGGCTCGTCCAATAAGAACGAGAAGAAGCAGAAGTCGGCGGGGAAAGGAGCAGCCAATCAGAAGGATCCCGTGGAGAACTGCATTCCCAACAATCAACTGGGCAAGCCGGAAGCTCTCGTGCGGTAAGAAACACACACACAACCATAGCCAACGTACACATGCAGACCGACACCAAGACGGACCTAGAAATACAGCAGGAAAAGAGCCAGGTTCCACCTTGGTGGTGTTTGGGTGTTTACCATGTCATTGACTGTGCAGTCGGGCGTCAGATTTCATACGATGTGCTGTCATGATAAACACACATTCAGACCTTATGAGATCTGGCAGGAAACTGCTATGTAGTCTACCTGATGCATAGTTCTCTCTCTCTCTCTCTAACCCCCCTCCTTTCTCTATCCCCCCTCTCTCTCTATCCCACCTCTCTTTCTCTCCTCTCTCTCTCTCCTCTCTCTCTCTATCCCACCTCTCTTCCTCTCCTCTCTCTCTCTCCCTTTCTCTCTTCTCTCTCTCTCTCTCTCTGTCTCTCTTTCTCTCTCTCTCTCTCTCTTCTCTCTTCTCTCTCTCTTCTCTCTCTCTTCTCTCTCTCTCTCTCTCTCCTCTCTCTCTCTCTCTTCTCTCTCTCTTCTCTCTCTCTTCTCTCTCTCTCTAGGTTGGAGCAGGATGTGAAACGGCTGAAGGCAGACCTGCAGGCGAGCCGTCAGCTGGAGTCAGATTTACGTTCTCACCTCTCCTCCCTGACCAGCCAGGACAGGAGTCTGCGCTCAGAGCTGGGCCAGCTGCGACAAGACAACGAGATGCTGCAGAACAAGTAGGAACACACACACACACACACACACACACACACACACTCGAGGCTTGGAACAAAGCCAATGTTTTCATGGTGGTGTAGAGGATCGGCCTGAGCAGCGCTGTGTGGAGGATCGGCCTGAGCAGCGCTGTGTGGAGGGTCGGCCTGAGCAGCGCTGTGTAGAGGATCGGCCTGAGCAGCGCTGTGTAGAGGATCGGCCTGAGCAGCGCTGTGTGGAGGATCGGCCTGAGCAGCGCTGTGTGGAGGATCGGCCTGAGCAGCGCTGTGTGTAGGATCGGCCTGAGCAGCGCTGTGTAGAGGATCGGCCTGAGCAGCGCTGTGTGTAGGATCGGCCTGAGCAGCACTGTGTGGTGGATCGGCCTGAGCAGCGCTGTGTGGTGGATCGGCCTGAGCAGCGCTGTGTAGAGGATCGGCCTGAGCAGCGCTGTGTAGAGGATCGGCCTGAGCAGCGCTGTGTAGAGGATCGGCCTGAGCAGCGCTGTGTGGTGGATCGGCCTGAGCAGCGCTGTGTAGAGGATCGGCCTGAGCAGCGCTGTGTAGAGGATCGGCCTGAGCAGCGCTGTGTAGAGGGTCGGCCTGAGCAGCGCTGTGTGGTGGGTCGGCCTGAGCAGCGCTGTGTGGTGGGTCGGCCTGAGCAGCGCTGTGTGGTGGATCGGCCTGAGCAGCGCTGTGTGGTGGGTCGGCCTGAGCAGCGCTGTGTGGTGGATCGGCCTGAGCAGCGCTGTGTAGAGGATCGGCCTGAGCAGCGCTGTGTGGTGGATCGGCCTGAGCAGCGCTGTGTAGAGGATCGGCCTGAGCAGCGCTGTGTGGTGGATCGGCCTGAGCAGCGCTGTGTAGAGGATCGGCCTGAGCAGCGCTGTGTAGAGGATCGGCCTGAGCAGCGCTGTGTAGAGGATCGGCCTGAGCAGCGCTGTGTAGAGGATCGGCCTGAGCAGCGCTGTGTAGAGGGTCGGTCTGAGCAGCGCTGTGTGTAGGATCGGCCTGAGCAGCACTGTGTGGTGGATCGGCCTGAGCAGCGCTGTGTGTAGGATCGGCCTGAGCAGCGCTGTGTAGAGGATCGGCCTGAGCATAATATCACTCATCTTGATCACATAACAGGTGTTTTGTTTTGAATGCAAGGTGACCTGCAGATCAGGGAACATACAGATTCTTAGAAACTGTGTGTGTGTGTGTGTGTGTGTGTGTGTGTGTGTGTGTGTGTGTGTGTGTGTGTCTGTGTCTGTGTCTGTGTCTGTGTGTGTGTGTGTGTGTGTGTGTGTGTGTGTGTGTGTGTGTGTGTGTGTGTGTGTGTGTGTGTAGGCTCTACAGTGCTGTCCAGGCCAAGCAGAAGGACAAGCAGACTGTCTCCCAGCTAGAGAAGAGGCTGAAGGCAGAGCAGGAGGCGCGGGCGCTGGCGGAGAAACAGCTGGCTGAGGAGAGGAAGAGGAAGAAAGTGGAGGAAGCCACCGCAGCCCGGGCTGTAGCACTGGCCGCAGCCTCCAGGTATCCTGCTATCTGTTTTCCTCTCTCTCTCTATCCCCCCTCTCTCTCCCTCCTCTCTCTATCTCACCTCTCTACCCCCCTCTCTCTCTCAATCCCCCCTCTCTCTCGCTATCCCCTCCTCTCTCTCTATCCTCCCTCTCTCTCTCTCTCTCTCTCTCTCTCTCTCTATGCCCTCCTCCTCTCTCTATCCCCCCTCTCTCTCTATCCCCTCCTCTCTCTTTATCCCCTCCTCTCTCTCTATCCTCTCTCCCTCTCTCTCTCTCTCTATCCCCTCCTCTCTCCCTCCTCTCTCTATCCCCCCTCTCTCTCTATCCCCTCCTCTCTCTTTATCCCCCCCTCTCTATCCCCCCTCTCTCTTTATCCCCTCTTCTCTCTCCCTCCTCTCTATCCCCCTCTCCCTCTATCCCCCCTCTCTCTCTATCCCCTCCTCTCTCTTTGTCCCTCTCTCTCTATCCCCTCCTCTCTCCCTCCTCTCTCTATCCCCCCCTCTCTCTATCCCCCCTCTCTCTCTATCCCCCTCTCTCTTTATCCCCTCTTCTCTCTCCCTCCTCTCTATCCCCCCTCTCTCTATCCCCCCTCTTTCTAACCCCCCTCTCTCTCTCTATCCCCTCTCTCTCTCTATCCCCTCTCTCTCTATCCCCTTCTCTCTCTCTATCCCCTCCTCTCTCTCTATCCCCTCCTCTCTCTCTATCCCCTCCTCTCTCTCTATCCCCTCCTCTCTCTCTATCCCCTCCTCTCTCCCTCCTCTCTCTATCCCCCCCTCTCTCTATCCCCCCCTCTCTCTCTCTATCCCCTCCTCTCTCTTTACCCCCCCCTCTCTATCCCCCCTCTCTCTTTATCCCCTCTTCTCTCTCCCTCCTCTCTATCCCCCTCTCCCTCTATCCCCCCTCTCTATCCCCTCCTCTCTCTCTATCCCCCCTCTCTCTCTATCCCCTCCTCTCTCTTTATCCCTCTCTCTCTATCCCCTCCTCTCTCCCTCCTCTCTCTATCCCCCCCTCTCTCTATCCCCCCTCTCTCTCTATCCCCCTCTCTCTTTATCCCCTCTTCTCTCTCCCTCCTCTCTATCCCCCCTCTCTCTATCCCCCCTCTTTCTAACCCCCCTCTCTCTCTCTATCCCCTCTCTCTCTCTATCCCCTCTCTCTCTATCCCCTTCTCTCTCTCTATCCCCCCCCTCTCTCCATCCTCTCTCTATCCTCTCTCTCTATCCCCTCCTCTCTCTCTATCCCCTCCTCTCTCTCTATCCCCTCCTCTCTCTCTCTCTCTCTCTCTATCCTCTCCTCTCTGTCTTCCCTCTCCTCTCTCTATCCCCTCCTCTCTCTCTCTCTCTATCCTCTCCTCTCTGTCTACCCTCTCCTCTCTCTATCCCCTCCTCTCTCTCTATCCCCCGCTCTTTCTATCCTCCGCTCTCTCTTTCCCCCTCTCTCTTTATCCTCCCCTCTCTCTCTATCCCCTGCTCTCTCTTTATCCCCCCCTCTCTCTCTATCCCCCCTCTCTCTATCCCCCCCTCTCTCTCTATCCCCCTCTCTCTCTCTATCCCTCCCTCACTCTATCTCCTCTCTCTCTATCCCCCCTCTCTATCCCCCCTCTCTCTATCTATCCCCTCCCTTCTCTCTCATACAAATATATTGAACAGTGATTCTTCCCCCTGTAACTCCTGTTTTCTGTAGCGTTCATTTTTCCTTTTCTCTCTGTCAGGGGTGAGTGTACTGACTCCCTGCGTGGTCGGATCAGAGAGTTGGAGACGGAGTGTAAGAAACTCAGCATCGACATGAAACTCAAAGAAGAGCACATAAGAGAGCTGGAGGGGAAATGCCAGGTGAGTTTACATTACTTTAGATACTTCCTGGATCCTTTCTGTGATGTGTTCACTGTGAGAACCAAAGCAGGGTGCTGCTGATTCCTTACTGGGACACGGCTGAAACTAGATTGTGGCTGAAAACATGTTCCTTTGCTTCATTTACTCACTGTTCCAGATCGACTTACAGTAGTGAGTGCATAAATGTTCTTACATGTTCATACTGGACCCCCCCCCGTGGGAATGGAACCCACAATCCTGGCATTGCAAGGACCGTGTTCTACCAACTGAGCCACACTGGACACCTTATGAGGAGTTAGTTTTGTGTTTTCAGATGGTCATGATGAGGTATGGCTGTCTAATCTCTATTCTCGCTCCTCGCTCCTTTCTCTCCTCCCTCTCTCTCCTCCCTCTCTCTCCTCGCTCCTCTCTCTCCTCGCTCCTCGCTCCTTTCTCTCCTCCCTCTCTCTCCTCCCTCTCTCTCCTCGCTCCTCTCTCTCATCCCTCCTCGCTCCTTTCTCTCCTCCCTCTTCTCTCTCCTCCCTCCTCTCTCCTCCCTCCTGTCTCTCCTCCCTCCTCCGGTCTCTCCTCCCTCCTCCGGTCTCTCCTCCCTCTTGTTTCTCCCTCCTCCTGTCTCTCCCCCCCTCCTCTCTCTAGGAGCTGCGTAAGTACAAGGAGAATGAGAAGGACATGGAGGTGTTAATGTCGGCGCTGTCGGCCATGCAGGATAAAACCCAGCACCTGGAGAACAGCCTGTCTGCTGAGACCAGGATCAAACTAGACCTCTTCTCTGCCCTGGGGGACGCCAAAAGACAGCTGGAGATCGCACAAGGTACAGTTCCCTTACCTGACCCACTACCGCAGTACTACAGCGACCGGCTTCTAGCTGAGTCATTGTGTTCATAGACTCTAGGATCAAACTCTGACGGCTGGGGATTCCACAAGGTACAGTAACATTTACCTCAGGTTTTCATCTACCATTACATAAACGGGATGCTCCACAAGGTACAGTAACATTTACCTCAGGTTTTCATTTTCCTTTACATAAACAGGATGCTTCTCAAGGTTCAGTAACATTTACCTCAGGTTTTCATCTACCATTACATAAACGGGATGCTCCACAAGGTATACAAGGTGTTCTGCTATTCGACCCAGAGATGTAAATTAGCAACACAAAGAAAATGTCAACAAAGTGAGAAGACACATTTCCTACTGTGATCTAACACTCCTCTCTCTCTCTCTCTCTCCCTCCTCCTTCCCCCAGGTCAGATCCACCAGAGAGACCAGGAGATAGCAGAGTTGAAGCAGAAGATAGCTGAGGTGATGGCGGTGATGCCCAGCATCTCCTACAGCAACGACAGCAGCAGCCTCAGCCCCGTTACCCCACACTACTCCTCCAAGTTCATGGACAATAGTCCCTCTTCCCTGGATCCCAACGCTTCTGTCTACCAGCCACTCAAAAAGTGACAATAACACACACATTAATACACACACACACACAAAAACACACACACACACACACTTACAAGAATACAGATTTACATAGACTGCATACGTAGTCACATCCACCCATACATCCGTAGTCACATCCACCCATACATACGTAGTCACAGCCACCCATACATACGTAGTCACAGCCACCCATACATACATCCGTAGTCACAGCCACCCATACATACGTAGTCACATCCACCCATACATCCGTAGTCGCATCCACCCATACATACGTAGTCACAGCCACCCATACATACGTAGTCACAGCCACCCATACATCCGTAGTCACAGCCACCCATACATACGTAGTCACAGCCACCCATACATACATCCGTAGTCACAGCCACCCATACATACGTAGTCACATCCACCCATACATCCGTAGTCGCATCCACCCATACATCCGTAGTCACAGCCACCCATACATACGTAGTCACAGCCACCCATACATCCGTAGTCACAGCCACCCATACATACGTAGTCACAGCCACCCATACATACGTAGTCACAGCCACCCATACATCCGTAGTCACATCCACCCATACATCTGTAGTCACATCCACCCATACATACAGACACAAACTCTTCTGGTCATGTTTTGTGGAAGCGATTGGAAATGATCTCGGCGCTTTCTAGGACGAGCTTCTCCAAAGTGTTTTGGTTGTGTTTTGGTTGTGTTTTTGGAACCAGTTGCGGTCGGAGTCCCAGCCCCGTCGTTCTGTTGTTCTCAGTATGTTCCCATGGTGATGCCTTAGTTTATTTTTATTTTTTTTTATTTTTTTTTGGAACAGCTGGAGAGGTAAAACTTCACGAGGGAAGATGTTTATGTTTTGTGTTTTGAACTGGTAAGAGAGACGTAAAGGGACATCGGGTTGGCTGTATCCTGAACGGTGCCCTATTCCCTACAGCCCATGAGGACTGTTCTGAGGGGAGAGAGAGGCAGATGAGGACTGACTGGTTAGTTGGTATAAATGTCTAGAAAGACCCATCGTCTTGCTCTCTCTCTCTCTGTGCTTCATGTTCTCTCTCTCTCTCTCTGTCAGTGCTTCATGTTCTCTCTCTGTCAGCGCTTCATGTTCTCTCTCTCTCTCTCTGTCAGTGCTTCATGTTCTCTCTCTTTCTGTCAGTGCTTCATGTTCTCTCTCTCTCTCTCGCTCAGTGCTTCATGTTCTCTCTCTCTTTCTCTCAGTGCTTCATGTTCTCTCTCTTTCTGTCAGTGCTTCATGTTCTCTCTCTCTCTCTCTCTCTCTCTCTTTCTGTCAGTGTTTCATGTTCTCTCTCTCTGTGCTTCATGTTCTCTCTCTGTGCTTCATGTTCTCTCTCTCTCTGTCAGTGCTTCATGTTCTCTCTCTGTCAGTGCTTCATGTTCTCTCTGTCAGTGCTTCATGTTCTCTCTCTCTCTCTTTCTGTCAGTGTTTCATGTTCTCTCTCTCTGTGCTTCATGTTCTCTCTCTGTGCTTCATGTTCTCTCTGTCTCTCTGTCAGTGTTTCATGTTCTCTCTCTCTGTGCTTCATGTTCTCTCTCTGTGCTTCATGTTCTCTCTGTCTCTCTGTCAGTGCTTCATGTTCTCTCTGTCAGTGCTTCATGTTCTCTCTCTGTCAGTCAGTGCTTCATGTTCTCTCTCTCTGTCAGTGCTTCATGTTCTCTCTCTCTGTCAGTGCTTCATGTTCTCTCTCTGTCAGTCAGTGCTTCATGTTCTCTCTCTCTGTCAGTGCTTCATGTTCTCTCTCTGTCAGTCAGTGCTTCATGTTCTCTCTCTCTGTCAGTGCTTCATGTTCTCTCTCTCTCGCTCTGTCAGTGCTTCATGTTCTCTCTCTCTCTCTCTCTGTCAGTGCTTCATGCTCTCTCTCTCTCTCTCTCTCTGTCAGTGCTTCATGTTCTCTCTCTCTCTGTCAGTGCTTCATGTTTTCTCTCTCTCTCTGTCAGTGCTTCATGTTCTCTCTCTCTCTGTCAGTGCTTCATGTTTTCTCTCTCTCTCTGTCAGTGCTTCATGTTCTCTCTCTCTCTGTCAGTGCTTCATGTTTTCTCTCTCTCTCTGTCAGTGCTTCATGTTCTCTCTCTCTCTGTCAGTGCTTCATGTTTTCTCTCTCTCTCTGTCAGTGCTTCATGTTCTCTCTCTCTCTGTCAGTGCTTCATGTTCTCTCTCTCTCTTTGTCAGTGCTTCATGTTCTCTCTCTCTCTCTCTCTCTCTCTCTGTCAGTGCTTCATGTTCTCTCTGTCAGTCAGTGCTTCATGTTCGCCATCTCCTTTTTCTTTCTGTCCATTTTGTTCAGCAGGTTTTGTCCCAGCTTAATGTTAGTCTTTGTATGATGGGACTATTATACTACTACATTTTTGCTTTTAAATGAGAGGAAGCTGAAACATTTGAAGTGGTATCTTCTGTGAGTTTGATTATGAATGGAAAAGTACTTTGTTGATGTTTTGGTATTATCGCCATTTACTTAAATATGTGATTTTTTTAAAAGATTTTTTTTAAAGAACACATTTCAGTTTAGTTATGACCATAACAATGGTAAAGTAGATTTCTCTGTACCAATGGTCTTGGAAAGATCACCAATTTGTACATCAACTCAAATTCACCCTTTACTCCAAACAACATCCGGGATTTATCAATTAACTCCAACACTCCGGTCAAGAAATACATATCTTTCAGAATTGGATTGTCAATGGAGATGACCTGGTACGGTCTAAAGGTTAAGATATGACCTGGTACGGTCTAAAGGTTAAGATATGACCTGGTACTGCCTAAAGGTTAAGCAATGTCATCTGTTTGCTGCAAATGCACTCAAACCTGTCTATCCTTTTGGACCAAATTAGAATCTGTCGTTAGGCCGTATTACTAAAAACCTACTGGATTCAATGATGTCTAGGTAACTGATGTTTACCAGTTGTAAATTTCACTGTGCCTTGCAAATTCCTTTTTTTTTTTTAAGTAGTGAGTATAATGGGTTACTTCGCCAATCTTGAGATAGGAGCCGGGGCGGTCTCAATAATGTAAGCTTGCTTCCTTTCATTGTACCCTTTCCTTCGTGATCTCTGATCTGGCAGGTGGAAGCAACATATGGTGAAAGCCCTCTCACCTATCATGAAGGAAAGGAGATGAAGGAAGGAAGCCAGTGTAGTGGATTGAGATGTCCCCCATCTCGTACCATCTCCCATATGCAGCCCCAGTCTACTTTATATTAAAGCCACAACTCTTAGACCCCAGTCAGTGTTGTCTTAACAAGGAAAGGAAACAAATTGATTTGGTATTATGAATGAACCTGGTCTGCCAAACAACAGCCAAACAGCTATTAAATACGTCTATCTGGTCAGGCCAAGGGGTCAGTAGATCAAACTCCAGGCTCTTATGTCCACTACTACGGTGGCCCAGAGTGGACATCTATTTGTTTACAACCAAGGTTGAGGTCAATTCCATTTCAATTCAGGAAGTAAAAAATTGGAATGTCAGTAATCGTCAAAGCTTTTTAATGAGGAAACATTTGGAATTTGGTTAACTTTTTTTTCTGAATTGAAATGGAATTGAGCCCCAACCCTGTTTACAGCCATGTACATTATTACATACCGATGAATGTTCTAGTTTCTTTCATTTCAAAGTGCCACGTTTTGGTGTTTCTTAATGCATCCCCTCTCCCATTCATTAGATTGATGTATCTCTAGCTTGCTTTAGGTTTGGATAAAAACATCATAGCTACACTGTTGTGTTCATATATTTGAAATTTTTTGGACATTTGGTTCTGATTTTTTTGTTTTGTTTTTAGGTTAGGTTGATCAGAGAGCAGGTACAGTAACGGCTAAATTGACTCACTCGCTGCTTTTGTTATTGATTTGGTTGCAGCTGTTTTTTTTCTGTTTTTTTTCTCCTCTGCATCATGTTTTTAATTCTCTCCTTCTAGCCTGAGTCCCAGACCTGTTTTCTGTTCGTCCCAACTCCTTATGGAATCGTCATGCAAAACAATTGGCTTGAAAGACTACATTTTGAGTCGGCAAGAGCACAAACAGATCTGGTACCAGGCTAATCTTTTTCCAACTGGGATGATGATGATGATGGAGATAATAGTGTGAAGTTTTGTTTTGGGAAGTTACACCCTGCCTGCTGGGCACATGCTTGTTGAATCGATGTTGTTTCCATGTCTTTTCAATTACATTACGTTGAGCCAACATGAAATAGGCGTTCAGTTGACATCTGTGCAGTTTGACCATATGCTGTGTTTTTTTTGTGTGTTTTTTTTTTTTGCTGTAGGGTGAAGTTGCCCCTAGATGCTGATTTTTTTTTTTTGGGGGGGGGGGGGGTCAGTTTTACATTTCTCCACTATTGTTAAAATTAGAATTAGGGGAGCGGAATCTGATTCTGGGTCGGTACCTAGATGAAACTTAACCTCTAAAAACGTTGTGTTTTCTCATGTTTTCTACCTGGAAAGTATTGGTGTGGATCCACAGTAACGGACTTGTGACCTGTTGTAAAGAGGTTCTATATGTTTTAGTGGCAAAGAAAGTTTTTTTGTGTTTTGTTGTTGTTCCACCATGTTGTTTTTCTCTCGATCTCAAAGTGATGATGATGATGATGTCGGCTGAGTTCAAACTTCTCTCACTTTGGGGCCATCACCTGGAATTAAATTTTAAAAAAGAGTCTTGCAGGCGATGATGACGATGCAAGCTGTTTGAGAACAATCTGTGTGTTGTATTTATTTCTCTCTCTCTCTCGGTTATTCATATCTCTGATGTTGACATCTGCCTATTCATCAGGCTCCTGTGTGGACTACTAAAGCACCAGGGCATTAACACATTGTACCTCCAATGACTGGAAACCTTGATGAGAAACTTTAAAGGAGTTCTTATTTGTCTGTGAACATAGTTGCTTTCCTCTGGTGTACTTCAATACTGAATACGGATTAGAATTGAATACAGCAGGAGAGGCGTTAACGTGTAGGACCACAAGGTGGTGACAGTACGTTATTTTTGTTGATAAAACTCATGACTGTTGCTCTTTTTTAAAAAAAGTTTTAAAACATTGTGACAAGTAATCTAGCATCTTCGTTATCACTTGTTGATATCACAGTTGCATATAACAGGTAATAAAACAAAGGCAGTTTTTAGTTTTTTTCATCACTATCTGGCCTGTTGGGATTCCCTCTCCTGACGTATGTTTGCTGGGGATTACCCGTTCCGTTCACTAGCAGATATAGGGCCGCCCACCGGGTCCTAATTCAAGTCATCCAAACACTGGAAGTCAACTACGTTCTTTCGGAGCTCTGCGGTCTACAAACTCTTCTTGTCCTGAAGTCGGTGATGGATGCTTTACGGTCGGCTGGAAGAGCGATCATCCGAAGTCCAGGTATCGCGAAACGTTCTTGGAATTCGGGCAAACATAAAAGTAAGTTGTTTTTTTTGTTATAAAGTGAAAACTTGGTCTGATATTTGCTTCACACCTCTTCGCATATGCTTTGTAGTGAACAAAGCATTCGACAACCAAACAATTGTTTTAGTAGTGTAAGTACAGCGAATTATTAACACTTGCCAGTTTGTTTTTGTTTGTGTGTCCAATTTTCATGAAATGCCGAATTTCTGATCGTTTGTTGGCTACTTAGTAACACTTGTTACATCCAGTGCAACGTTTGTACATCATTTCATCAATCATATATCATGGCATGTTTTTCATTAGTTCACTCACTAGGCTAGCCTACTGTTGTCATTATTGGTGGCACATTTACGCTACCAATCAAGTAAAAAACATGGAGCAACTACGTGTTTCCTATGCAATTAACCCGGTCGCAATATAATACCGCTTTTTTTTTTGTTTTGTTTGTTCTAGGGATTTTGATAGGAATGTCCTCAGCCTACACTGCCATTCCTATCTAGTGATCCACTATCCCCAAGTCTTCCCAATTTATGAGATCAGAGCCTGAAATGCACCACACCCTTGATAACCATATTCATCTCTCATGCAATGACTTAATTGCATGTTTGGATAACAGTACTCTATTTCCTGTACACGGTCTACTTTGTCCCTATATTGGGAACTCTTTTTTTTGTTTTTTTTGTTTTACTGATACTGTTCAGTGTAGCATTACAGTAGCCTAATAACGGTTATTTTGCCTGTACATAAATATCAGTTGTGTAAAAATACTTTAAAGTACTACTTAAGTAGTTTTTTGGTGTATTTCTACTTTGACAACTCTTATTTCACTACATTCCTAAATAAAAATAATATACTTTTTACTCCATACATTTTCTCTGACACCAAAAAGTACTCGTTTACATGTTGAGTGCTTAGCAGGACAGGAACATGGTCCAATTCATACACTTATCAACGTCCCTACTGCCTCTGATCTGGCAGACTCACTAAACAGAGAACATCCCTGGTCATCTCTACTGCCTCTGATCTGGAGGACTCACTAAACAGAGAACATCCCTGGTCGTCCCTACTGGCTCTGATCTGGAGGACTCACTAAACACAGAACATCCCTGGTCATCCCTACTGCCTAAGTCCGTTGGAATATTCTCTCACCCAGTCTGGAACCCTGTCAATGGAACTGGAACACAACACAGTAGCTGTTTTTGTACGCTAATGTAACAACTACCGGCACTGTGGGGGCATAGTAAAGGTCAGTTGGCCACCCTATTCGCTACATAGTGCACTACTTTTGACCCAAGCCTTATGGGACCTTTGTCAATAATAGTGCACTATGTAGAGAATAGGGTAGGATGCAGATTGTGTGCTAAATCTCACTTGATCCTGGGCTAGATGGGTGATTCGGTGGCGGCCGGAGAAAATAGAACTACTCATCACTATAGCCACGATAACAGCTACAGTCAGTAAATCCACACATTATCCATGTTATTAACCACATACTCAAATGGCTGCTCTGACAACCTAATAAATGTATTTCTAAATAAATGGAAGGCAGTCGTGGGGAGGTAAGATCAGGTGTTACCGTTCTAGCCAATGAGGGGGCAGATATGCGGGTGACCAGGTGCAACTCTGATATAAAGTGTTTTTCTCAGTTATTATATCTGTACAAACTTAGATTCTATCAAATAAGACGAACGTAGCAAATAAACCATTAAATGTTTTGTTAACCACATTCAATGCTCTCATTGTCCTCCGTACAAAAACTCTTCGCTTGGAGAGCTTAAAAAATATATCCAAAAACACCACCTGCTGGAGAAGACAGATTTTGGGCCCAGTAATCCCTCGTACCTCTTCTCCTCTGGTCCGCAGCATGGCTGGGTTTGGGGACTGCTGGTTCTTCTTCCATTGTTAACGTACGCACACTTATGGATGTTGGGTTTTAGACCGCTGCGCCACTCGGGAGGCCCCTAAGTAAGAGGCTAAGGCACTGCATCTCAGTGCTCGAGGCGTCACACCCCTGGAATCAAACCAGGGTCTGTAGTATCACAACCGGCTGTGATCGGAAGTCTCATAGGGCGGCGCACAATTGGCCCAGCATAGTCCGGATTAAGGGAGGGTTTGGCCGGGGTAGGCCGTCATTGTAAAATAAGAACTTGTTCTTAACTGGCTTGCCTCGTTAAATAACTCATGAAATCATGTTAACACAAAATGTAATGTTGATTTAACTGTGATGTAGAGGAAGGTAATGTTGCTTTAAAGCTACTGGCAGTGAGTGACTGGCTTTCTGGTCTCTAATCTACAGAAGGCTTTCAGAGTGTTTAGGTTGCCTGGGTCTGAATCTGTTTTCCAGGTTGGGGGGGGGGGGGGAGTCTTCCGTCATCACTACTAACCCATATCGTTCAGCCTGCAGGACTGGCCATGGTCAGGCATGTAGACTGGGGACAATATCTTCCTTTTAGATAGAAGTTGCCCTCAGGCACCGACGTATAATCAATTTACCGCCCCCCCCCCCCCAAAAAAAAAAAACAACTCATTTTTCTCTGCAACGCCAAGGGCAATGTATACAACACACCTCACCCTCCCTTTCATCTTATCCAATGTCAAACAGATGGGTTTTAGAACTGGGTTGAGGTAAAAGCCACCTTGGCAGTTTTTTTGTTTTCTTCTTCTCCCACGTCCTTGGACCATTGGGTAATATAAGTCCATTTGAGGCCACATCACGTCCATATCACCAACAGTATTGCTTGTCCTCTTTATTACACAGTATTATAAGGCTCTGCTTATTTACACAGTAACTACTATAGAATTAGGAACTAGAATACTCATTAGGCATTTATTGTATGTATCAATCATGTTTTGTTCAGTCACTTCTATGGTATCTATACCTAGTTCTGTGAAATCCATTTAGTTCTACCCCCCTCCACTCCTATAGTATCAACACCTAGTTCTGTGAAATCCATTTAGTTCTACCCCCCCTCTAGTATGTGTTGACTTCTTCTGTGAATATAATGTTTTTCCTCATTCTTATAGGTGTAGTTGACAGAGTTCTGAGAATTCACTATTATTGTTTGTTCAGTCATTTTTATATCCGCCTTGAAATCCCTGGATTCTAATTGGCTGTTGATCGAGGGCTCTGATGTGTGTTTCTTGTTGCTGTGGCAATGTTTTTGTTACCTTTGATCTGCATTGGGACTGAGCGGTCGACCTCCCTGCGTTTATCGTGTGTCTGTGTATGTCACTAGTCTAATCTATAGGTCCAACTTTACATTCAGAAACCTCACATGAACTTGAACCCTCTCTGGTCTTCTAAGAAGAAGTATTTTCATTGGACATAGCCCTCAGGTCTTCTAAGAAGCAGTGTTTTCATTGGATGTGAGCCCTGTCAGTGTCCAGAAGTCAGCTCTTAGTAGTCCAATGTCCCTAGATAACATAGACTATGTAGACCTAAAGTGGCACACTGGATCTATATGACAGAAAGGCATATTTCATTTAGCAGACGCTCTTATCCAGAGCGACTTACAGTAGTGAATGCATTTCATTAATTTCATACATTTATTATTTTTTTATGTGCTGGCCCCCCCGTGGGAATCGAACTCACAACCCTGGCGTTGCAAACACCATGCTCTACAGGGAAGGCTGGGCAGGCCATTTTGGAAATTAGAGTATACCCACCTCTCCATGGCATCAACAGCCAATCAAGCATGGGCTGGAAGCTATAACGATCTTCGATTGGTCAGTTGCACCCTTATAAATCGCGCTATGATATCACCTAGAATTTGCATAATGTTCAGCTTTTGTCAAATTATTGTTCTGTTCACACTTTGTTCAAACAGTTCGGCGCTTTCCTTCTATTGAATATGAATGGGTTCCCTCATTTTGTTGGGAGCCATCGCTTGCTAGCAGTGGACACAGGGTCTTACTCTGCCTCAATGATCCTAGCCATCTCCATTTGTCCCTCCACTGTTGCCCTAATTTCTCTCTCTCCCTTTTCCATTCATACTTGGAAGACTTGGCAATGATGCAAACTGCAAAGAAGCACTCAAGAACAAGTCCATCAGGAATCACTTCAGTTGACTACTTCCTTCATAACCATCTCTGCTAAATTCTTTGATTTTTTTTGAGAGATTGATAAGGGAAACTCATTAATGATCTTCAAGAGTGTGTTTCTTTGATGTCTTGTACGTTCAGCTGATTTTTTTCCCCTCACTAACCCCTGAACCTGAAGCCATCCATCTTGTTTTCTGGTCCTCAGGCAGTCAGTCAGGGTTCCATGCGCCTGCCTGGTCTTGCTGAAGCCTCTCAAAGCAGAGCTGCATGTTACCACACACACACACGTAATCCTCCTCATGATATACAGTGAAGTCTGAGTGAATGTTTATGGTCATTAGTCAGAATCATGGTTAACAAACCAGAAAACACTGGCATTGTTTTCTAGTTTTAAATGTAACCGTTCTGGGGATGGTGTGTATGTGGTAGCTCTTGGCTCGTGTCTGTGAGAGAATGTCTATGTGGCGTGTCTGCATCTGTGTGTGTGTGAGAGAGACGAGGTCTGTGCACGTTTGCGGGGGAAGGTGTGTGTGCGCGTCTGCATCTGTGTGAGAGAGAAGATCTGTGTGTGAGAGAGAAGATCTGTGTGTGAGAGAGAAGATCTGTGTGTGAGAGAGAAGATCTGTGTGTGAGAGAGAAGATCTGTGCGTCTGCATCTCTGTGTGAGGGAAGGTCTGTGTGAGGGAAGGTCTGTGTGAGGGAAGGTCTGTGTGAGGGAAGGTCTGTGTGAGGGAAGGTCTGTGTGTGTGTCTGCATCTCCAGAGTTCTAGAAGGCTACAGAACAGAGTTAATATTACTCACTGCCCCCCGTTTGGCTTCCTGTCTTTCCCCTTCAATGAAACAGGGAAGTAGGATGAAGTTACCTACTGTGTGTTAAGGTTTAATTTTCCTGGTTACATGCCACGCCCACTAACGTTTCTTCTCCGTGACGAGTGCAGCTAGCGCTAGCACAGCAGGCTAGGAGTTGGCAGCTAGCGCTAGCACAGCAGGCTAGGAGTTGGCAGCTAGCGCTAGCACAGCAGGCTAGGAGTTGGCAGCTAGCGCTAGCACAGCAGGCTAGGAGTTGGCAGCTAGCGCTAGCACAGCAGGCTAGGCGTTCGCAGCTAGCGCTAGCACAGCAGGCTAGGCGTTGGCAGCTAGCGCTAGCACAGCAGGCTAGGCGTTGGCAGCTAGCGCTAGCACAGCAGGCTAGGCGTTGGCAGCTAGCGCTAGCACAGCAGGCTAGGCGTTGGCAGCTAGCGCTAGCACAGCAGGCTAGGCGTTGGCAGCTAGCGCTAGCACAGCAGGCTAGGCGTTGGCAGCTAGCGCTAGCACAGCAGGCTAGGCGTTGGCAGCTAGCGGTAGCACTTTTCTCCCCCTCAATATTTCTTCTCTTTTACAGGTCAGCTATAGGTTAGTTCTGAGTAAAAACATTTACTTTTGCCTACAGTTATTGTTTTTCACCCTGATATATATATATATATATATATATATATATATATATATATATATATATATATATATATATTTATTTATTTTTGAAACGGCTTTTTTTAAATTCAAAACAAAGTCCTGTTAAAGGAAAATATCTTTAGCTACACAAATTCACACGACAGACCAACACTGACTCAACACTATTTCAGAGACAGATATAGGCTGCTATATCCATCTCATAATATTGACCCTGTTCGCAAACATGATTTGAATATAGCATCTGGACTTTGACCCACCTAGCTGCTTGGAAACTGGACAGATGCATGTGAGAACAACCTGGAGGTCACACCTTCTACTGGTCTATGGTTCAAACTTTATTATAGTTTTGTTATTTTAAGATATTTTTATTTGAAATTCAGTTTAGTTTTAGTCAGTTTTCTGACTTGATTTACTGGTTCTTTACTTTGATAAACATTTTTATAGTTTAATTTTTATGTATTATTTTGTGTTTGGGAGAGAAAGTAGCTGTCCAGGAGACATTTGTGTTGTAGGCTTATAGTTTGTTTTTTGGATGTCACTTCTTGCCACTGGGGGGCAGTAATGCATAAGGAGATGGTACCATAGACTTGGATTCACATCTCATCTCTGTGTCATGAGGGTTTCTGTGAGAGCATTGGCAGCACCGTTGAGGACATCTATATGTTGATAGTCAATTTTCTTCTTGCAGAGTAAAATTCATTGGCTGATTCCTTCCTGATGACCTGGCTGGCATGACTCCAACCCTGGGTCATACAACCAGATCATCAGGAGGGATCAGCCAATATAGTTGGAAGTCCTACCCAGATTAGTAAATGGAAGAAGAAGAAAAAAAATGGCGGAAGTCCTCAAGGGCACTGCCCATGCGAACTTGTGCGTGTTTCTGTTAAAACCAAACAAGGCTCTGCGTTCCAGAGAGGTGGTTGTTTTGGTTTCTCAAGCCTAATGACAGTTGTCCACAGACAGAATATTCACTCTGCTAACGCTTGGGATGCAAGGGTAGAAACCACAGCTTTGGATAAACAGCCATCCTTGCCTGCCAGAACTGGAGAGGTGACTCTGTAAACATGCCCCCCTTTTTAACCTCTTCCAGGTATTTCCACATCTCAGACAGGGCACTGAATGCCCTGCCAGGTTGACCCTCTGACAGTCTTAGATACGAGGAAGCCATATTTCTGAAGAACTGTGGTCGAGATGCTTGCTGGATTCAACGTGCTGGCATCTTACTGGGGTCCTGCTGCTCCATGGCTGTACTCTCTGATTTGCTGAAGTACACAAGACTCTGCTTCCCTCATCAGTGGCTCCATCTATGTTGAGCAAGCTGCTGTAGAGTGAGGATTGAAGTTTGCTGCCAGAGGATTCAGTATGCATGCAAACTGCTCACGCAGTGACTTCAGGAGGACCTGTGCCAACTGTTTTGCAACAGTAGTTGACTGCAAGTGTGACTCGAGGTTGACACGACACGACACCACATCAGACAGTGACTGGCTGTCAGTTTGAAGTCTGCGAACAGCTCCAGCAACTTCACAAGCTGCTCTAGCTTGGCCCAGTCACGCTCCGTGCTCACCCTCGGATTTCTTCCCTGTTTGTTAGTGATAGGCCTAGCTTGTGCATCATTATCACTAGCTATTTGAAACTTCCATCTACTTTCAGCATTAACCCCCATTTGATTTGGCCAAAGTTTAGAAGATGATAAAAGCCATCAAATTGTTTAGTTTCAGTTTACTAAATTATTTATTTTAGTTTTCGTTTTACTATAATAACCTTATTGTTGACCCCCCCCCCCCCCCCCCCCTTATTTCTTATAACCTGTCTTTAGAACTTCCTGAGAACTGGACCGACACGAGGGAGACTGTTGTAGATGGCATGACCTTTAACCTCCGCCACCTAGGCATGACCCTGGTGGACCAGGCCAAAGGAGAGGACCTATCAGCAGCTGCTGTCAAGAGGATCGTTGCCACGGTGAGCTGTGATGTCATACAAGTAGGAGGGATTGGAACTTCAAAGCACAGGAAGTTCTTAAACTCTTGATTATTATATTTTTGGAGTTGGTCTTGATTGCTTCTGCTCTCCAGAACAGCATTTTTTTCCCCCCTCCTGCTTCAAGATAACAAAATGACGTGGCCTGTTCCTTTTAGAAACAAATGATCAATTAGCTGTATTGGTTTCATTATATTGTTTATAGTCTTAGCATCAATGCTTACTGATGATAGATATATCTTGCTTTTATTGTGATTATTTTAAAATCTTTGTCTAATTTATTGTTATTATATTATCTCATGTTGATCCAGGCCATAGCCTTTAGGAATAATTGATTTGTAATGAATCTATATTCTCTGTCATCAACTCTATCCCCTCCAGGCCAAAGCGGGAGGTAAGAAGCCTCAGAAGGTGTCTCTGAAGGTTTCTCCTCAGGGTATAATGCTCTACGATAGTCTGACCAACCAGCTGCTAGACAACATCTCCATATACAGGTGGGCGTGTGGTAGGGAGAGGGGAAATATAACTCCCTACAGGAGACCAGACCTCAACAGAGCTGGGTGATCTCTCTTTCTTTCTCTCCTCTCTCTCTGAGGACGCTTGCCATTTTGAACCATAACTAACTGCTGAATTTATTTTGCCCTCTGACATTTTAACCTTTGCCCTTGTATCCTGCAGGATATCCTACTGCACGGCAGACAAGCTGCACGACAAGGTGTTTGCCTACATTTCCCAGAACACCCTCAACGGAACACTGGAGTGCCACGCCTACCTCTGCTCCAAGAGGAAGGTGGTGAGTGTGAACTGACACAACAACCCCTATAATCTGAAAGGACTGGATGAGTCTAAGAAATATTCTTATGCCTCTGCTTGGACCTCCTGTAGGCTAACTGAGTTTTTTTTTTTTTTTTTTTTTTGGCCTATCTACACTGAACAAAAATATAAATGCAACATGTAAAGTGTTGGTCCCATGTTTCATGAGCTGAAAGAAAAGATCCCAGAAATGTTCCATACTGCACAAAAAGCTTATTTCTCTCAAATGCTGTGCATAAATTTGTTTATATACATGTTAGAGAGCATTTCTCCTTTGCCAAGCTAATCCATCCACCTGACAGGTTTGGCATATCAAGAAGCTGATTAAACAGCATGATTACACAGGTGCACCTTGTGCTGGGGGACAATAAAAGGCCACTCTAAAATTGTGCAGTTTTGTCACACAATGCCACAGATGTCTCTAGTTTTGAGGGAGTGTGCAACTGGCACGCTGACTGCAGGAATGTCCACCAAAGCTGTTGCCAGAGAATTGAATGTTCATTTCTCTACCGTAAGCTGCCCCAATGTCATTTTAGAGAATTTGGCAGTATGTCCCACTGGCCTCACTGTGTGCTGATGTCACTGTTTTTTAAAATTATTTAAATTTTATCTGTGACCAACAGATGCATATCTGTATTCCCACTCATGTGAAATCCATAGAGTAGGTCCTAATGCATTTATGTCAATTGACTGATTTCCTTATATGAACTAGAATGGTGAAATCTTTTAAAATTGTTTCATGTTGATTTAAAAATATATATGTTTGTACATTTTATTGCTATCTTTCAGTTCTGTGAACACTAAAGCAGTGTTTTCCAACCCTGGTCCTCCAGTACCCCCCCAACAGTACAGTTTCATTTGTAACCCTTGACAAACACACCTCATTTAACTCATTGAGGGGCTTGATGAATAGTTGAATCAAGTGTGCTTGTCCAGGGTTACAGTATTAGTGTTGGGGTTACTGGAGGACCAGGGTTACAGTACTGGATGACCAGGGTTACAGTGATAGTGTTGGGGGTACTGGAGGACCAGGGTTACAGTGATAGTGTTGGTGGTACTGGAGGACCAGGGTTACAGTAATAGTGTTGGGGGTACTGGAGGACCAGGGTTATAGTACGGGAGGACCAGGGTTATAGTACTGGAGGACCAGGGTTACAGTACTGGAGGACCAGGGTTACAGTACTGGAGGACCAGGGTTACAGTAATAGTGTTGGGGGTACTGGAGGACCAGGGTTACAGTACTGGAGGACCAGGGTTACAGTACTGGAGGACCAGGGTTACAGTAATAGTGTTGGGTGCTGGAGGACCAGGGTTACAGTAGTAGTGTTGGGGGTACTGGAGGACCAGGGTTGAGGAAACACTGATTTAGGGAAGGGGATAGACACGGAAATGAATCCACTCCTTAGAACAGGATCGAACAACCTTCCTACTATAACTACTGGTTGTGCAGGGTTTTGTTCCATTCCTGCTCTAACCCAGCTGACTCTACTAATCAGTTGCTCAACAGGACTTTGAGCACCTGAATCGGGTATATTAAAGCGGGGCTGGAACAAAAGCCTGCCTTAAAACATGTTTGCTTCCATTATAACCCCTACATCTGACTGGCCTTCTCTCGTTCCTCCGGGGGAAACATTAGAAGGTTGCACTCCTCGCATCTCCTTTTCGACTGCCTGTGTTGCTGGGGATCTGGAGAACACTAATACATATTTTTCCTTAATAAAAGTGTGTTTTTCAAAGGGTCTTTTTCAATAACGTTTGTATGTTGTCCCATAAAATAATCTGTACTCTTAATTCCCCCCTCGCATAGGCTTACAAGTGTCCTTTGATTGCTAATGAAAGTGAATGTTGTTTCATTGGGTCTTATAGCATTATAACAGTTTTGTGAATGGTCTCTTTCTCTCCTAGGCCCAGGCAGTGACTCTGACTGTAGCACAAGCCTTTAGAGTGGCCTTTGAGTTCTGGCAGGTTGCCAAAGAAGGTAGGTTGCTGTTCACCCTGCTACCATCCAGAAGGTGAGGTCTGTACAGGTGCGTCAAAGCTGAGGCTGGAAAAACGGCTTCCATCTCAAGGCAATCAGACTTTTTTTTTTTTTTTTAAATAGTCACCACTAGCCAGCCTCCGCCCAGTTCACCTGCCCTGAACTTGTAGTCATTGTCACTAGCCGGCTACATATACAGACATGGAATCCCTGGCCACTTTAATAATGGAACACTGGTCACTTTAATGTTTACATACTGCTTTACCCACTTCATATGTGTGTATATACTGTATTCTAGTTAAGGCCATCCTATTCAACTATTTCTGTGATGTTACATATACTGTTCTTCAGCTATATGTGTTTGTGTGAGACATGCATACATACATACACTCCGACATTGCTCATCCTAATACTTTTTAGATTGTGTATTGTTAGATATTACTGCACTGTCGGAGCTAGAAGCACAAACGTTTCCCTACACCCGCAATAACATCTGTTTTTAAATATGTGTATGCAGCCAATAACATTAGATTTGTTTTGTTACACACAACCCAGGAGATGAAACACTTACATTTATTAACACGCACCAAACACGCGTCACAGTTTAACATTTTCTATATGAAATCAAATGTTATTTATCACATGCGGCGAATACAACCGGTGTAGACTTTACCGTGGAATGCTTACTTGCGAGCCCATTTTACACAAATGCAGACTTAAAAAGTAAGAGAAATCTTCTATGGGGGGGGGGGAGAAAATGGTAACACAAAATGACAGCAACGTGGGTATGTACAAGGTAGTTGAGGTAATATGTAGGTAGGGGTAAAGGTGACTAAGGAATCAGGACAGATAATACACGGAGTAGCAGCGTCTGGGTTGAGTCCAGTGAGTCAGTCGGTGCAAAAAAAATAAAGGCGGTCAAGGCAAATAGACTGGGTTAGCCACTTTGATTAATTGTTTCTGCAGTCTTTTAGCTTGGGGGTAGAAGCTGTGTGTGTGTTTTGATGGTAGTTTTTTGTGTCTTGTAGAGAAGAGGGTGAAGTCTGGCTCGGCTGGAGAAGCAACCGGCAGCTCCCAATTAGAAGGATCCAACAGCCTGGCTAGTCTGAAAGGAGAAGGTAAGGTGATCACACACACAGAGCAACACTGAAGCTGCATTTTCACATGCAGCCCAATTCTGATATTTTTTTTTTCTTCACCAATCCGATCAGCTCTGAAAAAATCAGAATTGGACTGGCTGTGTAAACGCAGCCTCAGACCCACGCGCTCTCCATCTTTATCCAATGCACACATTCAGAAGATACAAAATACCTTGTTTATTTTTAATATAATGTTCATCAGATTTATTTTACGATGAATGCACTAATTGTACGTCTCTCTGGATAAGAGCATCTGCTAAATGACTACAGTGTAAATCAGAATAACATTTACTTTGTTATTTAGCAATGAAACGTCTTTCTGATATCTTCTCTTTTCCTCCTACTGCGGCCTTGGTTGGATCCTTAGGATTTAAGCTTGAATTTATTTAAAATTAAAGAAAAATAATTGTAAGCAGTTGGAGTCCAACTGTAAACACTCAACTTTACTGACTTGATTGGCTGATTTTTGTCTCCATAGATGTTGCCATGGGTAACCTACTGGACCTGGAGGAACGGACTCATGTTGCCGTGGTTCTGGAAACCAATGGCAACGAGGAGTTCCAGGTAGACGACCACACTGCTCCCGAGAACATTGATTACAACAACACTGTCTGGGTATGTCTCAAATCATCCATCAACCGTTTCTGTCTAAATGGGAGAAAATATTTTGGCTACAAACTCACAATCTCTCTCTCTCTTGCAGGAAATTGAGGAAGACTTGGATGAGGCTTTTTCTAGGTAAGACACTCGTCCTAAAATGTATCTGTTGTCAATAAGCTAGGCACTTCTTGCTGCTGATTTTGACAACATAAATCAATCAGCTCATTGATTTTTCTCAGATGAAATTTCCCTGAGATTGATTACAGTTTTTGGAGAATGACTCAACAGCTCCGTCTAGAATGGACCTTCGGACTTACAAGGTTAGACTAGAGAAATAGTCAGAGGTAGAGATGATGCCGAGAGCGGGGTTGGCATCAATTCAGAATGTCTCATACATTTCAATTATTGAATTTGAATTGAAGCGGTAAACAGGATATAAAATTGCAATTAGAATTTGAATTAAAAGAAATATAATTTAAATCCAAATACCTCTTCTGTTAAATATTAGGTGTAGTCTGTACAAATATACATCTTGTACATCAAACATGTCGTTATATAAAATATTGTTGAAACAATAGATTTTTAGGACAAACTCTTCGAGGAAAACAAAACCTGTATGCAAATATTCTAAAATATTAAATTTAATTAATCAGTTACATTTTGTTCAATAAAGAAGCCAAACAGATGAAGTGTATAGAATAGCCAATTATAAGGTCTAAAGAGTATATGAACATTGTTTCCAGAGAAAAGTGGTATTATTTGGTAATACTATTATTATAATACTTAGCCTTTACGCTGTGCCTACTGTAAAATATTGACTACGTCCAGGGGAAGCAGGTCTTATTTCATTTCTTTATTCAGAATTCTCTTAATGTTACTTTTTTAAAAATGTAATATGTTTGTGTCAACTCCTACCAGACCCAATATCTCATGTATACAATTGAATTGAGAGTTCAAGCAAGTTTTTTTTTGTATAGGACCCACTGTTGTACATACCGCATCAGCCATACTACTTCCTTGTATAGGACCCACTGTTGTACATACTGCATCAGTTGACTTCTGATTAGGGTCATTCAATGTCTGCTGGTCCTCTGTAGTGGAGCGGGTCAGGGTTAGAGGGGCTCCTCTGTAGTGGAGCGGGTCAGGGTTAGAGGGGCTCCTCTGTAGTGGAGCGGGTCAGGGTTAGAGGGGCTCCTCTGTAGTGGAGCGGGTCAGGGTTAGAGGGGCTCCTCTGTAGTGGAGCGGGTCAGGGTTAGAGGGGCTCCTCTGTAGTGGAGCGGGTCAGGGTTAGAGGGGGTCCTCTGTAGTGGAGCGGGTCAGGGTTAGAGGGGTTTGAACACCACTAATCTCTCTTAATTCCATCACATTTTCTTCTTCCCTTTCCTCCCTTTCCATCTCTCCCCCCCTCCAGACTGGCGGTGTCCCGTACTAACCCCCAGGTCCTGGACGTTGGGGTGACCCCCCAGGATTGGCTGACAGAACCTGACTTGGCCAATGGGAACACATGCAACCAGAACACCACCAATGGAGATGACTTCTTATTTGTCTTCTGATTGGCTACCGGAGGCTCTTTGGCCTAATCCCAAATCAAACCCTAGGCCCTACGCTGGAGCTACAGTATACCATATTGTGTCCTCTCAGGTCTGCACAAATGCATAGGTCTTGGGCTCAATTTGAGATGGGGCCCATAGAGGTGTTGACTTTGGCTCCATTCCAAACCAGTCCCTTGCCTCTGTCCTTATTCCCCTAGTTGACTCCCTCCCCCCTTTATAGATCTGAATGGACTGCATAGGTTGAGAGCTTTCGGTTGAAATTCTGTCATTGCTGCTTTTTTTTTTTTTCAAGTTTCAACCAAGTTTTTAAAGATCTACATGGGGCCGCCAGGAAGAATCTATGGGTACAGTCTAGGGATTTGAATTGGGGCCTGCCCCCCCCCCCCCCCCCCCCCATCCTATTTACCGTTACAATCCCTGCCGTTACTTTTGTTCTTTCATTTCTATGTACTGCAGTAGTAGATAGTATTACTATTTGGACCATGTATTTATATTTTTTTCTAATTAAAGATGGGATGTGTATGATTTCAGTCAGCTCTAAATCTCAATATAAATCTAAACTATCTGTCACATTAAGTTTTGGATTAGTCTTCTACATAAACACACTTGATACTACAAAGCCTCAATACAGACCAAGCAAGACAATCAAAGTTGGTACTCCCTGCTTTGTATAGGGGATGTAGTCTTTGCATACTAGAGTTTAGTTCAGTTGCCATGAAACAGCAGAAAGCACTTTGGGGGGGAAAAAAAAGGTACTTCCTGAATTATTTTCCCCCCCAGTTTCTTCAAAACGATTTATCCTGTTTGTCTTCTTAATGTGACCCAGGAAAGTGATGTACTATATTGAAATCCTTCCTTCCATGGCCAGTTTCACCCTGTTCTGTAGCATATCTTGACCAATGCACCATGTAATACTGTATACCAGCAGAACTTTGAATAAAACTTTTAATCGTGCATATGAAATTAAAAGGATATTTGGTCAACTTTTTTTTTTTTTCTTGTTGCGTAACACCCACTGACAGAGGAGGGTGTTGCTGCCAGTGTTGTAAAATTCCAGTTACTTTACCAAAATGTTCTAGAAATTGTGATTTGGCGTATTCTGGACTTCCTGCTTATTCCAGGAATCCTTCTAATCTGGATTACAAGGACATTTTGGGATAGCTTCCAGAATTTTGTAACCCTAGTTGCTTCTAATGCTATTTCATTGTTTTTATCTTTATTTAACTAGGCAAGTCAGTTAAGAACAAGTTCTTATTTACAATGACGGCCTAGGAACAGTGGGTTAACTGCCTTGTTCAGGGGCAGAACGACAGATTTTGACCTTGTCAGCTCGGGAATTCGATCTTGCCACCTTTCGGTTACAAGTCCAACGTTCCAAACTCACAGACCAGGCAAGGAGGGCATTAATCAGAGGGGAAACAGACCAAAGATATCCCTGAAGGAGCTGCAAAGCTCGGCGTATCTGTCCATAGGACCACTTTAAGCCGTACACTCCACGGAGCTGGGCTTTACGGAAGACTGGCCAGAAAAAAAGCCATTGCTTTAAGTGTTTGGTGTTCACCAAAAAGCATGTGGGAGACTCCCCAAACATATGGAAAAAGGTACTCTGGTCAGATGAGACTAAAAATGAGTTTTTCTGGAAATCATGTGAAACGCTACGTCTGGTGCAAACCCGAGAATACCATCCCCACAGTGAAGCATGGTGGTGGCAGCATCATGCTGTGGGCATGTTTTTCATTGGCAGGGACATTGGTCAGAATTGAAAGAATGATAGATGCCGCTAAATACAAAGATGTTCTTGAGGGAAACCTGTTTCAGTCTTCCAGAGATTTGAGATTGGGACAGAGGTTCACCTTCCAGCAGGACAATGACCCTAAGCATACTGCTAAAGCAACACTTGAGTGGTTTAAGGGGAAACATTTAAATGTCTTGGAATGGCCTAATCAATGCCCAGACCTCAATCCAATTGAGAATCTGTGGTATGACGTAAAGATTGCTGTACACCAGCGGAACCCATCCAACTTGAATGAGCTGGAGCAGTTTTTCCTTTAAGAATGGGCAGAAATCCCAGTGGTTAGATGTGCCAAGCTTATAGACATACCCCAAGAGACTTGCAGATGTAATTCCTGCAAAAGGTTGGCTCGTCAAAGTATTGACTTGACAAAGTAAATCTTTTTTTTGTCTTATTTCTTGTTTGTTTCACAAAAAAATATTTTGCATCTTCAAAGTGGTAGGCATGTTGTGTAAATCAAATGATACAAACCCCCCCAAAAATCAATTTTAATTCCAGGTTGTAAAGGCAACATGAGAAAAATGCCAAGGGGGGTGAATACTTTCACAAGCCACTGTAGAAGACAGTTTATATTTCACCAGCAGTGAGCCGGACTCTACCACAACATTCCACAGCTGGCTACATCTCAATAGTCCTCAATGGCTTCCTTTCTTCTCTCCTCCCTCCCTCTCCATCACTGAACTGACAACACTAGTATGATATAATGCATGCCCACTGGGAATTATTTTGAAAAAATATATAAATGTAACATGCAACAATTTGAAATACTTTTTTTCCTGATTTACAATTCATATAGGGAAATCGGTAAATTGAAATAAATTCATTATGCCCTAATCTATGCATTTCACATGACTGGGCAGGGGTGCAGCTATTGGTGGGCTTGGAGGGCATAGGCTCACCCACTATGGAGCCAGGCCCAGATAATCAGAATGAGTTTTTCCCCACAAAAACACTTTATTACAGACAGAAATACTCCTCAGCACCAAGCCCCCCAATGTTGTTGATGAAGCCGGATGTGGAGGTCCTGGGCTGGCGTGGTTACACGTGGTCTGTGCTTGTGGCTTGTGAGGCAGTTTGGACGTACTGCCAAATTCTCTAAAACGAACTTGGAGGCAGCTTATGGTAGAGAAATGAACATTCAATTCTCTGGCGACAGCTCTGGTGGACATTCCTGCAGTCAGCATGCCAATTGCACTCTCCCTCAACTTGAGACATCTGTGGCATTGAGGTGTGTGACAAAACGGCACATTTTAGAGTGGTCTTTTATTGTCCCCAGCACAAGGTGCACTTGTGTAATCATTCTGTTTAATCAGCTTCTTGATATGCCACACCTGTCAGGTGGATGGATTATCTTGGCAAAAGGAGAAATGCTCACTAACACATTTGTACAAAACAATTGACAGAAATAAGCTTTTTGTGGAACATTTCTGGGATTTTTTTTATTTCAGCTCATGAAACTCTTTACATATTGCATTTATATTTTTGTTCAGTAAAATAAAAATCCTGCGACAGGTAGCCTAGCGGTTTTAGAGCGTTGGTCCAGTAACCCAAAAGGTCGTTGGTTCGAATCCCTTTTCCTCCAATTAGGTGAAAAAAAATCTTGTCTATGTGCCCTTGAGCAAGACACTCAACCCTTATTGCTCCTGTAAGTCACTCTGGATAAGAGAATCTGCCAAATGACTTAAAATGTAATGAAGCAAAATAGAGGAAGCCATCTGACCTTATACAATACCAAGTCCTCATACCTTTTACCTACGGAACTGTACAGCTGAGAAAATGCCAGTAACGTGTACTCCATACATTATATGGTGTCTGTTGCACACCCTACAGACAACAGTAATATCCACGTCAGTGGAGGCTACTGAGGGGAGGACGGCTCGTAAATGGCTGGAACAGGAGGGCATCGAGCACCTGGAAACCATGTGTTTGATGTTGGCACCATTCCGCTGATTCTGCTCCAGCCATTAACACGTGCCCGTCCTCCCCAATTAAGGTGCCACCGATCTCCTGTGATCAATATGCCACCCACCGAGTGTGTTAAGGTCAAGGTGTGGCTGGTCACTATCTATTCATCTCTACAGTCTCCGGCCAGAGTGTGTGCCAGAGAGCAAGAAAACACATTATTTCAAATCTTAAAGTTAGAGGATAAAAATTCATTTGAGGCAAGTCACTGGTAAATAATGCAGAGTGTGAAGTAATCTTGTCACAACCACTTGTCAAAAATCAGGCTCCAGGGACAGAGTGTGTGTGTGTGTGTGTGTGTGTAAGAGAGAGGGTGTAAGTCTACCAGAGTGTGTGTGTGAAAACGTGTGTTTATCTGTTTGCGTGCTCACCCTTGTGTCTCTCAACTCTCCAGTCCTCTTCACACTGTCTGAATACTCTCAGACTCTCCAGAGTCCTCTTCACACTGTCTGAAATACTCTCAGCCTCTCCAGAGTCCTCTTCACACTGTCTGCATACTCTCAGCCCCTCCAGAGTCCCCTTCACACTGTCTGCATACTCTCAGCCTCTCCAGAGTCCCCTTCACACTGTCTGAATACTCTCAGCCTCTCCAGAGTCCTCTTCACACTGTCTGCATACTCTCAGCCCCTCCAGAGTCCTCTTCACACTGTCTGCATACTCTCAGCCTCTCCAGAGTCCTCTTCACACTGTCTGAATACTCTCAGCCTCTCCAGAGTCCTCTTCACACTATCTGCATACTCTCAGCCTCTCCAGAGTCCTCTTCACACTGTCTGCATACTCTCAGCCTCTCCAGAGTCCCCTTCACACTGTCTGAATACTCTCAGCCTCTCCATGAATACTCTCAGCCTCTCCAGAGTCCTCTTCACACTATCTGAATACTCTCAGCCTCTCCAGAGTCCTCTTCACACTGTCTGCATACTCTCAGCCTCTCCATGAATACTCTCAGCCTCTCCAGAGTCCCCTTCACACTATCTGAATACTCTCAGCCTCTCCAGAGTCCTCTTCACACTGTCTGAATACTCTCAGCCTCTCCATGAATACTCTCAGCCTCTCCAGAGTCCCCTTCACACTATCTGAATACTCTCAGCCTCTCCAGAGTCCCCTTCACACTATCTGAATACTCTCAACTCTCAAGAGTTGCTTCTGGTACTGAAGAGCTTTAGGAGCTATGACCCTGTCTTAGTTCTGATTCTCCAGAGAAACACAACATCAAGCTGAAGTCTGAATGGTCTTCACTTTGAGTTGATTAGAGTAGCAGCATGATTTTGTTCAAGCCCAGCACTAACACACATGATTTAACATATTCTTGTCTGGATAAGTGGATGTGTTAGCACTTGGGTGGAACAAAAACCTGCACACACTGCAGCCCTCCAGGACCAAATCTGCAGCATTTGGATTGATTGATATTCTTCAGGAGAAAAACCTAAACTAACTGCAGTTATGTGCAATACATTAGGACTACTTCATTAATCATGGTTGGAATACACTGTGTATGTGGAAGTCCCTAGAATTGAATACAATAAAAAAAACACGAAACAAATCCATAACTCCATTTTCCTATCTATTGCACGGCAAAATGTTACTTTATGTAGAATGTATTGAATGAGTGAGATGATGGAATGGAACACCATTGATTTGACACGGCTCCTTCCTCTAGACATTCTGACAACACAGGGCTGCATGGTGAAATGATGGAGGGAGATTTTAGAGAGGGGATTGAAAGGGGTAGTTGGACTCGATGGAACAGACAGAGAAATGAAAGCACACAGGTTTAGAGTCTCACTGATGCCATGTCTTCATCTCCACTTGAGTGACAGACAGGCAGAGAATATTGAGCTTTTTCTTCCTTGACATTTAAAGTAACTGTCCAGTGAAAATGTCACATTTAAAAAAAAAACTTAATCTGTTATCTCATACCAAAATAATGTTGTTGACTCGTCATATACAGATGTAGGATCTTTA